>NC_041392.1:357971578-358042542 GCF_002162155.2 Triticum dicoccoides
CGAGATCGAGTGTCCATGAAATTTAAAAATATTCATGATAGTTCAAAAAGTACCCATGAAATACAATCGAGAAATGAAGGCTACGATTTAAATACAATCGATCTTAGCTAGCTATCTGTTCACAATCTTCTTGCCCTTCTTTTTCGCAAATGGAGTTCTTCTGTGGAACGGACGTCCTTTAGGTAGGGTGGTCCTGCTTCTTCTTGTGGTGTATGCTGCTACTTCATCATCGTCGTCATGTTCGATCCTCGGGTCGCCGTACTTGTCGAAGTCTTGCTCATTGGCTACTCCATCCATTCCGATGATCTTCCTTTTGCCTCTCCTCACGACAACACGACTGGGCTTTGGCGGGTCGGTAATGAAGAAGCATTGGTCCACTTGGGAAGCCAGTACCCATGGCTCATTTTTTGCGGTGACGTTTGCGCCCGCGGTTTTGGATTTGGCTTCGGGTATAACCATGGTGGTGAAATACCGGTCTTCTTTTATGACATTCTTGGCCCATCTGACACGGAACATCGGGACCTTCTCTCCAACGTAGCTCAGCTCCCAGATCTCCTCGATCCTTCCGTAGTATCTGTCCTTGTCGTTACCGGTGTAGGATTCCATCGTTACCCCAGAGTTCTGATAACCATCGCTCTTCATGTCCTTGGCCTCGGTGTAGAATGTGTAGCCGTTGATATCGTACGCCTCATAGGTCATCAGGTTGTGCTCGGCGCCCTGTGACAAGGCGAATATGAGTTGTTCTTCTGCGGAAGAATCCTCATGTAAAGGGTATGACAGAAGCTTCTGCTTGAACCAACGCGTGAAACATGAGTTGTGCTCTTTGAGTATATCTCCGTCCGTCCTCTGTTGGCCTCGGTCATTGTACGTCTTCTTAATAAAGGTTTTGTGCTCTACCACCCAAGGATCGACCACGTCTATGTGTTGTAGCGCGACTAGGTTTGCTCTTTCAAAGTCGGCGAGTCGACCCTCAAAGTCGACATGCATTTCACGGCGACCCTCACGGTGACCCCATCCAGCAAGCCTGCCGAGGTGCCTGTTGACGGGCAGACCAACGGGGTTCTCGATGCCTAGATAATTCGTGCAGTAGAAGATGCACTCTTCGGTCAGAAAGCCCCTGGCTATGCTTCCTTCTGGACGTGACATGTTGCGAACGTATCCTTTGATGACACCATTCATCCTTTCGAACGGCATCATGCTGTGCAGGAACGTCGGCCCGAGTTGGATGATATCCTCCACTATATGGACCAGCAGATGCACCATAACGTCGAAGAATGCGGGCGGGAAGTACATCTCAAGCTCGCATAGTATCACCACGATCTCTTCCTGTAGCCTTCTGAGTTGCCTCACGCCAATCGACTTCCGAGAGATGACGTCGAAGAAGTTGCATAGGCCAAATAGCATTTCACGGACGTGCGCGTCCATGATCCCACGGATTGCAACTGGAAGTATCAGCGTCATCAGCACGTGACAGTCGTGAGACTTCATCCCGCTGAACTTCTGCTTCGCTGGGTCTAGGTATCTGCTTATCTTCCCCGCGTAACCGTAAGGAAGTTTTACTCCTAGGAGGCAGGTGAAAAACTGCTCGATCTCCTCCTGACTTAGAGTGAAGCACGCGGGAGGGTAGTCATTTCCGGTCTTCTTGGCCTTTTTGCCTTTGCGACGACTTTCTGTGTCCTGCTTCGCCTCATCATCATCATCATCATCATCATCATCATCATCATCATCATCATCATCATCATATATAGCGTGAAGCTCCTGCCTGATGCCCATTGATTTCAAGTCTGCCCTTGCTTTCGGCCCATCTTTGGTCCTCTCTGGCATGTTGAGCAGGGTACCAAGCAGACTCTCGCACACGTTCTTCGTGATATGCATGACATCAAGGCTGTGAGGCACACGGTGGATCTTCCAGTCGGCAAGTCCCAGAAAACAGACCTCGTTTTCCATACCTTCAGCAGCGGCTCTGGCGCCTTTCGCTTCTTTCCCGGCTCTGGCGCCTTTTGCTTCTTTCCCGGCAGTGGGCAGTCTTTCCAAATTTTCAACAGCTTGTCTATTTCCTCGCCGCTCCTCGTACACGGGCATTTTCGGGGTTCGGTTTCACCATCGAACAGATCCTTGCGTTTCCTCCACGGGTCATCATCGCGAAGCCACCTTCGATGTCCCATGAACACGGTTTTCGAAGACCCGGGATCTCTATCTAGCTGGCGATACGTTGTGTCATCCATGCACCTTATGCATCCAGAAAATCCGTGGACTACCTGCCCCGCAAGATATCCGTAACCGAGATAGTCGTGCACCATCGTGAGCAGTGCGGCTCTCATAGGGAAATATTCTTTCTCTGCGGCGTCCCACGTATTGGCTGGCGTTTTCCACAGCGTGTCAAGCTCCTCTTTCAGCAGCCCCAGATACAGATTGATGTCGTTCCCTGGTTGTTTCGGCCCTTCAATTAGCATACTCATGTGAATGTACTTCCTCTTCATGCACAACCAGGGGGGAAGGTTGTACATCCACACAAACACAGGCCAGGTGCTATGTGTGCTTCTCTGGCTGCCAAACGGATTGACTCCATCGGTGCTCGCGCCCAGCACGATGTTCCTTGGATCGTTCCCAAATTCTGGGTATTCGAAGTTCAACGCTTGCCACTGGCTTGCATCCTTAGGGTGACTCAGCATCTTGTCTTTTTTATCTATCTCCGGATCATTTGCGTCATCTTCTCGCTTCTTCTCCTCCCTATCCGCGTGCCAACGCAGGAGCTTTGCTACCTTAGGATCCGCGAAATACCGCTGCAGACGAGGAGTGATCGGAAAGTACCACACCACTTTTCGAGGAGCTTTCTTCCTCTTCTTGTATCGAGTGACACCGCACACCGGACATATGGTAGACTCCGCATGCTCGTCCCGATAAATGATGCAATTGTTCATGCACACATGGTATTTCACGTGCGGTAAATCCAGAGGACACACGATTTTCTTCGCCTCCTCCAAACTGGTCGGGCACTTGTTCCCCTTGGGAAGACGTTCGTGCCAGAATGACATGTTCTCGTCGAAGCATGCGTCGGTCATTTTGTGTTTTACCTTCATCTCCAGAGCCATGAGCGTTACTTTCAGGCGGGTATCCTCGGGCCTGCATCCTTCATACAATGGAGTAACCGCGTCTAACTCAAGTTGATCCATCTTGGCTTTCTCTCGGGCGGCAGCTCTTGCGTTATCCGTCTGCTTGAGAAGCAGCTCTTGAATATGAGGGTCCTGCACCCAGCCCATCGATGGTCCAGCGTCGTCTGCTCCGCCGGCATCATCATCATGTCCTGCATCTTCTACATGATGACTGTGTACAGCATCACCGTCGTGATCATCTCCTGGGGATTCTTCGTCTTCTCGCCCCCCCGAGCCGCGGTGGTTGTCTTGCTGCCCTTCCTCATTTCTTGCCCGGCCCCCATGGACGACTTTGTAGTCATCTTCATCACCTTGCCACCGATAGCCATCCATGAAACCACGCAAGAGCAGGTGGTCCCGCACCTGCCCGGAATCCGGGTCCGCAATAAGGCTATTCAGCTTGCATCTTCGACACGGACATCTTATCTCCGTCTCGTTCTTTTGAAGCATCTCGGCCTTCGCGGACCTCAAAAACCTATTCACGATGCCTTCGGTCATCGTGCGGACCATGGTCGCCTGCGGGGTAGAGCAAAACGATATTTTAGAACCAAGAAAAAATTTGGCATGACTTTCCCTAAATAGGACCAAAAAGAATGCTTAATGCCAAAATTCTCGCCGAAACGGAAATGAATCAACATTCCGGCAAAATATTGGCAACTATCGCATTTCAAATACCGATACACCTCCAAACACAAACACATATGCAACACCACAAACATATGTAACACCACGAACATACATAGATCTAGCTAGGCCATAAAAAGTGCATGTGCACATTGTTGTAGGGAGAACAACATAAATATAGCTTCCCCCCTTACTTACCTAGCAAAACAAGGTAACTTAACCACTTAATTTGAATGAATCTATGGTGGAAATGAGGTGAAAAATAGGAGGCACCCGAGACAAGGAGGAGGCGGTGGAGAGAATGAAGTGGGGAGAAAGTGAGTGTGGGAGGAGAGGCTGTCCAAAATATCTTGTTGCTGCCCACTTACTAATGGCGCACCAGCAACAAATGCGCCATTAGTAATCCAGGTTACTAATGGCGCACCCCCTGGTGGTGCGCCATTAGTACTTTTGCAAAAAAAGGAATAAAAACAATAATAAAAAAATAACATTAGTGGCGCACCTTCTGGCTGGTGCGCCATTACTAGTTACAACTAGTAATGGCGCACCACCAGCGGATGCGCCATTAGTATGTTTGGACAGGCGCACTAGTTCAAAAAAATGGTACTAATAGCGCATCGTGGGCAGGGTGCGCCATTAGTAGTTTCAACACTAATGGCGCATCAGATGGTGGTGCGCCATTAGTATATACTAATGGTGCACCACATGTTTGGTGCGCCATTAGTGTCAATTCCATCTATAGCCCTTTTCCTAGTAGTGTACCCTCAGCGACGATCGAGCCGAACATCGACCTTACCCTGCACGAGAGTCGTGTTGTCAAACTGCCGGATCTTTCTCCCGCCACGGACTCCGAACCGCCTACGCCCGTTCCTAGCGAATCTGATTGGGTGCAGATCATGGAGTTTACCTCCGCGGATATTTTTCAGCACTCGCCCTTCGGCGACATACTAAACTCATTAAGGTCTCTCTTCTTGTCAGGAGGATCCTGGCCGAACTATGTCCGGCAGGACTGGGATACGGACGACGAAGAAATTCGCGGCCCACCCACCACCCACTTAGTAGCCACTGTCGATGACTTAACCGACATGCTCGACTTCGACTCCGAAGACATCAATGGTATGGACGACGATGCGGGAGACAAAGAGGAACCACTGCCCACAGGGCACTGGACAGCCACCTCATCATACGATATATACATGGTGGACACACCCAAAGAAGGCAATGGCGATGAGACAGCGGAGGATGACCCCTCCAAGAAGCAACCCAAGCGCCGACGTCAGCGGCGCCACTCTAAGTCCTGCCTAAGCAAAAGTGGTGATACCGGCATAGGAGATAATAACACTCCGGATAGTGCCGAAGACAACAACAATCCCCTCCATCAAGATTTAGAGCAGGAGGATGGAGGAGCCAGCCCTCCTGAGAGAGCGGCAGATGGAGAGGCGGAGGATGATAATTACATGCCCCCCTCCGAAGACGAGGCAGGCCTCGGCGATGACGAATTCGCCGTGCCAGAGGATCCCGTCGAAGAAGAGCGCTTCAAGCGCCGGCTTATGGCCACGGCAAATAGCCTTAAGAAAAAGCAGCAGCAGCCGCAAGCTGATCAAGATCTGCTAGCTGACAGATGGACTGAAGTCCTCACGGCCGAGGAATATAAACTCGAACGCCCCTCCAAGAGTTACCCAAAATGCAAGTTTCTACCCCGACTGGAGGAAGAAGCGTATGACGCGGCTGATCGGCCACCTTGTGGCCGCGATAGAGAGGCATTCCAGCCAACAACTCAGCCTGCACCCCGACGCCGTAAAAAGGCATGGGGAAATATGCCAGACCTGCGAGACGTATTGGAGGACAAAGCAAAACATGCAAGGTCGATCTACGGATCACGAGGGCGCGCCACTATGCAAGACGATAAACATCACGCCGGATACAGTAAAAGTAAATCCGGCCGGGCCGAACACAGCGGGCAAGACCCATTCGAGCTGCGTCGCGATATAGCCCAATACAGAGGCGCCGCACACCCCTTATGCTTCACAGACGAAGTCATGGATCATCAAATCCAAGAGGGTTTCAAACCCGTAAATATAGAATCATATGACGGCACAACAGATCCTGCGGTATGGATCGAGAATTTCCTCCTCCACATCCACATGGCCCGCGGTGATGACTTACACGCCATCAAATACCTCCCACTAAAGCTCAAAGGACCAGCGCAGCATTAGCTTAACAGCTTGCCAGCAGAGTCCATTAGCTGTTGGGAAAATCTGGAGGCCGCATTCTGCGGCAACTTTCAAGGCACTTATGTGCGACCACCAGACGCCAATGACTTGAGCCACATAATTCAGCAGTCAGAAGAATCGGCCAGGCAATTCTGGACTCGGTTCCTAACAAAGAAAAATCAAATTGTCTACTGTCCGGATGCAGAGGCCCTAGCAGCTTTCAAACACAACATCCGCGACGAGCGGCTAGCCCGGCACCTTGGTCAGGAAAAGCCGAAATCTATGGCATCCCTCATGACACTCTTGACCCGATTTTGTGCGGGAGACGACAGCTGGCTGGCTCGCAGTAATAACATATCAAAGAACCGCGGTACTTCAGATACCAAGGACAACAATGGCAGGTCACGTCGAAATAAACATAAGCGCCGCATTAAAAGCGACAATACCGAGGATACGACAGTCAATGCCGGATTCAAAGGCTCCAAACACGGTCAGCGGAAAAAGCCATTTAAAAGAAGCACTCCGGGCTCGTCCAGTTTGGATCGCATACTCGATCGCTCGTGTCAAATACACGGCACCCCCGACAAGCCAGCCAACCACACCATTAGGGATTGTTGGGTATTCAAGCAGGCCGGCAATGACGAGGAAGAGCCCCGGCAGCCGAACACCGGAGGACAGAAGAGGTTCCCCCCACAAGTGCGGACGGTGAACATGATATATGCAACCCACATCCCCAAGAGGGAGCAGAAGCGTGCGCTTAGGGATGTATATGTGTTGGAGCCAGTCGCCCCAAAGTTCAACCCATGGTCCTCTTGTCCGATCACCTTCGATCGCAGGGACCACCCCACTAGTATCTGTCATGGCGGATTTTCCGCACTGGTCCTAGACCCAATCATCGACGGATTTCACCTCACTCGAGTCCTTATGGATGGAGGCAGCAGCCTGAACCTGCTTTATCAGGACACTGTGTGCAAAATGGGTAAAGATGCCTCAAGGATCAAACCCACAAAAACGACCTTTAAAGGCATCATTCCAGGTGTAGAGGCCCATTGCACATGCTCAATTACATTGGATGTGGTCTTCGGATCCCCGAATAACTTCTGAAGCGAAGAATTAATCTTCGATATAGTCCCATTCCGCAGTGGCTATCACGCACTGCTCGGGAGAACCGCATTTGCGAGATTCAATGCAGTACCGCATTATGCATACCTCAAGCTCAAGATGCCAAGACCTCGGGGGGTCATCACAGTTAATGGAAACACAGAGCGCTCTCTCCGCACGGAGGAGCACACTGTGGCCCTCGCAGCAGAAGCGCAAAGTAGCCTTTCAAGGCAATCCACCAGTTCGGTGTTTCAAGACCCGGAAACCTTTAAGCGCGCTCGGAGTAATCGGCAACTAGACTGCCTGGCACGACCGGAGCTCGCGTAGCAATGCGGCCCCCACCCCAGTCCCAGCCAAACAGCGAAATTCGTGCCACGCATACATAATTACGCATTAAAAATACCATGGGCACGGGCGGGGAGGGGGGCATAACTACGGCATGCCCCAATACGCGACTTAAACCGCACTAGGGGCTTCCCGCTTTGTTATTTTTCTCTTTCAGGACTTTAATCTCTGGAAACCCTGTCCAGTAGCATGATTGCCGAACACATGATGCAGCAACCAAGGAGGCAGAAAGCTACGTCACACCATGGTACTCCCAGGTGGATTACGATAACGAGTGAAATATTTGCTTTAATACTATTCCTCAGCTTGCCCTTGGAAGGTACATAGTCCTACTTTTTTGCTTATCGCAATATCTGTATCATTCTGCTTTAAACGCACCTTTTTGAATAAACAATGCATAGCATTAAGACTATTATTGCATTTTCTTTTTTTATATATGTGTGTTCATTAATGACGCCTTGCAACCGTACACTTCGGTACGACCAATACACCAGGGGCTTAAGTACCCCATAATATGGTGTGAAAAGTCCGAACACTTTCACAAGTGCGGCACCCCGAACTTATAGCATTATATGCATCATCTCTGAATCATGTCTTTTGTTGGGTTTGCCCGGCTCCTATGTTTTGGTACCTTACGTTCCGCTCTATCGGCTAAGGTAGCACTAGGAGAACTACTGCGATTGTGCCCCGGTTCTGCTGGGCTAAGCACCTCAGTAGAGAAAGCTAAAACTGACTGTCATGATAAGGCGAGAGACTGGCCGCTGTTCGACGAGGTTTCGAGTCCCTAAAGACTTATGCTGCTTAGAGCGAGGAGTTGGTCCTGTCCGGCTTAAAGGCGTGTATCATGCCCCGAATTCGGCCTTCCGAATACTAGGGGCTTCGCCGAAATTTAAAATTATAGAATTCTATGGCTAAGTGAGAGTGATAAAGCATTATTAGTCTGGTTGCCTTGTTCGCCGTGCTAAGCACCTCCCTCGAAGGACCCAAAAATGGGAACAAGAGTGCTCAGGTTTATCCCGAACACTCCAACACTCGCGGCATTGGGGCAGAAGCCGAGGACTAGCCATCTCTCAGATTGGATAAACAGCCAAACAGAAGGTAATATTTTAAATTCAAACAAGCGTTGCATAGCGCATATGACACAAGTTGTCATCATACAGAATCACACGAGCAAGTCTACTCAAATATTACATCCTTCGAACATTCGTCCGCTACAAGACGGGCACCCTTCAGGACACCCTCATAATAAATTTCGGGGGTGCGATGCTCCTTGCCCTGCGGCGGTCCTTCCTTGATCAGCTTCACGACGTCTAGCTTGGCCCACTGCACCTTCACACGGGCGAAAGCCCAGCGTGCACCTTCGATGCAGTCGGACCGCTTGATGACTTCCAGCCGTGGGCAGGCATCTACAAGCCGCCTCACCAGGCCGAAGTAAGGGCGTCGCCAGGACACAGCCGGACTATAAAGCCCTTCATGGCCTGTTCGGCCGCCTTGTGTAGCTCGACCAGCTGCTTCGGCTGGTCGCTCATAGGCACCGGGTGTTCGGTCCCAGTATACTGAGACCAGAACAGCTTCTCCGTTGAGCTTCCCTCCTCGACCTGGTAAAACTGTGCGGCATCCGACACGCTATGGGGCAAATCTGCGAATGCTCCTGGAGAACTCCAGATTCGGGTAAGTAATAGGTAATTTACTTTCACATGCTTGCTTTGCATATAGAATGCCTTACCCGCCTCTATTTTCTTCATCGCGTCAATCACCTGAAGGGCCTTTTGGGATTCGGCCTTGGCACTCTTTGCGCTCTCGAGGGCCGCGGCAAGCTCAGACTCTCGCGTCTTCGAGTCAAGCTCCAACGCCTCGTGCTTCGTCACGAGAGCCTGGAGCTCTTGCTGCACCTCGCCCACCCGAGCCTCTTGCCTTTCCCGCTCGGTGCGCTCCTTGGCCGCTTTATCTTCGGCCTTGGACAGTGCTTGCTTTAGGGTCGCCACTTCGGTCGTGGCCCCTGGCAAATATACGATGATCCTGTCATTTTGCAATCGCGTCTTCTTTTATATATACATATCTATAGACAGGGTATTATTTACCCTTGTTCTCCCCGAGCTGCCTCTTGGCAAGGCCGAGTTCTTTCTTGGACCCCTCGAGGTCCTGCTTCAGTGTGGCGATCTCCGCAGTTAGTGCGGCTGAGGCCAGCAGCGAAGCCTGCATACGCATATTGACATACTTATATTAGACTCCTGCTGAGGGAGTCCTGGATTAGGAGGTTTCCGGACAGCCGGACTATCTCCATTGGCCGGACTGTTAGACTATGAGGATATAAGATTGAAGACTTTGTCTCGTGTCCGGATAGGACTCTACTTGGCGTGGAAGGCAAGCTAGGCAATAAGGATATGGATATCTCCTCCTTTGTAACCGACCTTGTGTAACCCTAACCCTCTCTGGTGTCTATATAAACCGAAGGGTTTTAGTCCATAGGACAACAACCACAACATACAATCATACCATAGGCTAGCTTCTAGGGTTTAGCCTCTCCGATCTCGTGGTAGATCTACTCTTGTACTACCCATATCATCAATATTAATCAAGCAGGACATAGGGTTATACCTCCATCAAGAGGGCCCGAACCTGGGAAAAACATCGTGTCCGCTGCCTCCTGTTACCATCCGACCTAGATGCACAGTTCGGGACCCCCTACCCGAGATCCGCCGATTTTGCCACCGACATTGGTTCTTTCATTGAGAGTTCCTCTGTGTCGTCACCTTTAGGCCAGATGGCTCCTCCGATCATCAACAACGATGCGGTCCAGGGTGAGACCTTTCTCCCTGGACAGATCTTCGTGTTCGGCGGCTTTGCACTGCGGGCTAATTCGCTTGGCCATCTGGAGCAGATTGAAAGCCACGCCCCTGGCCATCAGGTCAGATTTGGAAGTTTGAACTACACGGCCGACATCCGCGGAGACTTGATCTTCGACGGATTCGAGCCATAGCCGGGCGCGCCGCACTATCACGATGGTATGACCTAGCTCTCCCGCCGAATAGTACCCCAGAGGCCGCACCCGCATCAGCTCCGACCCTTAGCTTGGAGCCAACTGCACAAATCGAGGACGGGTGGCTAGACACCGCCTCAGGGGCTGCAGTCTCAACGGCGATCGAGCCGAACACCAGCCTAATCCTCTGCGCAGCCCGTGACTCCAAGGTGCCGGACTTTTTTCCGGACTCCGAACCATCCGCGCCCCTGCAAATCGAATCCGATTGGGCGCCGATCATGGAATTCACCGCCACAGATATCTTTCAGCACTCACCCTTTGGCGACATTCTGAGTTCACTAAGGTCTCTCTCTTTGTCAGGAGAGCCTGGCCGGACTATGGCCAACAGGATTGGGATGCGGGCGACGATGAAATTCGACGCCCACCCACCACCCACTTCGTAGCCACTGTCGATGATTTAACCGACATGCTCGACTTCAACTCCGAAGACATCGACGGTATGGACGACAATGTAGGAGACGGACATGAACCAGCGCCTATAGGGCACTGGAAAGCCACCTCGTCATATGACATATACATGGTGGATACACCCAAAGAAGGCAATGGCGACGAGATATCGGAGGATGACCCCTCCAAGAAGCAACCCAAGCGCCGACGTCAGCAGCGTTGCTCTAAGTCCCGCCAAAGCAAAAGTGGTGATATCAGCACAGGAGATAATAACTCTCCGGATAATGCCGAAGATAACAACAATCCCCTCCAGCAAGATTTAGAGCAGGAGGATGGGGGAGCCAGCTCTCCTGAGACAGCGGAAGACGGAGAGGAGGAGGATGACAATTACATGCCCCCTCCGAAGACGAGGCAAGCCTCGGCGACGATGAATTCGCCGTACCAGAGGATCCCGTCGAACAAGAGCGCTTCAAGCGCCGGCTTATGGCCACGGCGAATAGCCTGAAGAAAAAGCAGCAGCAGCTTCAAGCTGATCAAGATCTGCTAGCTAACAGATGGACTCAAGTCCTCGTGGCTGAGGAATATAAACTCGAGCGCCCCTCCAAGAATTACCCAAAGTGCAGGTTACTACCCTGACTGGAGGAAGAAGCGTATGATATGGCTGATCGGCCACCTCGTGGCCGTGATAGAGAGGCATTCCAGCCAAAAGCACAGCCTCCACCCCGACGCCATTCAAATAAAAAGGCATGGGGAGATACGCTAGACCTGCGAGACATATTGGAGGACAAAGCAAAGCATGCAAGATCGATCTACGGATCACGAGGGTGCACCACTCTGCGAGACGATAAACGTCACGCCGGATACAGTAAAAGCAAATCTGGCCGGGCCGAACACAGCGGGCAAGACCCATTCGAGCTGCATCGTGATATAGCCCAATACAGAGGCACCGCACACCCCTTATGCTTCACAGACGAAGTAATGGAACATCAATTCCCAGAAGGTTTCAAACCTGTAAATATTGAATCATACGACGACACAACAGATCCCGCAGTATGGATCGAGGATTTCCTCCTCCACATCCACATGGCCCGCGGTGATGACTTACATGCCATCAAATACCTCCCACTAAAGCTCAAAGGACCAGCGCGGCATTGGCTTAACAGCTTGCCAGCTGACTCCATTAGCTGTTGGGAGGATCTGGAAGCCGCATTCCCCGACAACTTTCAGGGCACTTATGTGCGACCACCAGACGCCGATGACTTGAGCCACATAATTCAGCAGTCAGAAGAGTCAGCCAAGCAATTCTGGACTCGGATCCTTACAAAGAAAAATCAAATCGTCGACTGTCCGAATGCAGAAGCCTTAGCGGCTTTCAAACACAACATCCGAGATGAGTGGCTAGCCCGGCACCTTGGTCAGGAAAAGCTGAAATCTATGGCAGCTCTCACGACGCTCATGACCCGCTTTTGTGCGGGAGAGGACAGCTGGCTGGCTCGCAGTAATAACATATCAAAGAACCATGGTACCCTGGATACCAAGGATGGCAATAGCAGGTCACGTCGCAACAAACATAAGCGCCGTATTAACAGTGAAAATACTGAGGATACGGCAGTTAATGCCGGATTCAAAGGCTCTAAACCCTGTCAGCAGAAAAAGCCATTCAAACAAAGTACGCCGGGTCCGTCCAGCTTGGACCGTATACTCGATCGCTCGTGTCAAATACATGGAACCCTAGACAAGCCAGCCAATCACACCAATAGGGATTGTTGGGTGTTCAAGCAGGCCGACAAGTTAATTGCCGAAAACAAGGACAAGGGGCCGCATAGCGATGACGAGGAGGAGCCCCGGCAGCCGCACACCGAAGGACAGAAGAGGTTTCCCCCGCAAGTGCGGACGGTGAACATGATATATGCGACCCACATCCCTAAGAGGGAGCGGATGCGTGCGCTCAGGGATGTATATGCGTTGGAGCCAGTCCCCCCAAAGTTCAACCCTTGGTCCTTGTTGGTGTCAAAACCGGCGGATCTCGGGTAGTGGGTCCCAAACTGTGCGTCTAGGCCGGATGGTAACAGGAGGCAGGGAACACGATGTTTTACCCAGGTTCGGGCCCTCTTGATGGAGGTAAAACCCTACGTCCTGCATGATTAATATTGATGATATGGGTAGTACAAGAGTAGATCTACCACGAGATCGAGGAGGCTAAACCCTAGAAGCTAGCCTATGGTATGATTGTTGTATATATTGTATATCTATTGACTAGCCTGGCCTCGGTTTATATAATGCACCGGAGGCCTAGGATAACAAGAGTCCTAGCCGAATACGCCGGTGGGGAGAAGTCCTTATCTTGATCGCCAAGTCTTGTGGAATCTTCCTTGTATGCGGTAGCCGTCCGAACTGGCCCATGAGTATACGGCCACGGGGGTCCTCGGCCCAATCTAATAGATCGGGAGACGACATGGTGAGTACCCCCTAGTCCAGGACACCGTCAGTAGCCCCCTGAACCGGTCTTCAAGTTAGGGACGCTCCTCGATTCTTCCGAACTGTTCTTCATCTTCGGTTGCCGGTCTTGAAAACTGGTTCAACAAATCTTCTTTATCTTCGATCTTGAGGATCGCCGAAATACATTCGATGAGTTTACACGTCGGGTATCCGAGGAGCCCCTTTAAGTTTCCGACCTTTATCAATGCCTTGTTTATTTTTATGCCACACCTCGGGTTTGAAGTTGTTCCCGGGAGGCAGGGTCCTCTTGCGTCCGAGCTCCAATGCCGGACTGCATTCGAGGTATCTTTTGCAGCCGAGCACCAACGCCGGACCGCTTCCCAGCTCTAGCGCCGGAATGTATCCGAGTTCCAATGCCGGACTATGCATCCGAGCTCCAACGCCAAAATATATCCGAGCTCCAACGCCGGACTGTGTCCAAGCTCCAATGCCGGACTATATCCGAAGTGTCATATCACCTTGGTTCAAAAAAGTTGAAGGAGTTTAGCCGAGCTTAATGCCGGAAATGCCCTCTATGGAGCCAGCCACTAGCGCCTGGGCTTTATGCCGGACTGCTTCCGAGGTGGTGCACCACCCCGACTATGGGCCGATTTTTTGTCAATATTTTTTATTGGTGCAATTTATTCTCTGCCGAGATATATAGCCAGTAGCCCTCAAGGTGTGTATCGGTCTAAAACCCGAGATGCACATGAAGGATGACGTAAGACCGCTGATCCCAGTAGCCGCTGAGACTCAGGTTGATTTGCAAAATCGGCCTGAGGATCAAGTCCTAGCTCAGCAGAATACTTCGGGGCACAAAAGCGGCGTGCTCAGTCCTTGGGACTCAGGTTGGGTGCGGCCGACCAACCTGAGGATCAAAATCTCCTCGGAAACTATATTGCACATAAAATTTTCTGCATTGGACAAGCAATACAGTAGCCCCCGAGACACTGGTCAGGTGGCAACACCAAATCAGGGGATCAATGTGCCCATTTAATATTTGTAAATAATAGGCCCGAAGCCCAGTAGCCCCCAAGCCTTAATGCGGGCACGGGTGGCCGAATTAAGGATCAATATCCATAGTAAAATCACAAATTATGTGTAATGACTCTATGTATCCAAGTACTTTACGTCATTAATGCTCGGATCCGCATTGTACAAAACTTTGTTGACCGACCATGATGAGGACATGAATACCATTGTTACACCCACAACCCCTACTGTTACATATACTGGACCAATTACTAGAGCTCGCGCACGCCAATTAAATTACCAGGTACTTTCGTTTCTTGGTAATGATTCTAATGTTCATGAGATTATGATGCTGCCTAAATTGGATACATTTGTTTTGCTTACAAATGAAGGGCCTAGCTTGGAGAAGGATGAACATTGGAGCAAGAACACACATAGAGTTGATGGCATGCGCAAGGGGATCAAGAAAGGAGTTACAAGTGATGATTTCAGGACTTTAAAGCCGCCATAAGGAGTGCATGAAGCCTTGGACGAAATATACAAGATGCCACTTCATAATATTCGTCCATAGGCTATTCTAGGTGCTGCGTCACCTTATTAATGGGCCAGGCCCATGTAATTTTGAAATACTTAAGTATAGGCTATGTTTAGAGTCTGTATGTGTGGGGAAACAAGAGTTAGGGTTGGTTTCGGACCCCACCCTCAAGGGCCACGAAATTCCCCCCTCTTCCTCCATATATACAGCCCTTAGGGCGTCGTTTAGACTTTGGGTTTTGTTTAGATCAAAAGTTCGCCATAGCTGCAACTTCGCGTACTTCGTTTGTGTCCAACGACCAGACCAAGACGTCACAGAACCCCACCTTGATCAATAAAGCTTTCATCTTATATTCGCAATATCCAGATTGCAATCTCAGTTTCTTGCTTGTTCTTCGTTTGCTCACAGGAAACAGACCCTCGTGGTCAGGTTGATCGTGCTCCGGCGTGGTCAATAACCCTCGGAAGTTGGTTTAGCGATTGCTAAGGCACGACGTCTCACACGTTCGTAGTCAGATCGTCAAAGTCGACTCCCACAGAAAACGATAGCCACCATCTCATCGAAACATCGGGACCCTCGCCTCTATCAAGTGGTATCAGATTTCCAGGTTGCTCGGTGAGATTTTATAGTTTTTCGTAGATTAGATCGAGTTTGTTCTTCATACCTACAGTCCACGAAAAAGCCACAAAAATTTTTTTAGGGTTAGTTCATCATATCCGAACCAATCTGAGCCTTTGCATAATCTTTTTAGGGTTTTTGCTTTGTTGAATTTGCAGTTGCATCGTCGTGTCAAGTTGCTGGTCTTAGAGTCTAGTGTTTTAGAGTTTCGACTTCAGGTCATAAGTTGTTACGCCGCCGCCGCACCATCATCATCGCCCATCTACCACTTTTGCTTATCCGCCACCGCTCTGAATCCATATCCATATACCACCACCAATCCGTATCCATATACCACCACCAATCTATATCCATATACCACCACCGCTACCATATACCACCACCGCTGCCATATACCACAACCATATATCCACCACCAATCCGAGTTCTTCTCATATTAGGTTTGTTCTTGAGATCAATCTAAATTCCGATTCGTGTTTCCTTGCCTGCGTAGGTCTCGAAAAAAAAGAGTCTGGAGACCCCGGGCAGTTTTTAGGCCAAAATTTTCCTGAGCAAAATTTTTTCCCTATCCTATTGTAAGGCTTTTCTGAGTCTTTTGAGCCACGTGCCATCATAGTGATTTTTTGTCGCACTTTTTCGTCGTCGCTGCCCTCATTTCCGAAAAAAAAGTGAAAAAAAAATTCCGTGCCCATCCTATCAGTTTGACGAGGGAAGAGTTTTGAGACACTCGCCATTATAGTGATTTTTCGCAAAAAAAAAGAGGAGCGCAAAAAAAAGGAGCGCAAAAAAAAGAGCGAAAAAAAAAATCATTCCAGAGTGTGCTTTTCCCTTATTTACGTGCAGCGCCGTGATTTTGTTAGTGTCCTAGGCTCGCGTCTCTAGCACGGTCTAGCCTAGGACCAGCACAGTACCGCCGTTGAGCGTCTATTCAACTTTGCATCTCGGAATTGATTATTGCTGACCCTTTTTGCTACCATACTATAAGCCTTCCCAGCTCCACATACATCTACGTCGTGCGTTTGACTCTCCCTGGCAATCGCTCTATCCAAGCTTTTGAGAGTTTTGACTATAACGGTTGCCGATCACCGCCTGCTGCTGGGTAAGAACTGGTAAGAATTTGAGATTTGCTTGACGGATTTGTGATACCCGCCACCACCACCACTTGTTAGTAGTCTGTAGGATCATATTCTTGTGTGTTTCTATTGCTGCTAACCATGCCAGGATCACAATCCGATAAGACTGACTAGGAGAACTTGACGAACAAGGAGCTTCATGATACGTTTCAGCAAATGATGAGTGTACAGGTGCAAGATGTGATAAACAGATTTGAAGAGGCCATGGAGAAGATAGATGGCATGGAGAAGACCTTTGAAACAAAGCTCGATAACAAGTTTGCTGAATTGCTTTCGCGTTTTCCACCACCACCACCGGCTGCTCCTGCCGCACCTCTGCAACAACAGCAACAACACCGACTACCTCCACGTCGGGAAACAACCCTCCGCCGAGCGAGCCGTGTCCCTCTTAAGTCGGGCCAAACTGCTGGTGTTGCTGTTGATACTTCTGTGGCTCCTACTGCTGATGTGGAGGAGGATGATTATGTGGGAGATTATGGGGATGAGGTTGATCAAAATCAGAACTACGTGCCACCACCAGCACAGCAACCACCAGGTCGTCCACATGCAAATAATGGCAATGGTAGGGCTCACCCTCAGGTACGAGATCATGACCATCTCCCTAAACTAAAATTGAATATTCCACCATTTGAGGGTAGATATGTTCCTGATATATATCTTACTTGGGAGTTAGAAACTGAACAACGATTTACATGTTTACAATATCCCGAGGAGAGACGTGTTCCTGCTACTGTTTGTGCATTCACTAGTTTTGCATGTGTTTGGTGGTCTGAGCACTGTAGATTATTTCCTATTCCGGCTACTTGGGCTGCTTTGAAAACTGCTATGCGTACTCGTTGGGTTCCACCATATTATCAACGTGAATTACTTCAAAAATTGCAGCGCTTAAGACAGGGAAATTTTTTTGTAGAAGAATATTATCAGGAATTACAAACTAGCATGATTAGATGTGGTATTGTTGAGGAGAATGAAGCTATGCTTGCACGTTTTATGGGTGGATTAAATAGAGAGACTCAAACGATTCTAGAGTATAAGGAGTATACTAATATCACTCGTTTATTCCATCTTGCTTGTAAAGCTGAACGTGAAGTGCAGGATCAACAGGCATTGGCGCGGACTAACTTTTCTGCAGGTCGACCTTCATCATGGACACCACGTGCATCATCTACTTCCACACGTTCTGCTACACCGGCGCCTCCGTCGGCTGCCACCTCCAACCGTGATACAATAAAGCAGGCACAATCACCACTATCTGCCAAGAGCACACCTTCTGGGCCTGCAAAGAGCTCTTCTTCATCCATGGCATCCACAGGGCGAACACATGATATTATTTGTCGACGTTGCAAGGGTGGAGGTCATTATGCGAGAGAATGCCCATCTAAGCGTGTGATGATTGTTACTGAGGATGGTGGGTATGAGTCTGCTAGTGACTATGATGAGGAGACTTTGGCTCTTATTACCCGTGACGAACACGGTGGAGACGATTCTGATCATGAGACGCAATACATGGCTCCTGAAGATGCTGACAGGTATGAATGTTTAGTTGCTCAACGTGTTTTGAGTGTGCAGGTTACACAAGCTGAGCAAAATCAGAGGCATAATTTGTTCCATACAAAGGGAGTTGTTAAGGAACGTTCTGTTCGCGTGATCATAGATGGAGGGAGCTGCAATAACTTGGCTAGCATGGAGATGGTGGAGAAGCTATCTCTCACCACAAGACCACATCCACATCCTTACTACATCCAATGGTTCAACAACAGCGGCAAGGTTAAGGTAACACGTACTGTTCGTGTGCATTTTAGTATCTCTACATATGCTGATTATGTTGATTGTGATGTGGTACCTATGCAAGCATGTTCCTTATTACTTGGTAGACCATGGCAATTTGATAAAAATTCTGTACACCATGGTAGAAACAATCAGTATACTCTTGTTCATAACGATAAAAATATTACTTTGCTTCCTATGACTCCTGATTCCATTTTGAAAGATGATATTAATAGAGCTAATAAAGCAAAACAGGAGACAAATAAGAGTGAAAATCAGATTGTGGCAAAAGAATTTGAGCACCAAATGAAGTCTAATAATAAACCATCTACTGTTGTTTCTGAAATTAAATTGAAAAGTGCATGTTTACTTGCCACCAAATCTAATATTGATGAGCTAGATTTCAGCAAATCTGTTTGCTATGCCTTTGTGTGCAAACAGGCATTATTTTCATTAGAGGACGTGCCTTCCTCTTTGCCCCTACTGTCACTAACATTTTGCAGGAGTTCGCTGACGTCTTTCCACAAGACGTGCCACCGGGATTACCACCTATTCGAGGGATTGAGCATCAAATTGACTTAATTCCCGGTGCTTCGCTACCCAACCGTGCACCATACCGTACCAATCCAGAGGACACGAAGGAGATTATGCGTCAAGTACAAGAACTGATCGACAAAGGTTATATACGCGAATCCCTTAGTCCTTGTGCTGTTCCTATCATTTTAGTGCCGAAAAAGGATGGTACGTCGCGTATGTGCGTTGATTGTAGAGGCATAAATAATATTACTATTCGTTATCGTCATCCTATTCCTAGGCTAGATGATATGCTTGATGAATTGAGTGGCTCTACAATATTCTCCAAAGTTGATTTGCGTAGTGGATACCATCAAATTCGTATGAAATTGGGAGATGAATGGAAAACAGCATTTAAAACTAAGTTTGGATTATATGAGTGGTTAGTCATGCCTTTTGGGTTAACTAATGCACCTAGTACTTTCATGAGGTTAATGAACGAAGTTTTACGTGCTTTCATTGGACGATTTGTGGTAGTTTACTTTGATGACATATTGATTTATAGCAAATCTTTGGAGGAACATTTGGAACATTTACGTGCTATTTTATTGCTCTACGTGATGCACGTTTGTTTGGAAACCTTGGAAAGTGCACCTTTTGCACCGACCGAGTATCTTTTCTTGGCTATGTTGTTACTCCACAGGGAATTGAAGTTGATAAAGCCAAGATTGAAGCTATTGAGAGTTGGCCGCAGCCCAAAACGGTCACACAAGTGAGGAGTTTCCTTGGCCTCGCTGGTTTCTATAGGCGTTTTGTGAGAGATTTCAGCACCATTGCTGCACCTCTCAACGAGCTTACAAAGAAGGATGTGCCTTTTGTTTGGGGTATCGCACAAGAAGAAGCCTTCACGGTATTGAAAGATAAGTTGACACATGCTCCTTTACTCCAACTTCCTAATTTCAATAAGACTTTTGAGCTTGAATGTGATGCTAGTGGAATTGGATTAGGAGGTGTGTTATTACAAGATGGAAAACATGTTGCGTACTTTTCTGAAAAATTGAGTGGGCCTAGTCTGAACTATTCTACTTATGATAAAGAATTATATGCTCTTGTTCGGACCTTAGAAACATGGCAACATTATTTATGGCCCAAGGAATTTGTTATACATTCTGATCATGAATCTTTGAAACACATTAAAAGTCAAGCAAAACTGAACCGTAGACATGCTAAATGGGTTGAATTCATTGAGACTTTCCCTTATGTCATTAAACACAAGAAGGGTAAAGAAAATGTTATTGCTGATGCCTTGTCTCGTTGTTATACTATGCTTTCACAACTTGACTTTAAAATATTTGGTTTGGAGACCATCAAAGATCAATATGTTCATGATGCTGAATTTAAAGATGTATTGCAGAATTGTAAGGAAGGGAGAACTTGGAACAAGTTCGTTCTTAACGATGGATTTGTGTTTCGTGCTAACAAGCTATGCATTCCAGCTAGCTCCGTTCGTCTTCTGTTGTTGCAGGAGGCGCATGGAGGAGGATTAATGGGACACTTTGGCGTCAAGAAGACGGAGGATATACTTGCTACACATTTCTTTTGGCCAAAGATGAGACGGGATGTTGAGCATTTTGTTGCTCGCTGCACTACATGTCAAAGAGCTAAGTCACGACTCAATCCTCATGGTTTATATATGCCTTTGCCTGTACCTAGTGTTCCTTGGGAGGATATATCTATGGACTTTGTTTTAGGTTTACCTCGAACAAAGAAGGGGAGGGATAGCATCTTTGTTGTCGTGGATAGGTTCTCGAAAATGGCACACTTTATACCATGTCATAAAAGCGATGATGCTGTTAATGTTGCTGATTTGTTCTTTCGTGAAATTATTCGCTTACATGGTGTGCCAAATACTATTGTTTCAGATCGTGATACTAAATTTCTTAGCCACTTTTGGAGATGTTTATGGGCTAAGTTGTGGACTAAGCTGCTTTTTAGTACTACTTGTCACCCCCAAACTAATGGACAAACTGAAGTAGTCAATAGAACATTGTCTACTATGCTTAGGGCTGTTTTGAAGAATAACAAGAAAATGTGGGAAGAATGCTTGCCTCATATTGAATTTGCTTATAATCGTTCATTGCATTCTACTACTAAGATGTGCCCTTTTGAAATTGTGTATGGTTTCCTACCTCGTGCACCTATTGATTTGTTGCCTCTTCCATCTTCAGAGAAGGTTAATTTTGATGCTAAAGAACGTTCTGAATTGATTTTAAAAATGCATGAGTTAACTAAGGAAAACATTAAGCATATGAATGCTAAATATAAACTTGCTGGAGATAAGGGTAGAAAACATGTTGTGTTTGCGCCTGGAGATCTTGTTTGGTTACATTTGCATAAAGATAGATTTCCTAATCTGCGCAAATCAAAGCTAATGCCACGTGCTGATGGTCCTTTTAAGGTGTTAGAGAAAATAAATGATAATGCATATAAACTTGAGCTACCTGTAGATTTTGGGGTTAGTCCCACTTTTAACATTGCAGATTTGACGCCTTATTTGGGTGAGGAAGATGCGCTTCCGTCGAGGACGACTTCATTTCAAGAAGGGGAGGATCATGAGGACATCAATTCTATTGTTACACCCACAGCCCCTACTGTTACATATACTGGACCAATTACTAGAGCTCGCGCACGCCAGTTAAATTACCAGGTACTTTCGTTTCTTGGTAATGATTCTAATGTTCATGAGATTATGATGCTGCCTAAATTGGATACATTTGTTTTGCTTACAAATGAAGGGCCTAGCTTGGAGAAGGATGAACATTGGAGCAAGAACACACATGGAGTTGATGGCATGCGCAAGGGGATCAAGAACGGAGTTACAAGTGATGATTTCAGGACTTTAAAGCCGCCATAAGGAGTGCATGAAGCCTTGGACGAAATATACAAGATGCCACTTCATAATATTCGTCCGTAGGCTATTCTAGGTGCTGCGTCACCTTATTAATGGGCCAGGTCCATGTAATTTGGAAATACTTAAGTATAGGCTATTTTTGGAGTCCGTATGTGTGGGGAAACAAGAGTTAGGGTTGATTTCGGACCCCACCCTCAAGGGCCACGAAATTCCCCCCTCTTCCTCCATATATACAGCCCTTAGGGCGTCCTTTAGACTTTGGGTTTTGTTTAGATCAAAAGTTCGCCATAGCTGCAACTTCGCGTACTTCGTTTGTGTCCAACGACCAGACCAAGACGTCACAGAACCCCACCTTGATCAATAAAGCTTTCATCTTATATTCGCAATATCCAGATTGCAATCTCAGTTTCTTGCTTGTTCTTCGTTTGCTCGTAGGAAACAGACCCTCGTGGTTAGGTTGATCGTGCTCCGGCGTGGTCAATAACCCTCGGAAGTTGGTTTAGCGATTGCTAAGGCGCGACGTCTTGCACGTTCGTAGTCGGATCGTCAAAGTCGACTCCCACAGAAAACGATAGCCACCATCTCATCGAAACATCGGGACCCTCGCCTCTATCAGACCATCGGCTTCCACCTCCTCGGCCAGTAGCCGAGGAGTGTTTGTCCTACTTTATAAATCCTTTATGAGGGCAAAGATTTACGACAAACAAGGCTATCTGGCCACACGGTTTTATAAACTAAGGTACACAGAGAGATATGTTATATTACTGTTTAACAGAAGAAATGTATTCCAAAGAAAATAGTCCCGCTATTGGTTCCTTTCTTTGGGTTGTCATGCTAAGCATGATCATGAAACCTCAGCTCGAATGTAAGAGCAAAATATCGAGGATTTAGTTTGGGAGGCCAGTTAATATCCCCCGGTAGTGTTCGGCGACAGTCGAGGTCAAGCCGTAAACACTTCGGCCAATGTTATCAATGGCCCGTCATAGTCATCGGATCGCTGACTAGTTTACGCTTATTGTAACAGTCAGTTTTCGGCTTTCTCCACTAAGGTGCTTAACCATGTGAGCTGGAAGCACAATCGTAGTGGTTCTCCCTTTGCACGCCTAGCCGAACAAAACGGAACGTAGGAAGCAAGTGCAGGAGCCGGGTAACCCAACTATTGACCGAAGACACAATTCGAAACCGATGCATATATAGAAATATCTGAGAATGTTTTTGCCGAATCCCTAAAGGTGTCCGGCGTTGCACTGCGAGACTAATGCTGGAAAAGCACAAATAGTTTAAAAGTGCCAAAAGGCTTGGAAAACCAAGAAACGTCAGTAAAAACATGACGTCCGAACAATATCAAGTGTTCGGTGCCAATCCGAAAGTTGGTCTTAGAAAAAAGAAGTGCTTCTATCGTGCTTTAACATGATACATCCTATCTCAAGACTTCGAGCGGGTCAGCCTATGGCTACAACCTCCTATCCCGAGGGCGGAGTACTTCTCATCAGGCGAGTTTAGCAAACTAAACTCTAGCAGCTTTGAGAGAGAAATTAGGCTCCCCGGCTAGTGACCGCACACTCATGTCGAAAAAAGGAGTGATAAGTAATAATAATAAAACTTTGCAATGACTAAGAAGAAGAACAATTATTATAAAATGGCTCAAATAAACTTAAGAGCCCCCAAGTGACTTGGGTAAAAGAATGATTACATGTACCGAAGTACTTATATCATATCTATGTTCAACCGGACTTTAAACGCGTCTTAACCGACCGTCGGCTTCTCCCTCTTCGGTTAAGGACCGAAAAGTGTTATGTACTCCATCGGTCGAGAATATCGACGGTGTTTCCAATAACCAGGCAATCAGGCCATAAGGCTGTAACAGACAAAGCGCGCTCAGGGAACTTATGCTATATTACTGCGAAGAGTAAGAAGCATCTTCGAAGAAAATAGTACCCCCACCGATACCTTTCTTCGGTGCTCATTGTTATTATGAGACTTGTGCAATAGATTTTTTGTACTCATGAGTTCCGTTGTGTGCCGACCATCATTGAATAACTATAAGAGCGCTAGCTTTCGGCTTCACCCAGTCTAAGGTCCGGCTCGGGTGACCCGATCGTGACAATCGCAGAGGTGCTCCTTTTACTCCCTAGCCGAACAATCGGGAACGTAGGGGTAAACACAGGAGCGAGGCAACCCAGCTTGCAAATCGCTTAAGTCAATGTGGTGCATATTGTGGCATAATACACGAACAAGGAATGAAGCCGTACAAGTATAATCATATGCAACAGGAAAAGCTTCATAAAGGAAGCCCCCAAGTGAACGGGTATTTGAATTTATGCGTCACAAACAAAGTTTGGACAAGGAAATTTTTTAGAAGCAACTTTTTTCAAAAAAAGTATAATGCTTGGTCGAACCGAACGCAAGTTAGAAATTAAAGCTTTGAGCATGAAAGCGACTTAGCTGGTTAATGTGTTCGGTATTGATGACGCGGTCTGAGCTTGATGCGGGGCAAGGTTCCATCCCTCAAGCCGGTCCCGAGGTGGCGGAGCGGAGAGCTTGACACGCCGAAGTGGTGACATAGCACGATCAATGCAGACCGGCAGAGTGACGCCGAAGTCCCCGGATCATTTTCCTGTGCACAAAAAATAGTGCAAACCGAAGATAATAGTAATAATGATAATTAAAAAAAATCGTTGCATAATAAATAACTTATGCAAAGTGAGTAATAAAAGAAATATGGCCTGGCGCCGAAGTCAAGTCGATGCAGGGCGTCGGCGTGATGCGGTAAAGGCGTGGCAAAGCCTGAATTCGCAGGTCGGTCCGAGCTCCGAATGCGGCGTTCGCCGGACTATGTACGGAAACTGACCGAACCACCATGCGACTGTCGTCAATGCGGCCACCATTTGATAGACCTGTGTACATATGATGGACAAACCAGAGTAATAATTCATTGGAAAAAATGAACCCAAACAAGCAAAAAATACTGGGATTAATAACACCTGGTTTATTTGTTGTAGCAATCTGAAGGAAGGTGATTCCCAAAATTGGGACTCGATCCGCACACCCACTGCCTGATGGGCGATAAAACGACGGCATGGCAATGCTGGCAAAGGTTGGCTCGCCGAGGCAAAGCCCTCGGCCCAGCTAACGTGACGGAGTTGGTCGGCTAGTGACACCGAAGTGTCCGGAGTAGGTTGATGAAGAGATGACGAAGCCCCCGGTCCAGCCGAGATGTCGAAGCCTCGATGTCAGCCGATGAGTCGAAGTAGGTCGGCATGATGGACACCAGCTTGAAGAAGCAATAGTGCGGCCCTGCCGATGCAGGTCGTGACGTGGTCGATGTCGGCTTGATGAAGCGACCGTGCGATGATGCCGGTATGCCCGCTCCGTGTAATCCATGGGGCGGCGATGTTGGTGATGATTTATCCTTCGCGATGCTGGACTCTTGTTCGGCTTGCCGAGATGATGATCCGAAGAAGTTGAGCTCGGCTCAACAAAGTGACGACGTGTCAAGCGCAGGTCGGCAGCCATGGAGCAATATTGCCGGACTGGTTTGACACCAGCATGATGTTGAAGATCATGTTCAAAAGATCTTAAAGTTAGTGGGATGTGTTTGGAAACAAAACACAATACCCCATACAAAACTTCCTTCAAAAGGGATGTCCGAAATCCTGTTCATAAAAAAGACGAACTCGGGTCGGATTCGTTTTCGCGCAGAAAACAGATCCAAAAAGTGATGCACTAATCAGAAGGTTCCCGGAGTTTGGACGGTTGGATCGAGCTGAAATTTTGATAGGTGGTAGATATAGGAATTCCGCAGCCGATCAACGGTTGGATCTTTCAAAGGACGTCCGAGCTAGAAGCTGGACACCACGCCCTAAACACGTCCAGATTCCCGTCCAGATTTGACAGGGCTCCGGTATATCATAGATTGCCGGAGATTCCTCCATCGGAACTCGACGAAATTTTCTAGGGTTGTTGTAGACTCGATTCCGCACAATTGCACCGAAGCGATCGTTAAAGCGACGCTCGAGGAGGCGGTGGCGGCAGATACGCGTCCGCTGTCCGGAAAAACAGTACGGTCGCTTGAGGGCAATGTTGACGTTGAGCCCCCGAGCTTCATAGATGGTTCCTCCGTGATCTTGATAGAGATCGGAGTTGATGTTTGATGAAGGTCCTTGTCCGGACATGGTGATCCGAACAAGGGGTGCAATTCTTGGTCGAACCAAGGGGACCAGTCGAGCTGGTGATGAAGATGTCGAAGTCGCAGTTGATCTGTAGGCGAGCCATCGATCCTTTTGTTGATCACACAACGGAACTCTCAATGAAAGCACCAATGTCGGTGTCAAAACCGGCGGATCTCGGGTAGTGGGTCCCGAACTGTGCGTCTAGGCCGGATGGTAACAGGAGGCAGGGAACACGATGTTTTACCCAGATTCGGGCCCTCTTGATGGAGGTAAAACCCTACGTCCTGCTTGATTAATATTGATGATATGGGTAGTACAAGAGTAGATCTACCACAAGATCGAGGAGGCTAAACCCTAGAAGCTAGCCTATGGTATGATTGTTGTATATATTGTATATCTATCGACTAGCCTGGCCTCGGTTTATATAATGCACCGGAGGCCTAGGATAACAAGAGTCCTAGCCGAATACGCCGGTGGGGAGAAGTCCTTGTCTTGATCGCCAAGTCTTGTGGAATCTTCCTTGTATGTGGTAGCCGTCCGAACTGGCCCATGAGTATACGGCCACGGGGGTCCTCGGTCCAGTCTAATAGATCGGGACACGACATGGTGAGTACCCCCTAGTCCAGGACACCGTCAGTCCTCCTGTCCGATCACCTTCGATCGTAGGGACCACCCCACTAGTATCCGTCATGGCGGATTCACCGCACTGGTCCTAGACCCAATCATTTACGGATTTCGCCTCACTCGAGTCCTCATGGATCGAGGCAGCAGCCTGAACCTGCTTTATCAGGACACAGTGCGCAAAATGGGTATAGACCCCTCAAGGATCAAACCCACAAAAATGACCTTTAAAGGCGTCATTCCACGTGTGGAGGCCCATTGCACAGGCTCAATTACACTGGAAGTGGTCTTCGGATCCCCGGATAACTTCCGAAGCGAAGAGTTAATCTTCGATATAGTCCTGTTCCGTAGTGGTTATCACACGCTGCTCGGGCGAACCACATTTTCTAGATTCAATGCGGTACCGCATTATGCATACCTGAAGTTCAAGATGCCAGTACCTCGCGGAGTTATTACAGTCAATGGAAACACAGAGCGCTCCCTCCGAACAGAGGAGCACACCGCGGCCCTCGCAGTAGAAGCGCAAAGCAGACTCTCAAGGCAATCAACCAGTTCGGCGCTTCAAAGCCCAGACACCTTCCAGCGCGCTCGGAGCAATCGGCAAAAAGACCGCCTGGCGTGATCTGAGCTCGCGTAGAAATACGGCGGCCACCCCAATCCCAGCCCAATGGCGAAACTCGTGCCACGCACACATAATTACGCATTAAAAATACCATGGGCACAGGTGGGGAGGGGGGCACAATTGCGGCACGCCCCAAGACGCAGCTTAGACCGCACAAGGGGCTTCCCGTTTGTTTTTTTTCTTTTTTTCTTCTTCAGGACATTAATCTCTGGAAACACTGTCTGGCAACACTATTACCGAACACATGATGCAGCAACCAAGGAGGAAGACAGCTATGTCATACCACGTAATTCCCAGGTGGATTACAGTAACGAGCGAAATATTCGATTTAATATCATTCCTCAGCTTGCCCTTGGAAGGGACATAGTCCTACTCTTTGCGTATCACACTATCTGTATCACTCTGCTTTAACGCAATTTTTTTGAATAAACAATGCATGACATTACGACTATTATTGCATTCTTGTTTTATATATATATATGTGTGTGTGTTCATTAATGACGCCTTGCAACCGTACACTTTGGTACGACCAATACACCAGGGGCTTATGTACCCCACAATGCGGTGTGAAAAGTCCGAACACTTTCACAAGTGCGGCACCCCGAACTTATAGTATTATATGCATCAGCTCCGAATCATGTCTTTGGTCAAGTGTTGGGTTTGCCCGGCTCCTGTGTTTTGGTACCTTACGTTCTGCTCTATCGGCTAAGGTAGCGCTAGGAGAACTACTGCGATTGTGCCCCGGTTCTGCTGGGTTCAACACCTCAGTAGAGAAAGCTAAAACTGACTGTCATGATAAGGCGAGAGACTGGTCGCTGTTCGGTGAGGTTTTCAAGTCCCTAAAGACTTATGCCGCTTAGAGCAAGGGGCCGGCCCTGTCCGGCTTAAAGGCGTGTATCGCGCCCCAAATTTGGCCTTCCAAATACTAGGGGCTTCGCCGAAATTTAAAATTATAGAATTCTATGGCTAAGTGAGAGTGATAAAGCATTATTAGTCCGGTTGCCTTGTTCGCTGTGCTGAGCACCTCCCTCGAAGGACCCAAACATGGGAACAAGAGTGCTCAGGTTTATCCCGAACACCCCAGCACTCGTGGCATGGGGGCAGAAGCCGAGGACTTGCCATCTCTCAGATTGGATAAACAGCCAAACAGAAGGTAATATTTTAAATTCAAACAAGCGTTGCATAG
This sequence comes from Triticum dicoccoides, assembly GCF_002162155.2. Classification (NCBI taxonomy): domain Eukaryota; kingdom Viridiplantae; phylum Streptophyta; class Magnoliopsida; order Poales; family Poaceae; genus Triticum; species Triticum dicoccoides. Next base: position 357,999,969 of record NC_041392.1, read on the forward strand.
CTGTCACAGCCCTAGAGTACCTGAATGAAATAGTTGCATCTGCACTCATGCATCATGTCTAAATTCTGAAAGTTGAATTGAGGTTAGTTGAAACCCTCATAAATCACTTCAAAAATAATCAACATTAAAATCTTTTCAAAGAAGTCCAAGAAAATGTTCCTCTTAGTCTCTGAAAATATTGGCAAGAGGTAAAACTTAAAACAATATTTTTGGAATCTCAGAGATATTTATTTTGGGCCTTTGAATTAAATCAATAACTATTTGCATTGGATATATATTTATTAATTAATTAATATATGTCCAATAATTCTGATCTTCGGTGAAGGGCTTTGGAATAACCCAACTAGTCCCTACAAGAATTATCAGAAGCAACAAAAATGATTTAGTGTCTAAAACTAAATTAAAACAAATTACAGAAAAATAGAAAACAGAATTTAATTAAAAGAGAGAGAGGGAGAAGGACTAACCTGGCACTTACCTCGGCCCACCTACTTGTGCGGCCTGCCGTTGAAGCCGGCCCAGCCCAGCCACCCCCTGCCAGTTGTCTTCTTCCTCTCGCCAGAAGGCAGAGGAGAAGCTAGCCACGGCGCCGCGGCGTGCCACGCCAGCAGCTGCCTGCCTGGCTGCCCCCTCGTCGCCCTGGACTCCCTCTGCGATGCCACGCTACCCCCCTGGACCCCCTCGACCGCTCCCCTCTCTCCCTGCCTCGCTCTCTCTCGCTCTCTCTCCCAAAGCCGAGCGGAGCCATCGCCGCCGCTCGTCGTTGCCGTGTCGACCGCCTCCCCCTCGCTTCCCCAACCAGTCCAGGCGCTCCGCCACATCGTCCCCGACCTCTCCGCCAAGTCAAGCAAGCCGGGACGCACCGCAGCACTGCCATCGCCGTCTTCTTCAACCTCGGTCCGCCGAGATCGCCGGCGACCGTGCCCGCTCCGTTGCTTCCCCGAGCTCCCCAAGACCACCGCTGCACTCCCCGTGAGCTTCTCCTTCGATCCCCACTTCCCCCTTGCTCGTTTGCGCCATGTAGTCTCCGCCCTCTTCGAGCCCGAGAGCATCTCGCCGCCGGCCATGGCGTAGCCGTGGCCACAGCCGCGCAAGCTCGCAACCGAGCACTTCACCGCACTCGTTGTGTCCCCAGGAGCCCGCAGCACCCCTCCGCACCTCCTGCTGTGCCTCCTAGCGATGACCCCGAGCTCGCCCGAGCTCCGGCAGCCGCCAACGTCGTCGCCGGCGTCTTTTCCGACCACCCCGAGCCCAAACACCACCACCACTCGACGCGGCAGCCCCCCAGCTTCACGTAGATGCTCCCCGCGCGCCAAATAGGGCCCTGCAGTGAAATCTCGACTCCCTTCGCCGCAGATTTGGTCGCCGGCGGCTAAACGCCGGTAGCTGACGTGGCCGTCATTAGCGGTTAAACATCCCACTAACCAACCCCTCTAGAGCCACTGCCATGTGGGCCCTAGTGCCCAATTAGTTAGTTAACTACTCTGTTAGATTAGCACCGATCTCAGGAGGGCCCCACCTGTCATTTTGACTTTGCCACGTCACACGTTCACCGACCCCACACGTCAGTGTTGACCCGGCTGACGTGGCAGTTGACTAGGCCCACCTGTCATCCACCAAACCAGCTTGTGTCACTGACGTGTGGATCCCACACGTCAGGTTTGACCTGGACCCGCCTGTTGACCTGCTAAGGTCAGCATGACCTAATGCTGACGCAATAACTCATTTCCTGGATTTATTATAATTCAGAAAATTCCAGAAATTAGTATAAACTTCTAAAATTCATAGAAATTCAACCGTAACTCCAAATGAAATAAATTATATATGAAAAATGATCAGAAAAATCCAAGGAATCTGAATATGGCATTTCCATGCATGTTTGAACAACTTAACCTCACTGTCTAGTCCAAAACATGATAATGCACTATTTGAATTCATAGTTTGAATTTGAATTTGAACCTAGTGTTCAAACCAACTTCATTTAATTGTGTTGCTAGTTGCATTAGCTCAATCAACAACATATTGCCATGTCATTATCATGCATCATGTTGTGCATTGCATTGATTGTGTTCCTTCTCTATTGCCGGTGGTTATCCCCTCTCGATAGACGTTGTACCGACGCGGTGATCGTTGACACTGATGAAGACCCAATGGTATCTTCAGAAGTGTCAGGCAAGCAAAACCCCCTTGTTCATTCCGATACAACCCCACTCTCTCGCTTCTGCTCTCTTTTACTGCATTAGGACAACAACGATTCATCTGTTACTTGTTGCGGTAGTTGAACCCCTTATCCTCTGCATGACCTGTCATTGCCACAGTAAATAGATGAAACCCACTAGCATGAGTAGGAGTTGTTTGAGCCCTGATGTGCCTACTCATACATGCTTGTTTGTCATGCCTGCTATTGCAAAGAGTTGTGTCAGGTCTGATTCATCGGGAATGAATCGAAGGTGTGTGAACATGTCCTACTGTGTGTGAGCTAAGTGTGTGAACATGTTTCGTTAAAGGTAGCGGTGAGAGGCCATGTAGGAGTACATGATGGGTTGTCTCATTGAAACAATCCTCAGGAACTGAGTTCTGTGTCTGTGATCCATGAACAGGTACTACCACTCATTGGGATCCTTAATTGACCCTCTCGGCTTCTTAATCACCCTAGTACTCTATCCAGGAGTTGCAACTAGTTTCTGGTGTTTGTAGGTTATGTGTTGGCGGCCGTGCGTAGCGCTGACCCTAGGGGTGGGCTATGTTGCGGTAGATACACCGTGGCACGGTGTACCGGGCGCCCGTTTGGTGACTCGAGAACCCTGTTCACATCGTTCGGGGCCGTATGTGGAAACCTCGACCGGACTCCCTGCGGATGGAACCTGGATAGGCGATAAACCTGGACTAGAGACTTAAGTGTTTAGGTAGGCCGTGGCCGACACCCTCGCCAGGCTTCCGCTTGAAGGTTGCCGAGATACATGACGTGTATATGGTGGTAAGTGGTGGGAGCATGTGTGAAGAAGTACACCCCTGCAGGGTTATCATTATCTATTCGAATAGCCGGATTCCTCGGATATGGAAATTTGGACCCCTTGCATAGTTCATAGACAAGTGAAAGTGGATACTCTAAAACTCGCAAGATAAGTGTGAGTGCTATGGATGGCCTTCTCGTAGGGAGACGAGAGCGGATCCATAGTGGTGTATTGAATGGTGAATATGTGGACCCGTGTGCGCCACCTCAAAAGAGTTGCTTGCAGTCGTAGTTCAGGTTAGCCACTGAGTCAAAGCTGGCTTGCTGCAGTTAAACTCCACCACCCCCCTTGTTGATACCGATGCATATGTAGCTAGTTCTGATGTAAGTCTTGCTGAGTACCTTTGTACTCACGTTTGCTTAATTTATGTTTTGCAGAGAGACTTCAGTTTCGCTAGTAGTTCCGTGTGGACTTCGACGTTTAGCTTGATACCTCAGCTATGATCTTGTGCCCTTGGCAAGATCTGGTAGATAGTCAGGCTTCTTAGCCTTTTTCATTTGTAGATGTCTGTACTCAGACATGTTAAGCTTCCGCATGTGCTTTGAATTGTATGCTATGATTGTTGGGTCATGAGACCCATGTTTGTAATTTCTCGCTCCTCGGAGCCTAGTGAATAAATACTTGAGTCGTAGAGTTATGTTGTGATGCCATGTTGTATTTACACATATCGAGCATATTGTGTGTATGATTGAAATGCTTGGTATGTGTGGGATCCGACAATCTAGTTGTTTATCCTTGGCAGCCTCTCTTATGGGGAAATGTAGTCTAGTGCTTCCATGAGCCATAGTAGTCCGCTACAGCCCGGTTCACGGAGTCCTGTTAGCCCAGCACTACTGCTCAGGACACTTGACTGGCCGACATGTGTTTCACTTCGTTCTTGTGTCTGTCCCTTCGGGGAAATGTCACACGGTGACATCCGGAGTCCTGCCTAGCCTGCTACAGCCCGGGTTCCCGGAGTCCTGTTAGCCTAGTGCTACAACCCGAATTCACACGCTGCTGACCGACATGCTCGATGTGATTCATGTATGCCTGTTCCCCTAGGTTAGTGCCGCTTTGGGTTAACGACTAGCCATGTCAGCCCGGGTTCTCTGTCATACGGAAGCTAGCGACACTATCATATACGTGAGCCAAAAGGCGCAAACGGTCCCGGGCCATGGTAAGGCGACACCCGTGGAATACCGTGCGTGAGGCCACAAAGTGATATGAGGTGTTACCGGCTAGATCGATGTGACTTGGAACCGGGGTCCTGACAATAGCGCATATGAAACAAGTTTTCATAAATACAGGATAAAATGAGCAAGTCTCACTCAAATATTAAATCTTTTGAACACTCGTCTGCTATGAGACGGGCACCCTGCAGAACACCCTCGTAGTACATCTCGGGGTGGCGGTGCTCCTTGCCCTCCGGTGGCCCCTCCTTGATCAGCTTCACGGCGTCTAGCTTGACCCACTACAATTTCACACGGGCGAAAGCCCGGCGTGCACCTTTAATGCAGACAGATCGCTTGACGACCTCCAGCCGTAGGCAGGAATACACAAGCCGCCCTACCAAGCCAAAGAAGCTGTTCGAAAGGGCTTCGCCAGGCCATAGCCGGACTATAAAGCCCTTCATGGCCTGATCGGCCGCCTTATGTAACTCGACCATCTGCTTCAGCTGGTCGCCCATTGGCACCGGGTGTCCGGCCTCAGCATACTAAGACCAGAACAGCTTCTCCGTTGAGCTTCCATCCTCGGCCTGGTAAAATTGCGCGGCATCGGACACACTGCGGGGAAAATCTGCGAATGCTCCTGGAGAGCTCCAGATTCGGGTAAGTAATCGGTAATTAACTTTTACATGCTTGCTTTGAATATAGAAAGCCTTACCCGCCGCTATTTTCTTCATTGTGTTGATCTCCTAGAGAGCCTTTTGGGCTTCTGCCTTGGCACTTTTTGCGCTCTCGAGGGCCACGGCAAGCTCAGACTCCCGCGTCTTTGAGTCAAGCTCCAACGCCTCGTGCTTCGCCATGAGAGCCTGGAACTCTTGCTGCACCTCGCCCACCCGAGCCTCGTGCTTCTCTCGCTCGATGCGCTCCTTGGCCGCTTTATCTTCGGCCTTGGTTAGCGCTTGCTTCAGGGTCACCACCTAGGTCGTGGCCCCTGGCAAATATACGAGGATCCTGTTATTTTGCAATCGTGTCTTCTTTTATATATACATATCTATAGACAGGGTATTACTTACCCTTATTCTCCTCGAGCTGCCTCTTGGCAAGGCCGAGCTCTTTCCTGGACCCCTCGAGGTCCTGCTTCAGTACGGCGACCTCCGCAGTCAGTGCGGCGGACGCCAGCAGCGAAGCCTGCATATGCATATTGACATACTTATATTAGACTCCTGCGGTATTATTTGATCCTCTGTTCGGCTTTTCTTTGTAAACACCGAACAAAGCATCAGGGGCTACTGTCTATGCGGTAATATTTCTACTACATTTTAAAACACTTACCTCGAAACCTGTTAGAAGGCTGGCACAGGCTTCAGTCAACCCGCTCTTGGCGGACTGAACCTTCTGAACCACCGCACTCATAATAGTACGGTGCTCCTCGTCGATGGAAGCGCTGCGAAGCGCTTCCGGTAGATTGTCCGGCGCCTCTGGATGGACAGAGGTCACCGGCACAGGTGTCTTGCCCCTCTTAGAAGGAGGCCGCTTGCCCGAGCCCGGAACCACTGGAGGTTCCGGCGCGGTGTCCGACTGAGGGCTGAACTCGGAGCTCTCAGGGCCCCGTCCCCTCGGCTCCCGGAGTCCGGAAGGTCGCCTTGAGGTGCGTCCGGGACTGTCTCCCCTCGATCCGGTGCCTCTTGAGACAGCACCTCGGCATCGTCGGTAGGATGAAGGGAGGTGGCGGTCGGGACTAGATCACTATCCATGTCCGACGAGCCCAGGGAGCCGTCCGATGATACATCAATACGGGCTCGGGGCGGCCTGCATAATCATATTTTGGCGTTAGGTGAAGTAGTGCGGCAAAGGAATACTATGACTTACTCTGGTATCCAAATACTTACGACTTCCCCAGGGGCTTGGCCCTGGGCAGCCACTCGTCTTCACCGTCGGTGGCGGTGGTAGAGTAGTCCGGAAGGAGAGTTCTCCCCTTCTTGGACCCTTCGGCCTCCCCAGTTGGGGCGGCCTTCCTTTTCTTGTCTCCCCCGCCTGGAGGGGGAGCATCTTCTTCTTCCTCCTCGTCTTCGGGGGAGGAGTGTGCCGCACAGTTATCGGACGATGAGTCCGATAACACCTGGTGCCGGGAACTCTTTCGGGTTCCCTTGGCCTTCTTGGTCTTCTCCGGCACCTTGTAAGGAGCCGGAGTTAGCATCTCCGTCAGGAGAGCACCCGAAGTATCTTCGGGCAAAGGGGCCGGACAGTTAATCTGCCCTGACGTCTCCACCCAGTCCTTTCAAAGGCATGGAGATTAGACCCCGCACATAATTAAGTTAGGGAAAATAAATGTCTTACGAGACGTATTGAACTCACCGAACGCACTAGGCGCTTTGCGCTTAGTCCGTGGTCCTCGGCGAGAGAAGGAGGGACCTCGGCGCCCTTGAACAGCACCCTTCAGACGTCCTTGTGCGTCATATCAAAGAGCTCGCTCAGAGTCTGGTGCCGGGCCGGGTCGAACTCCCACAAGGTAAAATCCCGTTGTTGACACGGGAGGATCCGGCGGATGAGCATAACTTGGACTATGTTGACAAGCTTGAGCTTCTTGCTCGCCATACTCTGGATACATTTCTGGAGTCCATCCAGCTCCACCGACGAACCCCACGACAAGTCCTTCTCTTTCCAGGAAGTGAGCCGTGTAGGGAATCCGGATCGAAACTCGGGGTTGCCGCCCATTTGGCGTTGCGCGCCTCGGTGATGTAGAACCACGCCGATTGCCATCCCTTTATTGTCTCCACGAAGGAGCCTTCAAGCCATATAACGTTGGGCATCTTGCCCACCATGGCTCCGCAGCATTCTACATGTTGGCCTCGTACCACCTTCGGCTTGATATTGAAGGTCTTTAACCAAAGGCCAAAGTGGGGCCGAATGCGGAGGAAAGCCTCACACAGGACGATGAATGCCGAAATGTTGAGGACGAAGTTCGGGGCTAGATCATGAAAGTCCAGCCCATAGTAGAACATGAGACCACAAACGAATGATTAGAGGGGAAACCCCAGTCCGTGGAGGAAGTGGTGGAGGAAAACTACCCCCTCGTGAGGTTCCGGGGGAGGGACGATATGCCCCGCAGCGGGCAGCCGATGCGCGATATTCGCGGCTAAGTATCCGGATCCGCGCAGCTTCTTGATGTCTCCCTCCGTGACGGAGGAGACCATCCACCTGCCTCCCGCCTCGGACATGGTTGGAGAAGGTTGAGGTGAGAAGTGTGGACTTGGGCACTAGAGCTCGAGTGTGCGAAAACGGATGAGCAAAGGAGGAAGAAGGCATGGATAGAAAGGTGAATCCTTATCCCTTTATATAGGCGGACGAAACTAAGCGTCCCCACTTGCCTGATAAAACTCACTTATCCCCCAAGCGCCGTAATCGATGGCGCGGTTGGGTTACCCACGCCCGTATTGATGAGAATCCCGTAATAAGGGGACACGATCTCTGCTTTGACGAGACGTGTCGAAAAACTGTCTTGCGTTATGTGCGAGGCTGGTTAAAGGAAACGGTTCGAATAATCACCGGGCCATTACATAATGTCATACTGTCAAAACAAGTCAGCAAATTAGATTTGCGAAAATATTATTCTCTCTACGGTGGTATGTGGAACTTATTTTGCAGGGTCGGATACTATCCTCATATTCAAATTCTTCTGTGATGTATTCGGAAAAGGAACCCGCCTTGCAATGCCGAAGACAATACTGCGCGCCGGACTCATCGTCGTTGAAGCCTGGTTCAGGAGCTACTGAGGGAGTCCTAGATTAGGGGGTCTCCGGACAGTCGGTCTATCTCCATTGGCCGGACTGTTAGACTATGAAGATACAAGATTGAAGACTTCGTCTCGTGTCCGGATAGGACTCTACTTGGCGTGCAAGGCAAGCTAGGCAATACGGATATGGATATCTCCTCCTTTGTAACCGACCTTGTGTAACCCTAACCCTCTCCGGTGTCTATATAAACCGAAGGATTTTAGTCCGTAGGACAACAACCACAACATACAATCATACCATAGGCTAGCTTCTAGGGTTTAGCCTCTCCGATCTCGTGGTAGATCTACTCTTGTACTACCCATATCATCAATATTAATCAAGCAGGACGTAGGGTTTTACCTCCATCAAGAGGGCCCGAACCTGGGTAAAACATCGTGTCCCCTGCCTCCTGTTACCATCCGTCCTAGACGCACAGTTCGGGACCCCCTACCCGAGATCCGCCGGTTTTGATACCGACACCTGCGATATTATTTGATCCTCTGTTCGGCTTTTCTTTGTGAACACCGAACAGAGCATCAGGGGCTACTGTCTATGCGGTAATATTTTTCCTATATTTTAAACACTTACCTCAAAGCCTGTTAGAAGGCTAGCACAGGCTTCAGTCAATCCGCTCTTGGCGGACTGAACCTTCTGGACCACCGCACTCATAATAGTACGGTGCTCCTCGTCGATGGAAGCGCTGCGAAGCGCTTCCAGCAGATTGTCCAGCGCCTCTGGATGGACAGAGGTCACCGGCACAGGCGTCTTGCCCCTCTTGGAAGGAGGCCGCCTGCTCGAGTCCGGAACTACTGGAGGATCTGTCGTGGTGTTCGGCTGAGGGCCGAACTCAGATCCTTCAGGGGCCTTGTCCCCTCTGCTCCCGGAGTCCGGAAGTTCGCCTTGAGGTGCCTCCGGGACTGTCTCCCCTCGACCCGGTGCCTCTTGAGACAATACCTCGGCGTCGTCCGCAGGGCAAGGGGAGGTGGCGGTCGGAAGTGGATCGCTGTCCATATCCGACGAGCCCAGGGAGCCGTCCGATGATACATCAATATGGGCTCGTGGTGGCCTGCATAATCATATTCGTCGTTAGGGGAAGCAGTGCGCAAAAGGATACTATGAGTTACTCTAGTATCCGAATACTTACGACCTCCCCAGGGGCTTGCCCCTAGGTAACCACTCGTCTTCGCCTTCGGCGGCGGTGGTGGAACTGTCCGGAAGGAGAGTCCCTCCCTTCTTGGACCCTCCGGCCTCCCCAGTTGGGGCGGCCTTCCTTTTATTGTCTCCCCCAACTGAAGGGGGAGCATATTCTTCTTCCTCCTCGTCTTTGGGGGAGGAGTGTGCCGCAGAGTCATCGGACGGCGCCTGGCGTCGAGAACTCTTTCGGGTTCCCTTGGCCTTCTTGGTCTTCTCCGGCACCGTGTAAGGAGCCGGAATCAGCATCTTCGCCAGGAGAGCGTCTGCTGGGCCTTCGGGCAAAGGAGCCGGACAGTCGATCTGTCCGGCCGTCTCCTGCCAGTCCTGTCAAAGGTACGGGAGCTTAGATCATGCATAGAGTCAAACTATGAAAAACAATTATCATGTGAGAGATAAAACAGCTTACTGCGCTGGCTTGGCCCTTCGTGCAGAATCCACGGTCCTCGGTAGTGGGAGGGGGAACCTCGGCACTCTTAACACCTTCCAGGCATCTTCCTGAGTTATGTTGAAGAGCCTGTTCAGAGTTCGATGCTGGGCCGGGTCGAACTCCCACAAGTTGAAAGCCCGTTGTTGGCACGGGAGGATCCGGCGGATGAGCATGACCTGGACTACGTTGACGAGTTTGAGCTTCTTGTTCACCATGATTTGAATACATGTTTGGAGTCCGGTCAACTCTCCCGAACTACCCTAGGACAGGCCCTTCTCTTGCCAAGAGGTGAGCCGCGTGGGGAAGCTAGATCGGAACTCGGGGGCCGCTGCCCATTTAGGGTCATGCGGCTCAGTGATGTAGAACCACCTCGATTGCCACCCCTTTATGGTTTCCACGAAGGAGCCCTCGAGCCATGTGACGTTGGGCATTTTGCCCACCATGGCGCCTCCACACTCCGCCTGGCGGCTGCTCACTACCTTCGGCTTGACATTGAAGGTCTTCAGCCATAAGCCGAAGTGGGGCTTGATGCGGAGGAAGGCCTCGCACACGACGATAAACGCCGAGATGTTGAGGATGAAGTTCGGGGCCAGATCGTGGAAATCCAGGCCGTAGTAGAACATGAGCCCCCAGACGAATGGGTGGAGAGGGAATCCCAATCCGCGGAGGAAATGGGTAAGGAACACTACCCTCTCATGGTGCGTGGGGGTGGGGATGAGCTGCCCCTCATCTGGGAGCCGGTGCACGATGTCGTCGGGCAGGTATCCGGCTCTCCTCAGCTTCTTGATGTGTCCCTCCGTGACGGAGGAGACCATCCACCTGCCTCTCGCTCCGGACATGGTTTGAGAAGGTCGAGGTGGGACATGCGGACTTGGGCGCTAGAGCTCGAGTGTGCGAAAATGGATGAGCAAAGGAGGAAGAAGGCGTGGATGAAAAGGTGAATCCTTATCCCTTTATATGGGCGGACGAAACTATGCGCCCCCACTAGCCTGGTAAAACTCGCTTGTCCCCCAAGCGCCGTAATCGATGGTGCAGTTGGGGTACCCACGCCCGTATTGATGAGAATCCCGTAATAAGGGGAGCACGATCTCTGCTTTGACAAGACATGTCAAAAAACTTCCTCGCGTTATGTGCGGGGATAGTTAAAGGAAACGTTTTGAATAATCACCGGGCCATGGCCTAACGTCATATTGCCAAGGCAAGTCAGCAGATTAGATTTGTGGAAATATTATTCTCTCTACGGTGGAATGTGGAACTTATTTTGCAGGGTCGGACACTATCCTTGTATTTGAATTCTTCCGTGGTGTATTCGGAGGAGGAACCCGCCTTGCAATGCCGAAGACAATACTGCGTGCCAGACTCATCGTCATTGAAGCCTGGTTCAGGGGCTACTGAGGGAGTCCTGGATTAGGGGGTCTTCGGACAGCCGGACTATATCCTTTGGTCGGACTATTGGACTATGAAGATACAAGATTGAAGACTTCGTCTTGTGTCTGGATGGGGACTCTACTTGGCACGGAAGGCAAGCTAGGCAGTATGGATATGGATATCTCCTCCTTTGTAACCGACCTTGTGTAACCCTAACCCTCTCTGGTGTCTATATAAACCGGAGGGTTTTAGTCCGTAGGACATAACAAAAAACATACAATCATACTATAGGCTAGCTTCTAGGGTTTAGCCTCTCCGATCTCGTGGTAGATCAACTCCTGTAATACCCATATCGTCAAGAATAAATCAAGCAGGACGTAGGGTTTTACCTCCATCGAGAGGGCCCGAACCTGGGTAAAACATAGTGTTCCCTGCCTCCTGTTACCATCCGCCTTAGACGCACAGTTCGAGACCCCCTACCCGAGATCCGCCGGTTTTGACACTGACAGTGGCTTTGCCACAAATACTATGTCAACTACATGATCATGCTAAGCAATATGACAATGATGAATGTGTCATGATGAACGGAATGATGGAAAGTTGCATGGCAATATATCTCAGAATGGCTATGGAAATGCCATAATAGGTAGGTATGGTGGTTGTTTTAAGGAAGATATAAGGAGGTTTATCTGTGAAAGAGCGTATCATATCACGGGGTTTGGATGCACCGGCGAAGTTTGCAACAACTCTCAATGTGAGAAAGGGTAATGCACGGTACCGAAGAGGCTAGCAATGATGGAAGGGTGAGAGTGCGTATAGTCCATGGACTCAACATTAGTCATAAAGAAATCACATACTTATTGCAAAAATCTACAAGTCATCAAAAACCTCGGCACTACGCGCATGCTCCTAGGGGGATAGATTGATAGGAAAAGACCATCGTTCGTCCCCGATCGCCACTCATAAGGAAGACAATCAAATAACACCTCGTGTTTCAAATTTGTTACACAACGTTTACCATACGTGCATGCTACGAGACTTGCAAACTTCAACACAAGCATTTCTCAAACTCACAACTACTCAACTAGCACGACTTTGATATTATTACCTCCATATCTCAAAACAATCATCAAGCATCAAACTTTTCTTAGTATTCAAAACACTCATAAGAAGATTTTACTAATCTTGAATACCTAGCATATTAGGATTTTAAGCGAATTACCATGATATTAAGACTCTCAAAATAATATAAGTGAAGCATGAGAGTTCATCTATTTCTACAAAATAAAACCACCACCGTGCTCTAAAAGATATAAGTGAAGTACTAGAGCAAATGACAAACTACTCCAAAAGATATGAGTGAAGATCAATGAGTTGTTGAATAATTATGCAACTATGTGAAGACTCTCTAACATTTAAGAATTTCATATCTTGGTATTTTATTCAAACAGCAAGCAAAGCAAAATAAAATGACATTCTAAGAATGGAAAACATCATGTGAAGAAGCAAAAACTTAGGACCAACCGATACTAACCGGTAGTTGTTGAAGAAGAAAGGTGGGATGCCAACCGGGGCATCCCCAAGCTTAGACGCTTGAGACTTATTGAAATATTATCTTGGGGTGCCTTGGGCATCCCCAAGCTTGAGCTTTTGTGTCTCCTTAATTCCTCTCATATCACGGTCTCCCTAAATCTCAAAAGCTTCATCCACACAAAACTCAACAAGGACTCGTGAGATAAGTTAGTATAAACCATTGAAAAAACCTTATCATACTCTACTCTAGCAAATCACTAAAATTATTATTCAACATTGCATACTAAATGCCTCTGCATATTTAATAGTCCTATCCTCAAATAGAATCATTAGAGAAGCAAACATATGCAAACAATGCAAACATAACAGCAATCTGCCTAAACAGGATAGTCTGTAAAGAATGCAGCAACATACATACTTCCCTAGCTCCAAAAATTATGAAAGAAAATTCCCAGTGTAGTACATTTATCAGAGCTTAATATGCAAAAGGTTTCAACATTTTATCACATTCTGACTTTTCTAGGGAATTATTGCAACAGCGGTAAACTTTCTGTTTTCAAACAGCAACATGAAGACTTGTAACATAGGCATAGTAAAGGCTATCAATGCCACTTTTATTAGAATAAAAGATGCAAAAAAAATTTATAAATAAAAGCAAGCAAATCTTAACAAAATAAATTGACGCTCCAAGCAAAACACATATCATGTGGCGAATAAAAATATAGCTCCAAGTAAAGTTACCGATGAACGAAGACGAAAGAGGGGATGCCTTCCGGGGCATACCCAAGCTTAGGCTTTTGGTTGTCCTTGAATATTACCTTGGGGTTCCTTGGGAATCCCCAAGATTAGGCTCTTGCCACTCCTTATTCCATAGTCCATCGAATCTTTACCCAAAACTTGAAAACTTCACAACACAAAACTTAACAGAAAACTCGTAAGCTCCGTTAGCGAAAGAAAATAAATCACCACTTCAAGGTACTGTAATGAACTCATTATTTATTTATATTGGTGTTAAAACTACTGTGTTCCAACTTATCTATGGTTTATAAACTATTTTACTAGCCATAGATTCCTCAAAATAAGCAAACAACACACGAAAAACAGAATCTGTCAAAAACAGAACAGTCTGTAGTAATCTGGATCAAACATATACTTCTGGAACTCATAAAATTCTCAAATAAATTTCTGCACCTGAGTAATTTATCTATTAATCATATCCAAAAATAATTAACTAAATAGCACTTTCCAAATAAAACTGGCAACAATTCTCGTGAGCGCTAAAGTTTCTGTTTTTTACAGCATGATAAACAAGACTTTCCCAAATCTTCCCAAAGGTTCTACTTGGCACAAACACTAATTAAAAGCATAAAACCACATATAAACAGAGTCTAGATGAATTATTTATTACTAAACAGGAACAAAAAGCAAGGAACTAAAATAAAATTGGGTTGCCTCCCAACAAGCGCTATCGTGTAACGCCCCTAGCTAGGCATGATGATTTCAATGATGCTCACATAAAGGATAAGAATTAGAACATAAAGAGAGCATCATGAAGAATATGACTAGCACATTTAAGTCTAACCCTCTTCCTATGCATAGGGATTTTCTGATCAAACAACTTATGGGAACAATAATCAACTAGGATAGGAAGGGAAAACAAGCATAACTTCGAAACTTTAAGCACATAGAGAGGAAACTTGATATTATTGCAATTCCTACAAGCATATATTCCTCCCTCATAATAATTTTCAGTAGCATCATGAATTAATTCAACAATATAACCAGCACCTAAAGCAATCTTTTCATGATCTACATGCATAGAAATTTTACTAGTCTCCACACAAGCAAAATTCTTCTCATGAATAATAGTGGGAGCAAACTCAACAAAATAACTATCATGTGATTGAAAATTAAGATCAAAATGACAAGTTTCATGGTTATCATTATTCTTTAAAGCATACGTGTTGTCACAATAATCATCATAGATAGGAGGCATGCTTTCATCATAATAAATTTTCTCGTCAAAACTTGGGGGACAAAAAATATCGTCATCAAACATAGCTTCCCCAAGCTTGTGGCTTTGCATATCATTAGCATCATGGATATTCAAGGAATTCATACTAACAACATTGCAATCATGCTCATCATTCAAATATTTAGTGCCAAACATTTTATAGCACTTGAGCACAATTGTCGGAATCCTTATTTTCATGATAGATATTACGAAGATGAAGCATATGAGGTAACCTTAATTCCATTTTTTGTAATTTTATTTTATAAACTAGACTAGTGATAAAACATGAAACTAAAAGACTCGATTGCAAGATCTAAAGATATACCTTCAAGCACTCACCTCCCCGGCAACGGCGCCAGAAAAGAGCTTGATGTCTACTACACAACCTTCTTCTTGTAGACGTTCTTGGGCCTCCAAGTGCAGAGGTTTGTAGGACATTAGCAAATTTCCCTCAAGTGGATGACCTAAGGTTTATCAATCCATAGGAGGCGTAGGATGAAGATGGTCTCTCTCAAGCAACCCTGCAACCAAATAACAAAGAGTCTCTTGTGTCCCCAACACACCCAATACAATGGTAAATTGTATAGGTGCACTAGTTCGGCGAAGAGATGGTGATACAAGTGGTATATGGATAGTAGATATGTGTATTTGTAATCTGAGATTATAAAAACAGCAAGGTAACGAATGATAAAAGTGAGCGTAAACGGTATTGCAATGTGTTGAAACAAGGCCTAGGGTTCATACTTTCACTAGTGTAAGTTCCCTCAACAATGATAACATAATTGTATCACATAACTATCCCTCAACATGCAACAAAGAGTCACTCCAAAGTCACTAATAGCGGAGAACAAACGAAGAGACTATGGTAAGGTACGAAACCACCTCAAAGTTATTATTTCCAATCAATCCATTGGGCTATTCCTATATGTGTCACAAACAGCCCTAGAGTTCGTACTAGAATAACACCTTAAGACACAAATCAACCAAAACACTAATGTCACCTAGATACTCCAATGTCATCTCAACTATCCATGGGTATGATTATACGATATGCGTCACACAATCTCAGATTCATCTATTCAACCAACACAAAGGACCTCAAAGAGTGCCCCAAAGTTCTACCGGAGAATCACGACGAAAACATGTGCCAACCCCTATGCATAGGTTCATGGGAGGAACCCGCAAGTTGATCACCAAAACATACATCAAGTGAATCACGTGGTATCCTATTGTCACCACAGATATGCACGACAGGATACACATCAAGTGTTCTCAAATCTTTAAAGACTCAATCCGATAAGATAACTTCAAAGGGGAAACTCAATTCATTACAAGAGAGTAGAGGGGGGAAGAAACATCATGGGATCCAAATATAGCAAAGCTCGCGATACATCAAGATTGTATCACCTCAAGAACACGAGAGAGAGAGAGAGAGATAAAACACATAGCTACTGGTACATACCCTCAGCCCCGAGGGAGAACTACTCCCTCCTCGTCATGGAGAGCACCGGGATGATGAAGATGGCCACCGGAGAGGGATTGCCCCCTCCGGCAGGGTGCCAGAACGGGTCTAGATTGGCTTTCGGTGGCTACGGAGGCTTCTGGCGGCGGAACTCTTGATATAATCTCCATTCTGGAAGTTTTAGGGTACATGAGTATATATGGGTGTAGGAAGTACGTCGGTGGAGCTTCGGGGGCCCCACGAGGCAGGGGGGCGCGCCCTAAGGGGGACACCCCCACCCTCGTGAGCACCTCCCTTGGCTCCTGATGTGGGGGTCCAAGTCCATCCGGTAGCTTTCCTTCCAAAAATAACTTCTCTAGTTGATTTCGTTCTGTTTCGACTCCGTTTGATATTCCTTTTCTTCGAAACACTGAAATAGGCAAAAAAACAGCAATTCTGGGTTGGGCCTCCGGTTAATAGGTTTGCCCCAAAAATAATATAAAAGTGGATAATAAAGCCCAATATTGCCCAAAACAGTAGATAACCTAGCATGGAGCAATCAAAAATTATAGATACGTTAGAGACGTATCACACACATTATCACAAATTCAAATAAAATGTGATGTATGGTAGAACCCTAATCGCCCGATCTTTCACGAAAGGAGCGGAATCCCGCGATGAACACGAATAACACAAAGGGGAGAACAAGGGGAAATACAAGGGAAATAGGAGAGGAACACTCAAACCAACAAGATAGTCACACACGTGCTAGATCCCCGAATACATAGAGTAAGATACACGATCCACTATCAACTAGGGACGATACACGGTAACCGGTCTTGTCTGTGAGGACGTCTTGATGTTCTTCCCTAAAAAGGGGTCTTGAATCCGCTTGGGGAATCTTCTCCGAGGAGGTGCGATCTCCGAGGAGAAGGTAACCAAGTGGATGAGCAAAGCTCTCACACAATCATGAGCTATCTCTTTGCTAACCCTAAAACGTAGGTAGGAGAAGAGTATTTATTGTCTAGGCGACGAAAGGGTACACGGGCCTTGGCCCAAGTCACTGCGCGCAGGCAGGGCCGGAAGTTCCGGGCGAGGCCGGAAGTTCCGGGCGCCGGAGGTCCCGGGGAGGGTCCGGCCTAACCATAGAGTTGGCGCGGGTGGAGATGTGTTGGCATTCGGGGGCCGGAAGGTCCGGGCTGGCCGGAGGTTCCGGGCGCCGGAAGCTCCGGGACGGGGTCCGGGCTAACCCGAGAGTTGGCATGCCTGGGCTGGTGAAGTCATCGGCGGCCGGAAGCTCCGGGTTGGCCGAAAGGTCCGGGGGCCGGAGGTTCCGGGCTGTCCAGAGTGTTGACGCCTGTCTCTTCTTCTATAGCCCTCGGCTCCGTGTCTTGAGCATTGTACCTGATCACACATAGCATCTCAGACTTAGGCAGTAGCCCTCGGCTCCGCGACAAGTAGGAGTGATGTCACCTCAGATTGAATAGCACGTGCCCTAGCGCTTGTCATGGGCCCACTTGGTGCTTGGATAGTTGAGGTGGCGTCCATGGGGATGGTCGTGGGATGCTTCGCATCGTCTCCCCTCCCTTGGGGAAGATCCGTCCTCGGATCGAATTCTTCATCACCATGGAAGGGAGAGAGGTCTTTAATGTTGAAGATGTTGCTCACATTGTATTTGTCGCGCGGGAGGTCGATCTTGTAAGCATTGTCGTTGTAGCGTGCGAGCACCTTGAAGGGTCCATCTGCTCGTGGTCGAAGCTTAGACTTGCGTTCTTGTGGAAAGCGTTCCTTGCGAAGGTGTAGCCACACGAAATCACCAATGTTTAAGACCATAGGTTGCTTGTTGACGTTGAGCTTGGTCGCAAGGCGTTGTACTTGGCACTCGATGGTGTTTCTTGTATCTTCATGCACCTTCTTGAGATGTGTCGCTCGTGCACTTGCGTCCAAATTGATGCGCTCTTGGAGTGGTAGAGGAAGAATGTCCAATGGTGACAATGGGTTAAATCCGTAGACGACCTCGAATGGGGACTTGCCGATTGTTGAGTGTCTTGCCCGATTGTAGGCGAACTCGGCGATAGGTAGACACTCCTCCCACTCCTTGATGTTCTTCTTGATGAGTACTTGAAGTAGAGTGGAGAGTGTGCGGTTGGTCACCTCCGTTTGGCCGTCGATTTGAGGATGGTAAGCCGTGGAAAAGAGTAGCTTGATTCCGAGCTTGGCGCATAGGGTCTTCCAAAAGTAGCTAAGGAACTTGACGTCATGGTCCGAGACGATAGTCTTTGGCACACCATGTAGACGCAATATTTCCCTACAAAAGAGATTAGCAACATGTGAAGCATCGTCTATCTTGTTGCAAGGAATGAAATGTGCCATTTTAGAGAAACGTTCCACAACGACAAATATGGAATCTTTCCCATTTCGAGTCCTAGGCAAACCAAGTACAAAGTCCATGCTAATGTATTCCCATGGTTGGTATGGAATTGGTAGAGGCATATAGAGGCCATGAGATTGAGCTTTGGACTTAGCTTTGCGACATGTAGAGCAGCGGTTGGTGAAACGATTGACGTCCCGAAACATCTTGGGCCAAAAGTAGTTCTTCGAGAGCGTGGCAAACGTCTAGTCGTGTCCGAAATGTCCCATTAAACCTCCGCCATGAGATTACTGCAAAAGCAACAAACGAATAGACAACTTGATGTAGGGTAGAACCCTATGTGCCGATCTTTCACAAAAGGAGCGGATTCCGCGATGAACACGAAGAAAACGAGGGGAAAATCATGAGGGGAACACAAGAGAACACTCAAACCAACAAGAATGATCACACATGCGCTAGATCCATGAACACAAACGATTCACATGGTACACAATCAACCAAGGACGATACAAGGGTAGCCGGTCTTCTTCGTGAGGAGGTCTTGATGTTCTTCCCTAAAGAGGGGTCTTGAATCCAAAGGGATCTTCTCCGTAGAGGCCGCGGTCTCTCTCGTGGAGTAGATCCGATATGGACGAGCGTAGCTCTATCTCTCCAATGAGCTATCACAATGCTAACCCTAGAATGTAGGTGGAGGGGGAGTATATATAGTCTAAGGGCGAAGGGGTACATGGGCCTCGACCCAGATGCACTGCACGCAGGTAGGGAAGGCCGTATGTCCGGGCGACGGGCTGGATGTCCGGGCGTTCACGGAGGGCCGGATGTCTGGGCTGGCGGGGTTGGTCTTGTTTCTCTCGGGTTCGGCGGTTCCGTATTTCCGGGACCTGGACCGGATGTTCGACGGCTCATGAAGGGCCGGATGTTCGGGCCATGGCCGGATGTCCGGCTGCTGTAGCAGCAGACTCTTCTTCCTTCTCCTTCCTTCGCTCCCGCGCACGCTTGGCCTTGGTCCTTGGGCTCTCCTTGGACTCCTCGGCTGTACCTTAGGTCCAAATGCGTATGCTTGAGTGTACATGGGGATGATCGTAGGATGCTCCGCATCATCTCCCCTCCCTTGGGGAAGATCCGACCTCGGATCGAAAACCTCATCACCATGGAAACGGTTGTTGTGGACGGACTTGTAGTTGGACGAAGAGGAAGACATGGCGCAATCCAAGTACTCCAAAGTGTCACCGGAGGAGTATACATGCAAAAAGAGCAAACACAAACAACACTCGGAAATACAATGGTTAGCGCACACAAAGGGTCCATCATGTAAGAATGAGTCTGTGCGACAAGATTGAGCATGACAAGGTGCATGAAGCTTATCCAAAAGATATGGAATGGTATGCAAAGCATTCATGGGAGGAAAAACATTCATTATGCACACAAATGTGTTGTGAATATGATCAATGCAACCACGGTGCAAAATGATGTCATAGTGAGACGGTTTGTCAATAGCATGAATATGGTAATGGATTCTCAAGATGAGTATGTGATCATGCAATTGATGATGGGCAATATGATCATGATGTATGAATATGCCATCAAGGAAGATCATAACAAATTTGCTAAGAAAGTGCACAAGCTCATATATCATGGATGACATGAGAATACAAGATGCAACAAGGCAATCATGATGTGAGTCAATCCATGCATAAGATGCAAATTTGTCATGTGTATGATATGTCCATCGAGCATGACATGTGTGAGCACAATCAACAAATAAGGAGGTGTTGGTGTACCAATGCTCGATGTCGTGGCATGAGTGGAGGTTCGAAGGTGCATCCAATAAATCCGAGCGCTCCTCAACTTGAAGGTCCATAGAGCCAATCTCCCATGTAGCTCCTCCATAAGCGAGATGTAACATGTAGACAAGAAGAAGGAAACAACAATGAAAGAGTGACCCATCCAATATGCATATTTGAGGACGGCTCAAAGGGAAGGAGTTCACCTTTAGGAGATTCTCGCAAATGTTGGTGTTGTACATCGTGTATGCCTTCGCATGACCAAGTTGTCGCATAACGGCACCGCCTTGTGAATCCTCCAAAATGAAAGAACATGACAAACACTCGGAAAAACAAATGAGGTTAGCGGAAGTGCAAAACCTATCACTCGTGTGGTAAAATACCCAACAAGTGTATGCATCATGCTCGTCATAAGAAAGGACAAGGGAGCATTTCATAGTATGGAGGCATATGATGCGAGAACAACCAAATACAATAGGCTCAAACAAGCAAGCATGCATCACAAGTAAAGTGTCCAAGTCTCCATGATCAATAAGCATAGATGCAACAATTGGAGGCAAGAGACAATGAACAAGATGTATCATGTGAGAGGCATGAACATATATGCCATCAACCCAAGAAAGCAAGTAAGAGTGTAACATGGGTGATGCAACAAAGCAAGAAATCATATGAATCAAGGCAAGCAAGCTAGTAGTGCAAAGATGCAACGTACTAGAAGGAATCATGTCAAGTATGTCATGTGTGCAAATAGTGGTCATATATAATGCACAAGACATATCACAAGCATGAAAGGAGGATATGAGCAAAATAGCATCAATAGCATGAGGCACATGATAAACATGGCAATAGCAACAAGGATCTCCACCAAGAATGAAAATACACATAGGAGTAGCATAATGGTGAATCATGGGAAAATGCAAGCAAGGGTCAAAATTGCATGCAAAGTGAACACAGAAAAATGAGCATGAAGCGATAAACGGTATATAGCCCATAGCCGTGTGAGACCCAAGTGAGAGAGATGCATGTAGTCGTTGCGTAAAGAGAGCGGTGGGAGTGATAAGTTCACGGGATCCCAAGTCATCTTTGCTCTCAAGAGCTCGTTTCGTCAACTCTTGGGATTGAGAGGTTGACGAGTATACGTGAGTACCTACACAAAACAAAGACAAAGGGAAAATTGTGTGTGCGTGGTAGATGTACACATCATCCATCATGACGCGCACGTGCAAGTGTTGGTTAGCACAAAATAGCCAATGCTCAAATAAATGAGATGCCTGATATAGAAACATGTCATCCATCATGATAGGTTTGTTGTTATGTATAGCATAATGGAGACTCAAATTGTGTAATGCATCATGGGAAATATCTAGAGCATTGTTATGCGTGGGATGCATATGGTGCAAGCAATTAGGAGAATCATGCAATGTATGGAATGCATCAAACTCTCCTAATATGTATGAGGAAACTATCGGGGTCTCCTCATGATCATTAATGGAAACATCACACAGAGAATATTGACAACATCCAAAACAAAGCATATTTGGAACAATGTGATCATGGCATGGCATAGTAGATGAATTGCACAAATCATGTAAAGGAAGCATGGCAATATCATCACATGAAAAACAAAAGCCAATGACCATCATCTCGTCATCTATGCCATAAGTGCAAATGGGATTTATTTGAGTGGGGAATGCATAGTCACTATGTTGAGATTGAAATGATGCAATATGGGATATCTCACTCATAGCATTTGACAAGGTTAATGGATTGTCAAACATGATGTGACCAAAAGAATTTTCACAAGATATCCTATGGAGCATAGCATCACAACTAGGCAAATCAACATGCTCATCATCATATTTATCATAAATAGGTAAGTCATGACATGAAGAAGTCGCACTAGCATGAAGCATGGGAATAGGTGGATCAACATCATGCAAGCAATCGTTGGTGAGATAGTCCACTAGTGGGACAAGAGAAGCACCATCACGTATGTTACCTTTGGGGCATCGCTCATGTGTTGTAGGTGAGGTGTCGAAGACCAAGTCATGGTCATGTTCATCATGATGGAACCATGTGGGGGGTGCATCTTCTTCCACCATGGCCATCGTTGTCTCCATTGGAGGCATGGACTCATCGAGGATAGGAATGTCGTCATGTAGGAGACCTAGCACCAAAGAAGAAAACACACTCGGAGTAGAGGTTAAGTCGTTAGAAATAATAGTGGCCTCACATGCCGTGTCAACTACCTAACTCACTAAGTGTTGTGGCTCACTCACTCCCTCTTGGATGCTCTCACGCATATGGTTGGTGGAGTCACTCAAATGGATCTCAACCTCACATAGGATGTGTGGCATGCTCTCAAGTGTGGGGCTAGTGGTGGTCACACTCATCATCTCATAGGAAATGCTCTCGATGTCACGTATGGTGGAGTCACTCATGTCACTCATATGGTGGTGGCTGTCCTCACATGGCAATTGGGGCATCTCGTCATATGTGGGTGTCGGAGAGATGTAGGTGCAAATGTCTCCATGCTTAATCATGTTGTGGTCGTAGCCGTGGATGAAGGCCGAAGATGGCACATCATCACTCTCCTCTAAGACCAAATATAAGGTCTCATGTGCGGTCTCGTAGCTTGACTCGGAGTATGAGTCCAATATGGGCGCCGTCTTCATGTTGTTGAAGAGGTTCGTGCTCGTCGCCGTGGTCGAAGGGGATGGCCCTTGCTCGACCTTCTTGTCGACGTCTTGTTGTAGGAGGCCCATATGATGTGGTACCTCGTAGCTCGTCTCCATGAACGAAGGGAATTTCCCATGCTCGGCCATTTTCCTTGAGGGGCTTCCGAAGATGGAAGTGTTGCCCTCGCTCATAGGTGGTCGCCTTGGACTTGATGAAGTTGTTGTAGGCGTACTTGTGGGAAGTAGGTGAAGATGTCGTATGTCCAAAGGCGAATATTCCTTGATAGCACTTGGAGAAGATGCCAAAGTTGTGGTGGTAGTAGCCGTAGCGCCGTCTTGGTTGTGGTCGTCTCGCGGTCTTCTCTTTTGCTCATGAAGCATGGACTTGGCGTGAAGTAGGGCTTGTTGGGACTTGTACATTTGCGCTTGGTGAGCATCGTCATGATGATGTTGGCATTGTCGCACTTGAGCTCGTCATAGATGTCGTTCGTCATCGTCGTGCACATGTTTCTTGGAGGTGACTAGCCCTTCATGACGAGGTTGATCACGAACGTGATGCTGGTAGCCATGGAGATGTGGACGTGGACGACTTGCGCTTGCATTATTTTTGCGCACCGAAGACTTGTGATTGGAATGTCGCCGCCTTGAGGATGATGAAGGGGAAGAACGGTTGATCAACAAGGCCTGAATCTCTTCCATCCTTGCATCTTGCTCCTCCTATTGAGCGGAAAGCTTGCTGTCAATGTAGTCCCTTTTCCTTGCTTCGGAGTGGCGAATGTCAATGGAGAGGTTCTCGATGCGCTCTCGCAACCTTGATTGTGCACCTTGCATTTGTTGTTGTAGATCGAAGAGTGACGCTTTGGTGATGTAGTTGTTCACGCCATCATTGTTGTGGAAGACCGGAGATGAAATGCCTTCCCTATCCATCGTTCCAAGAGAAAAATGTGAGTGGTAGAAAGAGAAGAACGAATACCAAATGTACCTTGACCGAAGTTGAAAGTGGATCAATGATCACTCCAATGTGGACAAGGAAATAGCACAATTGGTACCAATTCTTGTCGGTTTTTCACACCTACAGAAATAAGGCTTATGGTGGAGCTCGGTGAGGATAGTGGCACAAAAATTTGATGCGAAATGTTAGCAAGAGTCAATAATGTTGAAAGAGATTCACAAATTCGCAAGTGTAACAAGTAGACCAATAGCAATATGTGGCACACGGAAACACACACACGGATAGATAAATGGGGTCGTGCAACCAAGGAATGAGCTCAAAATGTGGAATCCACGGGAAATGCTCTTGTTGCACAACTCTAGAGAGACGCTAGCACGATTGCTCAATAGGCGGATACGACACTTGTGCACAACCTATTGGAGACAAAAATGCAACGAATTCTATCCCAAGTATGCTATGTATATGATGTTCCAGTGGTATGATCCAAGATGATCGGATATGACAATGTGGTATGATGATATGGCTATTGCTTACATGCTCTTTGCTCTCTTTTTCTTTTGCTTAAAAGCTTTATTCTTTTTTTTGGATATGGCCACAATGCGAAATGCACAAACCAAGGTAGCAATTGGGTATATACGGGAATAATCTTGTGACACAAGGGATGATATGATACCAATATGATATGTTACGTATGCAATATATGGTGTAGATCACTAATGTGCACAAGTAACGTTGTCGGCAATACTCAAATGGCTAGTCTCGATAGGCAAGTGACGCAAAATGGGCTAGGGGTTATCAATGCAATGGCAAGGGAATATACAATGGAGGGATACCGTGATACCAAGATGATATGGAGGTTACCGTCCACGGTGATGATGAGTGGTGGTGATCTTGATGGAGATACCAAGATGATGGAGACTCGTCCCTAAGTAGCCGAAGCACCTTAGGAAACGGAAAAACCGCGAACTCAAAATCTCAAACGTCAAATGGTGGTAGCAGGAATGCGGTGGTGGTTTTGTGGAAGTGCAATGATGGGTTATGTGAGTAGGCAATGCGGAAGTGGAGGGTAAGGTTGGCTATACACAGTGTCGGAGTTGGAAGGACGGTCCCTAAGTATCCTAAACACCTTAGGAGACACAACTCATAACACAAACAAAATTGGGTTAAGTCAGGGTGCTGGAAGTGTATGGTGGACAAGCCTACGTGGGAGTTATGGTGGTGGTGGTGGTTGATGAAGAAGCAATCGTCCCTAAGTAGCCTAAACACCTTAGGAGACTCGAATCACTACTCAAGCAACCACAAATGCTAGAAGGAACAAAATTGGTTAGGTTGCGGAAGTCGGTGGTGGTTATGCGGAGGTTGTGGTGGAAGCCCTAGGCAAAGATGCCAAAGCTCCAAAAAATTTGATGTAGGGTAGAACCCTAGTGGCCCGATCTTTCATGAAAGGAGCGAATCCCGCGATGAACATGAAGAACACGAGGGGGGAAACGAGGGGAATCACGAGGGGAAACACGAGAGAACACTCAAACCAACAAGAATGATCACACATGCTCTAGATCCATGAACACAAAGGGAGATACAAGATCCAAAGTCAACAACTGACGATACAAGAGATAACCGGTTCTTCTCCGCGAGGAGGTCTTGAATCCACAAGGGGATCTTCCCATGAGGGGTCTTGAATCCAAGGTGGATCTTCTCCGTAGAGGGGCCGCGGTCTCTCTCGTGGAGTAGATCCAATATGGATGAGCAATGCTCTATCTCTAAAATGAGCAAAACCAATGCTAACCATAGAAAGTTGGACGAGGTGGAGTATATATATAGACTAGGGGGGAGGAGGGATACACGGGCCTTGGCCCTTCACTGTGCGCAAATAGGGGAGGCCGGATGTCCGGGCTTTCAGGCGATGCCGGATGTCCGGGCTGGGGAGGCCGGATGTCCGGGCTGGAGTGGTGGCACTTGTTGCTCTCGGGTTCGTAGGGGCCGGATTTCCGGGCTTGGAGCCGGATGTCCGGGGGCTCGGGAACGGCCGGATGTCCGGGGCCTGGGAGCTGTTCTCCGTCTTCTTCCGTCGTCGCTTCCATGCTTCCCTCGCGGATGGTGTAGTTGTTCCTTGGCGCTTGCACTCCTGCTCAACATCTGTGAAGCTCCGACAATACCTATGCATGCACACGGGAGAAGTGTCAAGTAGTATACCATCCTCAAAGGGGTCAAGTGTGCACATGTAAAGGAGATGATTCGCCTTTATGTATGTGAAGTAGATGCCGCACGTGTCACTTGCCAAACAGACTCTTGACATGGTGATGTCTATAGGATGCTCCGCATCATCTCCCCTCCCTTGGGAAAGATCCGACCTCGGATCGAAATCCAAATCACCATGGGAAAGAGATGGCGTCGCCGTGTAGGAGTGGTCGATCACCAAGTTCTCGCCATCTTGAAGCTCGAAATAGGCACTCTCCAATGTCGCACCATCTTGGGATTCCATCAAAAGTAGCAAAGACAACAAACACTTGGAAAAACAAATGTGGTTAGCGTTAGTGCAAAACCAAGCATTCAAGAGGTGGTTCACCAAACAAGTGTCGTCATCATGCAAAGCATATGGTTTGACAAAGGATTGTGACATGGCATATAAGCATATAAATTGAGCACAATCAAAGATATCATGGGGACAAGCATGTAACTGTGAGGTAGTGATGGAAATATGTGTAACAAGAGAATAAGCATCTACCTCAAGATCATAGCAAGCATGGGCAAATTGCACAACGAAAGGTCTATGGTAGGCATAGGAATCATTCACAACACCAAATAAAATGAAGTGTCTAAACACATGGGTCAAGTGCAAGACAATCCAAGCATAATGTGCATTGGGTGTAGTGAATATCGTGTGGCACTCAACACAATGGAAAGAGCAATTGTTCATCATGCGTGAGGCAATCAAGGCAAGCATGTAGCAATCAATGGGACATGGCATATGTGAAGTGATGACATTGTTGCAAGCAAACATATGAGAGGAGCAAGTAATCCAAGAATTGGATGCAACACACAAGGCATATATATCATGATGCATGGAACGATGAGATTGACAAGTGGAAGCAAGATCTCTAACATGTGTGCAATCAAGTGGTCCAATATGAACAAGAAGTCTCATGGTGCAAGCAACACAAGTAGTATGATCCATTATATCATGCTCAAGAAAGATGTCACGTTGAAAGTGTGTCCTTGTGCGTGCTTCACAATGCCGAAGTGGTATGAAAGGTGGTGTAGAAGCGAGTCATTGTCGAATGTATGCAGCTCACTCTCAAGAGCTCGAATGGTGAACTCACGTGAAGCCGAAGTCGACACAAAGTCCAAGTATCCTACACATGCACACAAGAAAGCAAAGAATGTATACGCATGGTAGATAAACACATCATCCATCATGATGGTTCTCTTCTTTTGCACATAACCATTAGAAGCACAAGCTCATGAATAATATGATGCAACAATGGCAATATTCATGGCACGACGTATATGGTGCAAAGAAGGAAGGCAAGCATGCTTCACAAGAAATATGTCAAAATCTCCCAATATATGTGAGAATGCTATGGGGGCAAACTCATTATCAAGACTAAAGGCATAATTGCACTCAATACATGGCAAATCATCTAGCATGAGAGAGGCAACATATGGAGAGATATGACAAGAAGCAATAACAATCATGTCGTGCAAAGCATGTAGATAGTTGTCATCAACCGCATGAAATGAGCAAGTATGAATCATTGGTGATGCAACATAAGCAAGCATATCAATCATGTCGTGCAAACTAGTGGAGCGAAGATGCAACACACTAGAGGAAATCATGGTAATCATGTCATGTGAGCAAATAATAGGCAAAGGCAATGCACATGACATATCACAAGCACGAACACAAAGCAAGATGAAAGTATCATCATAGGCATGGGGCACAAAGCAAACATGGCAATAACAAGCAAATCTCCACCAAGCTTGCAAATACACATACAAGTATGAGAATCAATCATCATGTGTAATGCAAAGCATGGGTCACAAATGCATGGCAAAGGCATAGGAATGAGCATATCATGCAAAGTGAACATGGCAAGATGGGAAAATGATATATAATGGACAACAACCCATAGCCAAGTGAGGGCCATGTAGAAGAAATGCGCGAAGTCTTTGTGGAAGAGAGCGGTGGGAAAGACACTCCATGGGATCCCAAGTCATCATTGCTCTCTAGAGCTCGTTTTGTCAACTCGTGGATTGCGAGGTTGACAAGTATTCGTGGGTACCTACACAAAGGAGACACAAAAGAAAGAGATTGTGTGTGTGGTAAATGTACACATCATCCATCATGATGAGTATGTGCACGTGAGAGTTAGCACAAGATAAGCATCGCTCAAATAAATTTGATGCATGGTATAAGAACATGTCATCCATCATGAAAGAATAGTTATTGTGTATAACACGATGGGGACACAAATTGAGAATGCAAGTATATGGCACATCAATAGCATGTTTATTCATGGGAAGCATATGGTGCACACAAGTATTGGGATCATGCAATGAATGGGATGAATCAAAATCTTCTAAAATGTATGAGGAAACTATGGGGGTCTCCTCATGAGCAATATTGGAAAGATCACCTGGAGAAAATGGACAACATCCAAAACAATGCATATCCGAAGCTAGGTGTTCATGGCATGGCATATGAGATAAATGATGCAAAGGGAGCATATCAATATCATCACAAGAAAAACAAATGCCAATAACCATGGGCTGGTCATCTATCCCATAAGTGCATATTGGGTTAATCTTAATGGAATATGCATAGTCACTATGAAGAGATTGCAAATATGACATGTGGTCGATCTCATGCATAGCATATGACAAGTCAAGCGGATTGTCAAACATGATGTGACCTAGAGAATTGTCAAAAAAAATCATATGTAACTTGGCATCACAACTAATAGACTCCACATGGCAATCATCATACTCATCATAAATGGGTAAATCATCGCATGGGGAAGTCACTAGCATGAAGCATGGAAATAGGTTGATCAACATCATGAAAGCAATCAACGTCAAGAATGTCCACTAGTGGGACTAGAGCATCACCTTCACCTATGTTACCTCTGTCATTCCACTCATGTGGTGTAGGTGAGGTGGGAAAGACCAAATGGTGGTCATCTTCATCTTGATGGAACCATGTGGGGGTGCATCATATTCCAGCATGGCCATTGTCTTGTCCAAAGGGAGGACGAAGTCATCGCGAATCGGCGCGTCAACATAGATGGGACCTAGCACCAAATGAGAAGACACAATAGAGGTAGAGGTCAAGTCGTTAGTGTTGAAAGTGGCCTCATATGACCTATCAACTCTCTCACTCTCTCTATATGGTTGTTCACTCACTCGCTCAAGGTAGGTGCACTCAATGTCACGTATGGTGGAGTCACTCATCTCACACAAGTGGTGGGGGTTGTGGTTCTCCTCACAAGGGAATTGGGGCAACTCGTAATATATGGGGCTAGTGGTGAAGTCACTCTCACTCTCAATATGGTGGCAAAAGTCACTCAAGTCATCATATGTCGCCGTGGTTGAAGGGAAAATACCATGCTCAACCATATCATCGTCGTCGCTGTGGATGAAGGCCGAAGATGGCACATCATCACACTCGCCTCCTAAGATGGAAGCATCATCCTTGCTCGCCACCTTGTCGCTCGCCTCCAAAGCTTGGTCCTTGAGGGTCTCCGTAGTCGTACTCGTCGTCGCACCGTCTTGAAAAAGAGTCATGGAGGACTCGGCATCATCAATGCCACAAAGAGGGATGGCGGTTAAGTCGAACTTGGGAGCACCGTCTTGGAGCTCGTCGGGCTTGGACATCTTGGTGGAACTATCCTCATGCTCGCCTTCTTGGAGCTTGGTCTTTGAGAAGTGTGCTTGGGTTGGAGAAGCCTTGGCCTTTATGAGTTCTTGTTCTGCCTTGAGAGCACCAATGTAGTTGTCGTCGAGGGACTTGTAGTTCTCGAGGAAGATCGTCTTGGAGATGTCGTTGTGCAATCCCATCATGAAGTGGAACTTCATCGAAATGGGGTCGTCCACGCCGGCTCGTCGCAAGGCCATCTTCATCTCCTTCAAGTACTTGTCGATGGACTTGGATCCTTGGATGGTGTTCTCCAATTGGCGTTGAAGTTGTTCCGTGTAGGTTGGAGGCACAAACTCTCGCCGCAAAGCTCTCTTCGTCTTGGGCCAACTCATGTCGTAGTTCTCCGAAGGTACGTGAAGCCACCATGTGGACGCGTAGTCATGGAAGTTCCTTGTGGCGCACTTCACTTGATCTTCCGGAGGAACTTGATGTAGCTTGAGGTAGTCGTCCATCAAACGCTCCCACTCAAGATACTCCTCGGGTTCTAGAGTCCCATAGAAAGGAATCTCATGGTCGATGTCGAGGTCGTAGTAGCTCGTGGAAGTCACGGACTTGAGCTTGGGGAGCTTCTCTTGAGCGTAGTCTTGAGGTGCTTGTTGGCGAAGATGCCGTATATCCGAAGGCGAAGATGCCTTGAAGTCACTTGGCAAAGATGCCAAGGGCGATGGTGAAGTCGTTGAGTGGTTATTGGTGTTGAGCTCTTGAACTTCACGTTCGTGGTGGTGGTGGTGTCGATGCCGATGTGACCTTGCCAGAGATGGTAGCTCGGAGGCTTGTGCTCTTGAGCGTCTTCTCGAAGATGAGGAAGACCGCTTGTAGGACTTGATGAGGGCTTTGATCTCCTCCATTTGAGCTTGCATCTTGGCGTCGTTGGAGTTGTTCATGGCATCGAACTCGTCATTGTTTTTGTAGACCGAAGATGAAATGCCTTGCCTATCCATCACTCCAAGAGAAAAATGTGAGTGGTAGAAAGAGAAGAATGAATACCAAATGTACCTTGACCGAAGTTGAAAGTGGATCAATGATCACTCCAATGTGGACAAGGAAATAGCACAATTGGTACCAATTCCTGTCGCTTTCTGACACCTACACAAATAAGTCTTATGGTGGAGCTCGTTGAGGATAGTGGCACAAAAATTTAATGTAAAATGTTAGCAAGAGTCGATAATGTTGAAAGAGATTCACAAATTCGCAAGTGTAACAAGTAGACCAATAGCAATGAATGGCACACGAAAACACACACGCGGATAGATAAATGGGTCGTGCAACCAAGGAATGAGCACAAAATGTGGAATCCACGGAAAACGCTCATGTTGCACAACTCAAGAGAGATGCTAGCACGATTGCTCTATAGGCGGATACGACACTTGTGCACAACCTATAAGATGCAAAATGTATAGACTTTCTATCCCAAGTATGCTATATATGTATGATGTTCCGGGGTATGATCCAAGATGATCGGATATGACAATCTTATATGCAATGTGGTGTGATGCTATGGCACTTGCTTACAAGCTTCTTTGCTCTTTCTCTTTTGCTTAAAAGCTTATTCTCCTTTTTTTTGTATGGCCACTATGCGAAAT
Source organism: Triticum dicoccoides (assembly GCF_002162155.2). NCBI lineage: Eukaryota > Viridiplantae > Streptophyta > Magnoliopsida > Poales > Poaceae > Triticum > Triticum dicoccoides. The sequence goes on from NC_041392.1 coordinate 358,031,163, forward strand.
GCACAAACCAAGATAGCAATTGGGTATATACGGGAACAATCTTGTGACACAAGGGATGATATGATACCAATATGATATGGTATGTATGCAATGTATGGTGTAGATCACTAATGTGAACAAGTAACATTGCCGGCAATACTCAAAGGCTAGTCTCGATAGGTAAGTGACGCAAAATGGGCTAGGGGTTAACAATGCAATGGCAAGGGAATATACAATGGAGGGATACCACGATACCAAGATGATATGGAGGTAACCGTCCGTGGCGATGATGAGTGGCTGTGATCTTGATGGAGATACCAAGATGATGAAGACTCGTCCCTAAGTAGCCGAAACACCTTAGGAAACGGAAAAACCGCGAACTCAAAATCTCAAATGTCAAATGTCAAATGGTGGTAGCGGGAATGTGGTGGTAGTTTTGTGGAAGTGCAATGATGGGTTATACGAGTAGGCAATGTGGAAGTGGAGGGTAAGGTTGGCTATAGACGATGTCGGAATTGGAAGCACGGTCCCTAAGTAGCCTAAACACCTTAGGAGACACAACTCACAACACTAACAAAATTGGGTTAAGTTGGGATGGTGAAAGTGTATGGTGGTCAAGCCTATGCGGTAGTGGTGGTGGTGGTTGATGAAGAAGCAACCGTCCCTAAGTAGCCTAGACACCTTAGGAGACTCAAATCACTCCTCAAGCAACCACTAATGTGATGGGGAACAAAATTGGTTAGGTTGCGGAAGTCGGTGGTGGTTATGCGGAGGTTGTAGTGGAAGCCCTAGGCAAAGATTCCAAAGTTCCAAAAATTTGATGGAGTCAAATGGTGTTGTTAGTATTTTTTTGGAAGGGGGATGTCAAGAGCTTTTCAACGAGCTAAAGAACGCGAAAATCGGACTCCGGATGAATTAGTTATGGACAAAATGGTGAAACGGTGATTGCTGAAATGTCAGGGGCCGGACATCCGGGCTCGGGGCCGGAAATCCGGGATCTGATGTCCAGAACTGAGCAGATTTGGTGCTCCAGGAGCCGGATGTCTGGCTTGGGGCCCGGATGTCCGGCCCAATGGCCCGGATGTTCGGCCTGAGGCTCGGATGTCCGGCCCGACGATTCCAGATCTCGTTTGGGGCGGAAATTTTTGAATTGGGGGCGGAAATTGATGATTCCAAGGTCAAAATTGGAGAGATTTCATGGATGGAAAGTGGGGAAACTTGGGGATATCCTAGATCCACTCAAAACCAAGCAAATCCATGGATCAAATCCAACAAAACTTCGTCAGACCAACAAATCACAAAAATCGGGGGCTATTTTTGGTGGGGATTTTCGAAATTGGGGAAGAACACAACAAAATTAGGCTAGAAAACACAACTGAGAGGCTCCGAAATCGTGATCAACGTGGATCATGATACCAAGAAGATATCATGAGACATACTTGGCTCTGATCCAAGATGATGTAGGGTAGAACCCTAGTGGCCCGATCTTTCACGAAAGGAGCGAATCCCGCGATGAACACGAAGAACACGAGGGGGGAAACGAGGGGAATCACGAGGGGAAACACGAGAGAACAGTCAAACCAACAAGAATGATCACACATGCGCTAGATCCATGAACACAAAGGGAGATACACGATCAAAAGTCAACAATGGATGATACAAGAGGTAACCGGTTCTTCTTCATGAGGAGGTCTTAAATCCACAAGGGGATCTTACCGTGAGGGGTCTTGAATCGAAGGTGGATCTTCTCCGTAGAGGGGCCACAGTCTCTCTCGTGGAGTAGATCTGATATGGATGAGCAATGCTCTATCTCTAAAATGAGCTAAACCAATGCTAACCCTAGAAAGTTGGACGAGGTGGAGTATATATAGTCTAGGGGGGAGAAGGGATACATGGGCCTCGGCCCTTCACTGTGCGCAGACAGGGGAGGCCGGATGTCCGGGCTTTCAGGCGATGCCGGATGTCTGGGCTGGGGAGGCCGGATGTCCGGGCTAGAGTGGTGGCACTTGTTGCTCTCGGGTTCGTAGGGGCCATTTTTCCGGGCTGGGAGCCAGATGTCCAGGGGCTCGGGAACGGCCGGATGTCTGGGCTGGCGAGGCCGGATGTCCGGGGCCTGGGAGCTGTTCTCCGTCTTCTTCCGTCGTCGCTTCCATGCTTCCCTCGCGAATGGTGTAGTTGTTCCTTGGCGCTTGCACTCCTCCTCAACATCCGTGAAGCTCCGACAATACCTATGCATGCACACGGGAGAAGTGTCAAGTAGTATATCATCCTCAAAGGGGTCAAGTGAGCACGTGTAAAGGAGATGATTCACCTTTATGTATGTGAAGTAGATGCTGCACGTGTCACTTGCCAAACAGACTCTTGACATGGTGATGTCCATAGGATGCTCCACATCAAATTTGATGGAGTCAAATGGTTATGGTAGTATTTTTGTTGGAAGGGGGATGTCAAGAGCTTTTCAACGAGCTAAAGAACGCGAAAATCGGGCTCCGGATGAATTAGTTATGGCGGAAACCGTGAAACGGGGATGGCTGGGATGTCAGGGGCCGGACATCTGGGCTCGGGGCCGGAAATCCGGGACCTGATGTCCAGAACCGTGCAGATTTGGCGCTCCAGGAGCTGGATGTCCGGCCGGGGACCCATATGTCCGGACCGATGGCCCAGATGTCCGGCCTTTGGCTTGGATGTCCGGCCTGACGAATACAGATCTCGTTTGGGGCGGAAATTTTCGAATTGGGGGCGGAAATTGATGATTCCAAGGGCAAAATTTGATGGATTTTGTGGATGGAAAGTGGAGAAAAGTGGGGAGAAGCTAGATCTACTCAAGACACAACGAACCTATGGATCAAAATCAACAAACATCATCAAACCAACAAATCACCAAAAAAATTGGGGGCTATTTTTTTGTGGGGAATTTTCGAATTTAGGACGAAATCAACAAAATTAGGCTAGAAAACAAGGAGGGGAGGCTCCGAAATCGTGATCAACGTGGCTCGTGATACAAAGAAGATGGTATCAAGAGACAAGCTGGCTCTGATCCAAGATGATGTAGGGTAGAACCCTATAGGCCGATCTTTCACGAAAGGAGCGGATCCCGCGATGAACACGAAGAACACAAGGAGGGAAATGAGGGGAAAATCACGAGGGGAACACAAGAGAACACTCAAACCAACAAGAATGATCACACATGCACTAGATCCATGAACACAAAGGATTCACATGGTACACAATCAACCAAGGATGATACAAGGGTAGCCAGTCTTCTCCGTGAGGAGGTCTTGATGTTTTTCCCTAAAGAGGGGTCTTGAATCCAAAGGGATCTTCTCCGTAGAGGCTGCGGTCTCTCTCGTGGAGTAGATCCGATATGGACGAGCGTAGCTCTATCTCTCAAATGAACTATCACAATGCTAACCCTAAAATGTAGGTGGAGGGGTAGTATATATAGTCTAAGGGGCGAAGGGGTACATGGGCCTCGGCCCAGATGCACTGCACGCAGGCAGGGAAGGCCGAATGTCCAGGCGATGGGCCGGATGTCCGGGTGTTCGCGGAGGGCCGGATGTCCGGGATGGAGGGGCCGGATGTCTGGGCTGGCGGGGTTGGTCTTGTTGCTCTCGGGTTCGGCGGTGTCCTTATTTCCAGGACCTGGGCCGGATGTCCGACGGCTCGTGAAGGGCCAGATGTCCGGGCCATGGCCAGATGTCCGGCTGCTGTAGCAGCAGACTCTTCTTCCTTCTCCTTCCTTCGCTCCCGCGCACGCTTGGCCTTAGTCCTTGGGCTCTCCTTGGACTCCTCGGGTGTACCTTAGGTCCAAAGGCGTATGCTTGAGTGTACATGGGGATGATCGTAGGATGCTCCGCATCACGACTCGGGGATGTAAAGTTTGTTAGCTCGCATAAGATATCCATTTTTGATGTAATATCGTTCCCAAGAGGTGTGCGACAAACACATGGCATAAGGAGTAGCAAAAGTTGCATCATGCTCATACAAGTCTTTGATATGCTCAAAACCAATGACATCTAAGTCAAGTTGTGTAACAAGTGTGCATATGCGGGAAATAGCATCCACTACGATGTTTTCTTTACCCTTGATGTACTTGATGACACAAGGAAAAGACTCAATAAATTCACTCCACTTAGCATGACGCTTGTTCAACTTGGTTTTTCCCTGAAGATACTTGAGAGTCTCATGATCGGTATGAATGATAAACTCATGGGGACGAAGGTAATGTTCCCATTCATGCAAAACACGGACTAAAGCATATAGCTCTTTTTCATAGATGGAATAATTGAGTTGCGCTCCGGAAAGTTTCTCACTAAAGTAAGCTATGGGGCGCTTCTCTTGCGTTAACACACCTCCTATGCCATTACCACTAGGATCGCAATGAATCTCAAAAGGCTTGTCGAAGTTGGGTAAAGCAAGCATGGGAGCATGAGTAAGCAAATCCTTAAGCTCATTGAATGCGGTATCTTGGGATGGTCCCCAAACGAAAGGCACATTCTTCTTGCTCAAAGTATGTAAAGGTGAAGCAATGGTGCTAAAATCTTCACAAAGCGACGATAGAAACCCGCAAGGCCAAGAAAACTACGCACTTGATGCAAGTTGGTTGGTTGCGGCCAACTCTTAATAGCATTGATCTTGGACTCATCAACATGAACACCCTTAGAAGAAACAACAAAACCCAAGAAAACGAGCTTATCAACACCAAAAATGCATTTCTCCATATTAGCATAGAGGCGCTCTTTTCTAAGAGTTTGCAAAACGGTGCGGACATGGGTGACATGCTCCTTGATATATTTGCTAAACACAAGAATGTCATCGAAGTAAACCACAACAAATATACCAATGTAAGGGCGAAAGACATGATTCATAAGGCGCATAAAAGTGTCCGGTGCTTCCGAGAGACCCATAGGCATGACTAACCACTCATACAAACCAAACTTGGTTTTGAAGGCGGTTTTCCATTCATCACCGTCTTGTATGCGGATTTGATACTAACCACTCTTAAGATAAATTTTGGAAAATATAGTGGCACCACTAAGTTCATCTAGCATATCATCTAGGCGTGGAATGGAATACCTATAGCGAACAGTGATAGCATTGATAGGTCTATCGTCATGTTTTGGCACAAGAATGACCGGTATGGCACAAGGGCTCAAACTTTCACGCACATGTCCATGGTCTATGAGATGCTTTACTTGCCTTTGTATTTCTTTGGTTTCTTCGGGGTTGACGCGGTAGGGAGCTTTGTTCGGAAGCGGTGCTCCGGGGATGAGGTCGATGCGGTGCTCAATGCCTCGTAGTGGAGGTAGTCCCGGAGGTAGCTCATCGGGGAAAACGTCGTGAAATTCTTGCAAAAGAGAAGACAACACTAGAGGAAGATTGTGTGAAGTGTTAGTTGGTGGTGCATTGTCCTTGCACACAAGGACATAGTGTAGGACACTAGATGGGTTCTCACACACTCCTCGTATCTCACTTTTGGTGGCAAATAGGACTAAGTTCTTCTTTTCGCTCATCGTGGAGGTGTTCGGTTTGGGGTTGTGGTGCTGACTCTCTTTTTGGTGGCTCACTCTGTCACTATTCTCTCCACGATGGGTGGCTTGCTTGTCGGCGATCACTTGACTTGGGGACATGGGATGAAGTACATACTCCTTGCCCTTCATCTTGAAGATGTAGTTGTTCATTCGGCCATTGTGGACGACTCCTCTATCGAATTGTCATGGCCGTCCAAGGAGAAGATGATAAATGGACATTGGAACGATGTCGCACTCCAAGGTGTCTTCGTAGGCGCCGATTTTGAAGGAGACTTGTACTCGGTGCTTGACTTGGATGGTGCCGGAGTCACTAAGCCATTGCACTTTGTATGGATGTGGATGCTTTGTCTTGGGCAATTGGAGCTTGGAGCAAAGCTCTTCACTTCCAAGATTATGACAACTTCCTCCATCTATGATGACCTTGACGGATCGTCCATTGATGCCGGCCTTGGTGTGGAATATGTTGCATCTTTGGTCTTCTTCTTGGTGATGTTGGAAGGTCAAGACTTTGGAGACAACGAGTGCGGGACTTGAGTCTTCATCGCAAAAGACTTGTTCTTCTTCATTGTTTACTTGGCGGTGCATGGTGACTTGCTCAAGGGCTTCCATTTTGCATTCACTCATGGAGTCATAGGTGCCATCGTCGTTGAAGACCATGGTTCACTTGTTGGTGCACTCATAGGACTTGTGGCCTCGGCCTCCGCAAGTGAAACACTTGAAGGAACTCATCTTGATGGTCTCATCGGTTGGGGTTGATGATGATGAAGCTCTCGGCTTGACATTGCTCGTAGTAGAATGACTTGTAGTTGACGAAGCTTTCTTGGAAGTCGACTTGTTGATGTTGGTAGAAGAAGGCTTTGTAGTCGGTGTTGGAGTCGTTGAAGCTTGGTTGTTGGAGAAGCCGTAGGACTTGGATGAGAAATTGGCATACTTGAAGTCGTCTTGCACTTGGCGTTCTGCTTTGGTAGCTTGGTGCACTAGCTCGATGAGATTGGAGTATGCTTGGAAGTCGGCAATCTTCTTGATGGGATGATTGAGTCCATTCAAGAAGCGTGCCATTGTTTGCTCATCATCTTCCGTGACATTGGCTGTTATCATTGCAATGTCCATATCCTTGTAGTATTCTTGAACGCTCTTGGTTCCTTGTTTGAGTTGTTGGAGTTTCTTGAAGAGGTTGTGGTTGTAGTAGGTAGGTACGAAGCATGCTCTCATGACATCCTTCATTTGCACCCAAGTAATGATGGGTGGTTCACCTCTTGCCTCTCGGCGCTCTATGATTTGTTCCCACCAAATGAGCACATAGTCTTGGAACTCAAGGGATGCCATTGCGATCTTCTTCTATTTTTCATAATTGTGCAAACGGAAGATCTTGTCAACTTTCAATGCCCATGAAAGGTACTCTTCAGGATCGTTGCTTCCGTTGAACTTGGGCATGGTGAACTTGAGTTTGCCGTAGCATTGCTCTTCATTGTGTTGGGGTCGGGGATGATGATGCCCATGTTGTTGATGATTGTTCAACTCGTGGTGCTCTTGGCGCGGAGGGTTGTCAACCACGTGTTGCTCTTGTCGTCGGGGATCTCCATTGTCGTCATGATCTTGAGGAACTGGTTGTTCTTGGCGTGCTTGTGGAGGAGCTTCTCGAGCGCGAGGAGGAACTTGACGGTGCACGCGAGCTTGATAAATCCTCTCGCGGACTTCTTCACGAAGTGCTTCGGCATGTTCACGAGCTTGTCGGCCTCGGTCGGCTATGGCTCGACTTGAATCCCGTAGAGCTCATTGTGCCTCAAGTGCTTGAGTGTCACGGAGTTGCTATTCTTGACGTTGTGCCTCGGCATCTTGTGCATTTTGGTGTAGACACGCGCGTTCTTCCTCTTCATGTTGGCGTTGTCATTGCCGTTCTCGTGCTAGCGCAAAGGCTTCTTGGGTTTGACATCGTCGGTGCTCTTGTGAGTCGGTGTTGCGTAGAGGATTGAGGTTGGCTTGATGCTCGTTGCGCGCGACACGGCGAAGAGTGTTCGATGTTGGTGTACTTGAGCCAGAGAGGGTGAAGTCGGAGTGGCGACTTGAAGGGCTCCTTCTTGAAGTGGAAGAAGAGCGGTTGGGCAACAAAGCACAAATCTCGTCCATCCTTGTGTCATTCTCTTGCTTGTGATCATCGAGCTTGTGGTCGAAGTAGTCCCTTGTATGTTGCTCGGAGAGTCGCAAGTCGGTGGCGAGGTTGTAGATGCGGTCACTCATGGCTTGTTGTTCTTGATCCAAAGCATGTTGTGCACCAAAGAGGTGACTCTTGGTGACGAAGGAGTTCGTGTCATCGTCTTGCTCCATGACGAGTGGGTTGGTAGAAGTACTTGGCCTATCCATCATTCCAAGACAAATGTGAGTGGTAGGAAGAGAAGAACGAATACCAATGTACCTTGACTGAAGTTGAAAGTGGATCGATGATCACTCCAATGTAGGACAAGGAAATAGCACAATTGGTACCAATTCTTGTCTGTTTCTCACACCTACACAAGTAAAATCTTATGGTGGAGCTTGGTTAGGATGGTGGCACAAAATTTGATGCAATTTGTAAGTGAGCTTCAATAATGTTGGAAAAGATTCGAAAGATGCAATGTAACAAGTAGACCAAGGATATAAGGTACACGGAAACACACACGCAAAAAGATAAGTGGGGTTGGGCAACCAAGGATGAGCCAAAATGTGGAATCCACAAAAATGCTCGTGTTGCAGAACACTAGAGAGACGCTAGCACGATTGCACAATAGGCGGATACAAGAACTTGTGCACAACCTACTTAGCAAAAATGCAACGACTTCTACCCCAAGTATGTTCTATGCAAGGTGTTCCGATGATATGATCCAAAATGATCTAGTATGACAATCTTAATGTTGTATGATGCTATGGTTCTTGCTTAAAAGCTCTTTGTTTATCTTTCCTTTTTGCTTAAAAGCTTGTTTGGCTCTTTGATGTTTGAGCTCTTTTCTCACGCAATGCTTGACGAACCAAGATAGCGATTGTGTATGCAGAAACAACTTTGTGACACAAGGGATGATACCAATATATGCAACAATGATGTATGTATGCTATGGGAGGTATGATCACTAATGTGCACAAGTCTCGTTGCCGGCAATACTCAAAGGCTAGGCTCGATGGGTAAGCAACGCAAAGGAGTGAGGCTATGAAGGCTATCAATGTAATGGCAAGAGTGATATGTCCAATACCAAGATGAGGTTACGTTCTTGCTTACGGTTGAAGGTTTCAAAAGGATGAGATTGTAGTTATTGTCATAGTGCACGGTCTTCAGTACGTTGGCGAAGATGCCACTGCACCGTGGGCGGAGTTGTTGATGTAGCGAAAATCGTCGAAGATGTGTGAACTTTCTGCCTAAGCCGGAAGGTCCAGGTAGGACGGAAGGTCCGGGCAGGACGGAAGGTCCGGGGGTCGCAAAACTAGCAAGAACAGAGAAGTGGGGATCGTGGACTTGGGCGGAAAAACTTGAGGAAAAACCCAAATCCGCAAGGGAAAAGCAAGGAAATTGGTGGAAAAGAAGGGTGAGGAGGCTAGATCTACGAGCCACACACAAAATTCACGGATCAAATCCAACAAAACTTCAACACACCAACAAATCACAAAAAAAATTGGGCTATTTTTGGTGGGGATTTTTGGATTAGGACGAAAAACAACAAAAATAGGCTAGAAACACAACGGGGAGGCTCCGAAATCATGATCAACGTGGGTCATGATACCAAGATGATGTAGGGTAGAACCCTAATCGCCCAATCTTTCACGAAAGGAGCGGAATCCCGCGATGAACACGAAGAACACAAAGGGGAAAACGAGGGGAAACACAAGGGAAATAGGAGAGAAACACTCAAACCAACAAGATAGTGACACACGTGCTAGATCCCCGAATACATAGAGTAAGATACACGATCCACGATCAACTAGGGACGATACACGGTAACCGGTCTTCTCCGTGAGGAGGTCTTGATGTTCTTCCCTAAAGAGGGGTCTTGAATCCGCTTGGGGAATCTTCTCCGAGGAGGTGCGATCTCCCAGGAGAAGGTAACCAAGTGGATGAGCAAAGCTCTCACACAATCATGAGCTATCTCTTTGCTAATCCTAGAACGTAGGTAGGAGAAGAGTATTTATAGTCTAGGTGACGAAAGGGTACACGGGCCTTGGCCCAAGTCGCTGCGCGCAGGCAGGGCCGGAAGTTCCGGGCGCCGGAGGTTCCGGGGAGGGTCCGGCCTAACTAGAGAGTTGGCGCGGGTGGAGATGTATTGGCATCCGGGGGCCGGAAGGTCCGGGCTGGCCGAAGGTTCCGGGTGCCGGAAGGTCCGGGACGGGGTCCGGGCTAACCCGAGAGTTGGCACGCCTGGGCTGGTCGAAGTCATCGGCGGCCGAAAGCTCCGGGGGCCGGAAGCTCCGGGTCGGTCGGAAGGTCCGGGGGCCGGAAGTTCCGGGCTCTGGCCGGAGGTTTCGGGCTGTCTAGAGTGTTGACGCCTATCTCTTCTTCTACAGCCCTCGGCTCTGTGTCTTGAGCGTTGTACCTGATCACACATAGCATCTCGGACTTATCCAGTAGCCATGTCTCACTTGAAGAGGAGGGAAACTCAAGTAGGAGTGATGTCACCTCGTATTGAATAGCACATGCCCTAGCCCTTGTCATGGGCCCACTTGGAGCTTGGATAGTTGAGGTGGCGTCCATGGGGATGGTCGTGGGATGCTCCGCATCAAAATGTGAGATTGTTCGATGTATAGTATGGTTTAGATTGTTCAATATTTAGCTGTGAGTTGCAAACGCCATGCATTATCACATTATGGTATAACATGTCCAAGACCACACCGCGCATATCACCGCTATATTCATGCATGCATAGGTTTATAACACTACGATCTCATATTCAAATATATGAATCCACTTTCATATCGAATTATGATCATTGTTAGTCTCTTACACCCACACAATCCTCAAACCTTTGTAGCTAGCACTAACTTTCTCTCATGCATGCACACACCCTCCTTGCCCTCCCCCTCCCTCATCATTTATCCATTGCGCACATTCATTTTTTTCTTTACGTCATTCTCCCATGGTCTCCACAACTCCTTTCCGACACACACCGATCGATAAGCCTCTCCAGCGATGTCTGCCTAGCACATACACACGTGCTTTCCATCTCCTCCTTTATGTGTCCATGCCTCGTGTCTCTCATACGGTCCCACACATGTGTAAACTGTCACCCCTCTTTTCATCGATCTCACAATCGCACACTCCTCCCCCTATCTAGCTAGCAGGCCTCTCGCACGACCTCCAAGCTCCATTCTCTCTATCTATCCATCTATTTGGGCCTTATTTGCCTCTAACAAATGGATGTACACCAAACGATCTCCCTTTATACATATAGCTATCTAGGTCGTTTATAACTCGTTTTCCCCACGCCCCGATCGATCTACCTCATTAGTTATGTCTCTCCCTTCCTCTGATACACAAAAATTGATCTACCGATCTAGTTAGGTCTGCTTACCAAACACATGGCCCCCCTCCATCTTCCATGCATGCCTCTCGACACATATATCACACACATGCACACAGAGAAACACATCCCCACTCTTGTTGATAATATTGCAGTTGTACCCTTAGTTTGTCTAGTGGGCCTCTCCCACCATCTTCGAGAACCAACTCCACCACCCCTCCAGCACTCTACCCCTCTTTTTCTCTCCCTCCCTCCCTCCCTCTCTCTCTCTCTCTCTCTGCGTGTGTGTGTCCCAACCTATTTCTCGTCCTTCACTAATGTATGGATGTCGACCGATCTCCCTCAAGACATAGCTGGGTCTCTCCTTCTCAACACATATATGAGTCGATCTAC
>NC_041392.1:358042698-358053586 GCF_002162155.2 Triticum dicoccoides
CCCCCCACACACTAATACATCGAGCGCTCTAGTCATGTCTCCCTGCCACACACAAACTTGCCCTGTGCCCTTTGACGTTCTGGTAGGTTAGTCGCCCTATATCTTTGACTTGCACACACACAATTGTGATGGCTCTCTTCATTGATCTTGGACCCACACACTTGATCCTCTCTTTGACTCTATCGATATCTATGACCCCTCCCTCTCTTCGCGTGGATCGCCCCATCTATATATGATATAGATATGCCTCTATTTCACACACATTGCATGTGTCAAATTTTTGTTTGAGATATCATCGACACATATTCCCACAAATACATTCATGAAATCACCCCCCTAACAAAAAACATTCACAAATGCACACGCAATCTGTCTAGGTTTGTATCTCTCTCTCACACACACCCACGTAGCTGGGGGCATGCACGAAGAGAAGAGGTGCATGCACGGTGCACGCACTCCCGTCTCTTTCCGAACCACACCCGCGCGGGTACGTGGTGGAGCTCATTTCTGTACGAAAAGGCAGCCCACGTGCTAATTTGACACGTGTACTGGTTGTCCACTTTATGGAGGATTGTGTACCATGGGTGAACAAACAAATTGCGACTTGATGCGTTATTTAATAAAAGAGGCAAACCATGTAGGGCCTATCTTAGAGGCAAGGCTCTATACACTGGAGATACTCTGTACGTATTTATTTTGATGTGTCCCGTCAACTTGCAGAATGAGGAGAAGCTTGCTTAGTACACCCTCTCCCCCCACCCACGGGCGTGGTAGCTCGCAGAGTCGCAGGACGAGGAGAAGGTTGCTTACTATGCCTATGCCCCCTCCCTCGCCCACGCGCGTGGTGGCTCGCAGGACGAGGAGAAAATTTTACTACTCCCTCTATTACTCTTCGTCCCTACCTTGGTTAGAAGGATTATCATATTGTTTGAAATATATGTCATTTATTAGAATTCAATATGAACAACTAGTACATACTCCAAACAATGATGTATATAGACGTATTTTAGAGTGTAGATTCACTCATTTTCCTTCGTATTTAGTCCATATTGAATCAGATGTACCAGTACACACTCTCCCTCGCCCCTCGCTCGACCCTCGCCCACGTGGTGGACGTACAACAATTCATTCGGTCTCAGATAGCCAGAACCATATACTATACTAGCATTATTGCTCAACTTCCCAAAGAGGCGAAGAGCCAAGCGCAAGGTTAATATTTTTGAGATGCCAAGTGCAAGGTTTATAGGAGAACGAGTAGTGGTACTAGTAGTATGTACTAGTGGTACGTACTATATGAGGAAGAAGGCAACAAGATGTATGTTTTGCATGACAGTCTATTCTTACAGGACGTGCTAGAACTAGTGGACCTCATTGTTGCAATGGGAGTACTATCATAAATGAAAAGATTCAGAGTGGTGGGCAGCGGGAATAATTCGGAGCTGCTTAGTCTTAAACCCCATGAAGAAGTCCCATCAAAAGGAATAGCCATCCTCTACACCTTCTCCTATGTAAAATGAGTAAATGAGACAAAAATAGAAAGGGACAAAGTAAAAAAATCACCAGCCTTAGAGCCAGCCCTATTGTATTAGTGAATTATACTTCTACGTCGTGATTGACATGGTTATATTATTAACCATGCTGCGGAGGCAGAAGCGGATTTTTATTTATTTGCGGAGGTAGAAGCATATGGATATTCAACGAGGAGTGAAATGATGGCTGCTTCCTCGGTCAAACATAGAGAAATTTGGGCCTCGTGAGTTGACGGCTTATTAGTCATTATTACTGCCTATACTCTTTGCCCATATAATAACCATGTGTTAGAGTAGTTGGCTATACTTTTAATAACCATTCTCAAAGAGAAGAGGTGCACGCACCCACGCACGTAGTACTAGTAGAACTCTTTGTGTCTTTCCCAACCACGCACGTGACATGGTGGAGCTCAATTCTGTACGATGATGCAGTCCACGTGATAATTTGACACGTCTGGTAGTAGTTGCTCGCTTATAAATAATGGAGGGTCGGGAACCACGCATGAACGGTGCCGCGTCATTTATAAATAAAGTTTTTTTTCTTCATTGGCACGTACGCAATATAAATAGGTTCATATGGAGAGAAAAAGAAACAGCTCCACTATATATATAGATAGCCAGGACGAGCCTACACGGTTGCTTGCTGGGGTTGCTCTCTGCACACTCTCTCACACAAAACAACTGTGGCCACATCTCTAACATCCGGGCGGATCACGTCTGCCGGGGGAAGGGGTGGATGCTTTGTCTAGATGTGGTCACCGTCACCGATGCCGAAAACCCACTTTCGGCACATCCCGGTTAGGGGTCCCCACCGTTCTCTCTCAGAAAGCCGGTGTGGTTGCCTTCGTCCCTTGCTGACTGCTGCGACGTGGGCAGTTGCCGCCTCCCGCCACCCTCCTCTAGGTTGAGCTACATCCCAGCATCCCTCAGGTACAACTTCCTTTATAGCCGGATTGCACCACCGCCCCAGCTGCCCACATCGCTCCATGTGGATATTTCTCTACTTCTTTGCCCCGCACATACCTCTACTGGCTTCTACCAGATTTGTGATGAGTTTATGTCTCATCAACTAGTCCCAGTAGTCTTATTCTAATCACGCTTCTTCAGTTTCTCTGCCACAGGGATGCTCATCTCAATTTTAGTGAAACTGCACAAAATGACCCGATGGTCAAAGGGTTGCAAACTTCATTTCTTCGGAAGGTTGAACATTGCGAGCAAATTAAAGCCTAGTTAGGGTTTAGAGTTCAAGGGCTAGGGACTGTGATGTAGGGTGGAACCCTAATCGGCCGATCCGTCACTAAAGGAGCGGATCCCGCGAAGAACATGAGGAACACTAAGAGGGAAACAAGGGAAATCACAAGGGGAAACACTCAAACTAACAAGAACAAGTCACACATGGGCTAGATCCTCGAGTACATAAAGTAAGATACACGATCCATGATCAACTAGGGACGATACACGGTAACCGGTCTTCTCCGTGAGGAGGTCTTGATGTTCTTCCCTAAAGAGGGGTCTTGAATCCGCTTGGGGGATCTTCTCCGGTGGAGGCTCGAATCTCCGAGGAGAAAGTAACCAAGTGGATGAGCAACTCACAAAATATGAGCTAATCCTTTGCTAAACCTAGAAAGTTGTACGGGGTGGAGTATATATAGTCTAGGGGGAGAAGGGATACACGGGCCTCGACCCTTCACTATACGCAGACAGGGGAGGCCGGATGTCTGGGCTGGAGTGGTGGCATTTGTTGCTCTCGGGTTCGGAGGATGCGGATTTCCGGGCCGGTGGCCAGATGTCCGGGGGCTCGGGAGAGGCCGGATGTCCGGGGCCTGTAGCTTCCGGCGGCTGTGCTGCTGTAGTGGAAGATGCTGCCGGGGCCGGACGTCCGGGGACTTGGCCGGATGTCCGGGGCCTGGGAGATGCTCTTGGCTCCTTTCGTGGGTTCTCCTCATCCGTGGACTTGGGGACTTGTACATCTTCATGCGCATCTTCGGGAGGGCTCTCTTGGTGCCTAATCATGCACAACACATCGGACTTAGGTAGTAGCCATGTCTCATGCATAGAAAGTGGAATTTCGGAGAGGAGTGAGTTCACCTTATCTTCGATAGCTTTGGCTCGGGCTCGTGTCATTGGTCCAAGTGGTGTCGTTGGAGGTGTAGGTGCGTCCATGGGGATGATCATGGGATGCTCCGCATCATCTCCCCTCCCTTGGGGAAGATCTGTCCTCGGATCGAAATCCTCATCACCATGGTAGGGCAAGAGATCTTTGATGTTGAAGGTGTCGCTCACAGAGTACTTGTCACGATCGATGTCGATCTTGTATGCATTGTTGTTGTAGCGTGCAAGCACCTTGAATGGTCCATCCGCGCGTGGTCGAAGGTTGGACTTGCGTTCTTGGGGAAAGCGGTCCTTGCGAAGGTGTAGCCACACGAGGTCTCCAATGTTAAATATCGTAGGGTGCTTGTTGACATTGAGCTTGGTCGCAAGGCGTTGTACTTGGTGCTTGATGGCGTTTCTTGTATCTTCATGCACCTTCTTGAGATGGGTCGATCGTGCACTTGCGTCCAAATTGATGCGCTCTTGGAGTGGTAGAGGGAGAATATCCATTGGTGACAAAGGGTTGAATCCGTAGACGACCTCGAAAGGGGACTTGCTGGTTGTTGAGTGTCTTGCTCGGTTGTAGGCGAACTCGGCGATTGGTAGACACTCCTCCCACTCCTTGATGTTTTTCTTAATGAGTACTCGAAGTAGAGCGGAGAGTGTGCGGTTCGTCACTTCCGTTTGGCCGCCGGTTTGAGGATGGTACGACATGGAGAAGAGTAGCTTGATTCCGAGCTTGGCGCATAGGGTCTTCCAAAAGTAGATAAGGAACTTGACGTCGCGGTCCGAGACGATAGTCTCTGGCACACCATGGAGACGCAATATTTCCCTACAAAAGAGATTAGCAACATGTGAAGCATCGTCTATCTTGTTGCAAGGAATAAAATGTGCCATTTTTGAGAAACGGTCCACAATGACAAATATGGAATCTTTCCAATTTCGAGTCCTAGGCAAACCAAGTACAAAGTCCATGCTAATGTCTTCCCATGGTTGGTATGGAATTGTTAGAGGCATATAGAGGCCATGAGACTGAGCTTTGGACTTAGCTTTGCAACATGTAGAGCATCGGTTGGTGAAACGATTGACGTCCCGAAACATCTTTGGCCAAAAGTAGTTCTTTGAGAGCGTGGCAAATGTTTTGTCGCGTCAGAAATATCCCATTAAGCCTCCTCCATGAGATTCCTGCAAAAGCAACAAACGAAGAGAGGACTCGGGAATACAAAGTTTGTTAGCTCTCATAAGATATCCGTCTTTAATGTAATGGCGTTCCCAAGACGTATTCGACAAATACTTGACATAAGGAGTAGCAAAAGTTGCATCATGCTCATACAACTCTTTGATATGCTCGAAGCCAATGACATCTAACTCAAGTTGTGTAACAAGCATGCATATGCGGGAAAGAGCATCCGCTACAATGTTTTCTTTAACCTTGATGTACTTGATGAAATAAGGAAAAGACTCAATAAATTCACTCCATTTAGCATGACGCTTGTTCAACTTGGTTTGTCCCTTAAGATACTTGAGAGTCTCATGATCAGTATGAATGATAAACTCATGGGGACGAAGGTAATGTTCCCATTCATGCAAAACACGGACTAAAGCATATAGCTCTTTTTCATAGATGGAATAATTGAGTTGCGCTCCGGAAAGTTTCTCACTAAAGTAAGCTATGGGGCGCTTCTCTTGCGTTAACACACCTCCTATGCCATTACCACTAGCATCGCAATGAATCTCAAAAGGCTTGTCGAAGTTGGGTAAAGCAAGCACGGGAGCATGAGTAAGCAAATTCTTAAGCTCATTGAATGCGGTATCTTGGGATGGTCCCCAAACAAAAGGCGCATTCTTCTTTCTCAAAGCATGCAAAGGCGAAGCAATGGTGCTAAAATCCTTCACAAAGCAACGGTAGAAACCCACAAAGCCAAGAAAACTACGCACATGATGCAAGATGGTTGGTTGCGGCCAAGTCTTAATAGCATTGATCTTGGACTCATCAACATGAACACCCTTAGAAGAAACGACAAAACCCAAGAAAACGAGCTTATCAACACCAAAAAGGCATTTCTCCATATTAGCATAGAGGCGCTCTTTTCTAAGAGTTTGCAAAACGGTGCGGACATGGGTGACATGCTCTTTGATAGATTTGATAAACACAAGAATGTCATCGAAGTAAACCACAACAAATATACCAATGTAAGGTGAAAGACATGATTCATAAGGCGCATAAAAGTGCCCGGTGCTTCCGAAAGACCCATAGGCATGACTAACCACTCATACAAACCACCCTCTTGTATGCGGATTTGATAGTAACCACTCTTAAGATCCATTTTGAAAAATATAGTGGCACCGCTAAGCTCATCAAGCATATCATCTAGGCGTGGAATGGGATACCTATAGCGAATGGTGATAGCATTGATAGGTCTACAATCGGAGCACATGTGAAAACTACCATCACGTTTTGGCACAAGACTGACCGGAATAACACAATGGCTCAAACTTTAATGCACATGTCCATGGTCTATGAGATGCTTTACTTGCCTTTGTATTTCTTTTGTTTCGTCGGGGTTGACACGGTATGGAGCTTTGTTCAGAAGAGGTGCTCCGGGGATGAGGTCGATTCGGTGCTCAATGCCTCGTAGAGGAGGTAGACCCGGAGGTAGCTCATTGGGGAAAACATCTTGAAATTCCTGCAAAAGAGAAGACAACACTAGAGGAAGAGTGTGAGAAGTGTTAGTTTGTGGTGCATTGTCCTTGCATACGAGGACGAAGTGTAGGACACTAGATGGGTTCTCACACACTTATCTTATCTCACGTTTGGTGGCAAATAGAACTAGGTTCTTATTTTCGCTCATCATGGAGGCACTCGATTTTGGCTTGTGGCGCTCACTCTCTTTTTGGTGGCTCGCTCTCTCACTATGATCTCCATGATGGGTGGCTTCCTTGTCGGTGATCACTTGACTTGGTGACATTGGTAGGAGGACGTACTCCTTGCCCTTCATCTTGAAGATGTAGTGGTTCGTTCGGCCGTTGTGGACGACTCCTCTATCTAATTGCCATGGCCGTCCAAGGAGAAGATGACAAACGGTCATAGGAACGACGTCGCACTCCAAGGTGTCTTCGTAGGCACCGATTTTGAAGGAGACTTGTACTCGGTGCTCGACTTGGATGGTGCCAGAGTCACTAAGCCATTGCACTTTGTATGGATGTGGATGCTTCGTCTTGGGCAATTGGAGCTTGGAGCAAAGTTCTTCACATGCGAGATTATGACAACTCCCTCCATCGATGATGAATTTGATGGATCGTCCATTGATGCCGGCCTTGGTGTGGAATATGTGGCATCGTTGGTCTTCTTCTTGGTGATGTTGGAGAGTCAAGACTTTGGAGACAACAAGTGCGGGACTTGAGTCTTCATCACAAAAGACTTGTTCTTCTTCATTGTTGACTTGGCAGTGCATGGCGACTTGCTCGAGGGCTTCCATTTGGCCTTCGCTCATGGAGTCATAAGTGTCATCGTCGTCGAAGACCATGGTTCGCTTGTTGGTGCACTCGTAGGACTTGTGGCCTCGGCCTCCGCAAGTGAAACACTTGAAGGAACTCGTCTTGATGGTCTCATCGGTTGGGGTTGATGATGATGAAGCTCTCGGCTTGAAGTTGGTCGTAGTAGGATGGCTTGTAGTTGACGAAGCTTTCTTGAAAGTTGACTTGTCGATGTTTGAAGTAGAAGGCCTTGTAGTCGGTGTTGGAGTCGTTGAAGCTTGGTTGTTGGAGAAGCCGTAGGACTTGGATGAGAACTTGGCATCCTTGAAATCATCTTGCACTTGGCGTTCCGCTCTGGTAGCTTGGTGCACTAGCTCGATGAGATTTGAGTATGGTTGGAAGTCGGCGATCTTCTTGATGGGATGATTGAGTCCATTCAAGAAACGTTCCATTGTTTGCTCATCATATTCTGTGACATTGGCTCTTATCATTGCAATCTCCATCTCCTTGTAATATTCTTCAACGCTCTTTGTTCCTTGCTTGAGTTGTTGGAGTTTTTTTTGAAGAGGTCGCGGTTGTAGTAGGTAGGCACGAAGCGTGCTCTCATGACATCCTTCATTTGCGCCCAAGTAGTGATGGGTGGTTCACCTCTTGCCTCTCGACGCTCTATGATTTGTTCCCACCAAATGGGGACATAGTCTTGGAACTCAAGGGACGCCATCGCGATCTTCTTCTCTTCTTCATAATTGTGCAAACGGAAGATCTTGTCAACCGTCAATGCCCATGAAAGGTACTCTTCGGGATCGTTGCTTCCGTTGAACTTGGGCATGGTGAACTTGAGTTTGCCATAGCGTTGCTCTTCATTGTGTTGGGGTCGGGGATGATGAAGCCCATGTTGTTGATGATTGTTCAACTCATGGTGCTCTTGGCGCGGAGGGTTGTCATCGTCATGTTGTTCTTGGAGAGCTTGTGTAGGAGCTTGTCGAGCTCGAGGAGGAACTTACGATGCACGCGAGCTTGAAATCTTCGTTCTTGAATTTCTTCGCGAAGTGCTTCCTCTTGTTCACGGGCTTGTCGGCTTCGGTCGGCTACCGCTCGACTCGAATCGTGTAGAGCTTGTTGCGCCGCAAGTGCTTGAGCGTCACGGATTTCTTGTTCTTAACGTTGTGCCTCGGCATCTTGAGCATTTTGGTGTAGACGCGCTCGCTCTTCCTCTTCATGTTGGCGTTGTCGTTGCCGTTCTCGTGCTAGCGCAAAGGCCTCTTGAGTTTGACGTTGTCGGTGCTCTTGAGAGTTGGTGTCGCGTAGGGGATTGAGGCTTGCTTGACGGTCGGAGCACGCAGCTCGACGAAGAGTGTTCGATGTCGGTGTACTTGAGCCGGAAAGGGTGAAGTCGGAGTGGCGGCTTGAACGGCTCCTTCTTGAAGTGGAAGACGAGCAGTTGAGCAACAAAGCACGAATTTCGTCCATCCTTGCGTCATTCTCTTGCTTGTGATCATCGAGCTTGTGGTCGAAGTAGTCCCTTGTACGTTGCTCGGAAAGTCGCAAGTCGGCGGCAAGGTTGTCGATGCGTTCACTCATAGCTTGTTGCTCTTGATGCAAAGCACGTTGTGCACCAAAGAGGTGACTCTTGGTGACGAAGGAGTTCATGTCGTCGCCTTGCTCCATGAAGAGTGGGTTGGTAGAAGTACTTGGCCTATCCATCATTCCAAAGACAAATGTGAGTGGTAGAAAGAGAAGAACGAGTACCAAATGTACCTTGACCGAAGTTGAAACTGGATCGAGGATCACTCCAATGTAGGATAAGGAAATAGCACAATTGGTACTAGCTCTTGTCGGTTTCTCACACCTACACAAGTAAAAGCTTTTGGTGGAACTTGGTTAGGATGGTGGCACAAAAATTTGATGTAATTGTTAGTGAGCTTCAACAATTGTTGGAAAAGATTCGCAAGATGCAATGTAACAAGTAGACCAAGCATATAAGGTACACGGAAACACACACGCAAAAAGATAAGTGGGGTTGTGCAGCCATGGGTGAGCCAAAATGTGGAATCCACAAAAATGCTCTTGTTGCACAACACTAGAGAGACGCTAGCATGATTGCACAATAGGCGGATACAAGAACTTGTGCACAACCTACTTAGCAAAAATGCAACAACTTCTATCCCAAATATGTTCTATGCAAGGTGTTGTTATGATATGATCCAAGATGATCGAGTATGACAATCTTAATGTTGTAAGATGCCAGTTCTTACTTAAAAGCTCTTTGCTTAAAAGCTTGTTTGGCTCTTTGACGTTTGAGCTCTTTTCTCATGCAATGCTTGACGAACCAAGATAGCAAATGAGTATGCGATGACAACTTTGTGACACAAGATATGATACCAATATATGCAACAATGATGTATGTATGCTATGGGAAGTGTGATCACTAATGTGCACAAGTCTCGTTGTTGGCAATACTCAATGGCTAGTCTCGATGGGTAAGCGACGCAAAGGAGTAAGGCTATGATGGCTATCAATGTAATGGCAAGAGTGATATGTCCAATACCAAGATGAGGTTACCGGTCTTGCTTCCGGTATGGTGTCAAAATGATGGCACGAATACCAAGGTGTAGTCGAGGTGGTCATTGTTAATGACGATGTAGGACACGTCCGTGGCGAAGATGAGCGGCGGTGATATCGATGTCGAACCGTACCTAGATAGCCGAAACACGAAAGGATACGGAACGCAACTCAAATTCTCAAACCTCGAAGTAGCAATTGTGTCGGAGAGCGAAACTGTCCAAAAAATGGTTGGGTTATGCGGAAGTGGTGGAGGTATGCGGAAGTGTATATGGTATATGGAGGGCACCGGAACAAAATTTGGTGGAAATTGGGCGGAAAACGGGGCGGTGGATGGAGATGTTGCTGCCAGGGGTCGGATGTCCGGGTGGAAGGCCGGATGTCCGTGGCCGGATGTCCGGGCTTGACGGGCCGGATGTCCGGGCTCTGGATCCGGGGACAAGCGAATGAATACCGCGTGGAGAGGTTAAATCTGGGCGAAATTCGGAGGAATTTGTGGATGGAAATTGGGGGAAAATGGATGGGAAGCTAGATCCACTCAAAACAAAGCAAATCCACGGATCCAAACCAACAAAATCTCAACACACCAACAAATCACAAAAAAAATTTGGGGGCTATTTTTGGTGGGGATTTTTGGATTAGGATGAAAAACAACAAAATTAGGCTAGAAACACAATGGGGAGGCTCCGAAAACGTGATCAACGTGGCTCTAGATACCAAGATGATGTAGGGTGGAACCCTAATCGGTCGATCTTTCACGAAAGGAGCGGATCCCGCGAAGAACATGAGGAACACAAAGAGGGAAACGAGGGAAATCACAAGGGGAAACACTCAAACTAACAAGAACAAGTCACACATGGGCTAGATCATCGAGTACATAAAGTAAGATACACGATCCACGATCAACTAGGGATGATACATGGTAACCGGTCTTCTCCGTGAGGAGGTCTTGATGTTCTTCCCTAAAGAGGGGTCTTGAATCCGCTTGGGGGATCTTCTCCGGTGGAGGCTTGAATTTCCGAGGAGAAAGTAACCAAGTGGATGAGCAAAGCTCTCACCAAATATGAGCTAATCCTTTCCTAACCCTAGAAAGTTGTACATGGTGGAGTATATATAGTCTAGGGGGAGAAGGGATACACGGGCCTCGGCCCTTCACTGTATGCAGACAGGGGAGGCCGGATGTCCGGGCTGGTCAGGCCAGATGTCCGGGCTTTCAGGCGACATCGGAT
>NC_041392.1:358054173-358162884 GCF_002162155.2 Triticum dicoccoides
GGCTGGAGTGGTGGCATTTGTTGCTCTCGGGTTCGGAGGAGCCAGATTTCCGGGCCGGTGGCCGGATGTCCGGGGGCTCGGGAGAGGTCGGATGTCCGGGTTGCCGCGGCTGGATGTCCGGGGCCTATAGCTTCCGGCGGCTGTGCTGCTGTAGTGGAAGACGCTCCCGGGGCCGGACGTCCGGGGACTTGGCCGGATGTCCGGGGCCTGGGAGATGCTCTTGGCTCCTTTCGTGGGTTCTCCTCATCCGTGGACTTGGGGACTTGTACATCTTCATGCGCATCTTCGGGAGGGCCCTCTGGTGCCTAATCATGGACAACACCTCGGACCTAGGTAGTAGCCATGTCTCATGCATAGAAAGTGGAAGTTCGGAGAGGAGGGAGTTTCGATAGCTTTGGCTCGGGCTCGTGTCATTGGTCCAAGTGGTGTCGTTGGAGGTGTAGGTGCGTCCTTGGGGATGATCATGGGATGCTCCGCATCAGACTGCATGGACTGTTTTTTTCTTTAGTTGTCTGTGATGCAAAATAAGTGTCAACTTTAATAGTAGTAGTACAATTTTGTACTAAAGTTTGCATAAAGTTGAGACACTTATTTTGGAATGGAGGGTGTACATATTGGCTATGATCTGTCAATCATTGAGATGCAATAGCATGCATGTTAGACTACTTTGTATTTGATGAAATGTTGCAACGGGGCAACCTTGGATGCAAGGTACATGAAACAGCAGCTGGAAGCCTCATAGCATTGTACAAATTTATCTCGCTGAGAAATTATAGTGCATACTACGATGTACTATAGAGTTAGGTGTCGCACGGTGTCCAAAAAATATGGTGATAGTGTGAGGTGGGCCATGTAATCACTGAGCATGCGTGTTTTCACTGCTTTCGCAGTCCTCCGCTGTAAGAATGGAGAAAATTGTAATCTACCTCCTTTCGCCGAAATGTGGGACTAAATCGTGGTACTACACAGCATCTCTTTGTAGGAGTAGGTCGATGTGTCGCTCTCTCTAACACACACACACGCACATACACAGGTTCATAGAATAGGAATATCGTGGGAGTGGGAAGCCACATGAAGTGAGATAAATGGAATACATACAAGAAGAGAAGAGGTGACGAATATTCCACCAAACCTGGACAGAGGTAGTACTCCCTCCGTCTAGGTGTTAAGTCAACTTACGAAAATCAGATATTCCCAAAATGTTTAGGCGTCGTCCATTAACTTCGCATCTCAATCCCCTCCTAGGCTCGTTGCTAGCGGGATTTACTTACTTTGCCTTGTTATCTCCCCCAAAAACCCAATGCATGGAGTGCAACTACGCATTGATTAGTCAAGGAATCAAAGTCGGCTTGCATTTGAGTTAATACATGGCCCTGCATGGTAGCTAAAACGACATCTCTTAATTGTTGTGATTAATTATTGGAAGAGAGCAAAGCGTACATACTAAATAATTAAAATTGAATTTCTTGTTTTTTAAACGGAGGCAAAAGATTTGCCTCATCCACTAAATAAGAGGAGAATAGAGTTTCACAGTTTGCAAGTGGCCCTACAAATAAATGGCATGGCAATTACTCATAATACGCCCTAGTTTCTTAGCACTCGTTGTAACCCTTAGTACATACGGTGGCACACTGACTTAGGCCGAATACAAGTGCCCAAAATATTTAAAATTGGAGATGGTGCAACCCACCTTTCTGATACTTTGACCGTGAGTGGTTCAGTTGTTGCTTCGGAGGGTCGTGTACCACACGCAAACGATAGTAAGTCCTACCAGGACGCGTGGAGCGTTAACTTCGAGTTGACTCTTTCGAACGTTAAATTTTCTTCACATGTTAGCTTCACTAGTAGTACGTTAAATAAAGAGTTCCGTTTCGCGCACAATTTAAAACGATTTTTATGGAGAGAAAAAGAAAACAACTCCAACTATATACACTGTAGCCTTAGTGCTTGTTTTCTAGGGTTTGCTCTCTTCACACTCTCTCTCCACTATATATATATACACGATGGAGCCTCAGTGCTTATAGTTTCTCTCTACACACTCTCTCACCCTATCCAGATCTACTAAAACAAGAATGCACTGGCCTTTCCTCTCTCTCTCTCTCCCCTCACTACTGGTCAAAGAGCCAGCAGGATCCCGTCCGTCGGGGAAGGCAAGGAGGCTTAATGTTGTTGTCGTCGGCGAGGGACGGAATACATTGTCGGCGCTGCTGTTCTCTTTCACCCAGCGGTGGCATGGGGGGGCCTCTGACCCCTTCTTCCTCGCCGCCATACATATTGTGGGCAGATGGGCCTCTGGCCGCCCATCGAGCCACACCCCGAGAACCTTAAGGTGTAATTTTCTTAATCCAGGGGCATTGCTCTACCTCCATGTGGAATTTTTTCGGTTTTGCACTCGAATCTAGGTGTTAGATCAACCAGGAAAGTAGTAGGTAGAGTTGTATAACATGAATCTAGGATGGGGTTCAAAGAAGAAAGGAAGGGGGAAAGTAGTAGAGACTGGCTATCCAACACCTATGTTGGTCAAAAAGGGAAAGCAATGACAAATGCAGTACATACGTCTGTAAGGAACTGATCTTTCTTAGGTGGGGGACAAGGCTATATAGTTTGAGCAGGACTAGATTTGATGCCCTCACATAGGGAAATGTGTCTAAAGATAACAAAAATGGGACCAACACAAATATTCTCCTTGGTTGTTTGTTGCAACATGATAACCCACAAGTATAGGGGATCGTAACAGTTTTCGAGGGTAAAGTATTCAACCCAAATTTATTGATTCGACACAAGGGGAGCCAAAGAATACTCTCAAGTATTAGCAGCTGAGTTGTCAATTCAACCACACCTGGAAACTTAATATCTGCAGCAAAGTATTTAGTAGCAAAGTAATATGATAGTAGTGGTAACGGTAGCAAAAGGTAACAGTAGTAAAAGTAATGTTTTTGGTATTTTGTAGTGATGATAGCAATAGCAACGGAAAAGTAAATAAGCGAAGAACAATATATGGAAAGCTCGTAGGCAATGGATCAGTGATGGAGAATTATGCCGGATGCGGTTCATCATGTAACAGTCATAACCTAGGGTGACACAGAACTAGCTCCAGTTCATCAATGTAATGTAGGTATGTATTCCGAATATAGTCATACGTGCTTATGGAAAAGAACTTGCATGACATCTTTTGTCCTACCCTCCCGTGGTAGCGGGGTCCTTATGGAAACTAAGGGATATTAAGGCCTCCTTTTAATAGAGTACCGGAACAAAGCATTAACACATCGTGAATACATGAACTCCTCAAACTACGGTCATCACCGCTAAGTATCCCGATTATTGTCACTTCAGGGTTCACGAATCATAACACATAATAGGTGACTATAGACTTGCAAGATAGGATCAAGAACACTCATATATTGATGATAATAGGTTCAGATCTGAAATCATGGCACTCGGGCCCTAGTGACAAGCATTAAGCATAGCAAAGTCATAGCAACATCAATCTCACAACATAGTGGATACTAGGGATCAAACCCTAACAAAACTAACTCGATTACATGATAGATCTCATCCGACCCATCACCGTCCAGCAAGCCTACGATGGAATTACTCACGCACGGCGGTGAGCATCATGAAATTGGTGATGGAGGGTGGTTGATGATGATGTTGGCAACGGATATCATCCCTTGTGTCACAAGATTGTTCCCGTATATACCAAATTGCTACCTTGGTTTGTGCATTTCGCTTTGTGGCCATATCCAAAAAAGAATAAAGCTTTTAAGCAAAAGAAAAAAGAGCAAATAAGCTTGTAAGCAATAGCCATAGCATCATACCACATTGTCATATCCGATCATCTTGGATCATAACACCGGGAATCATACATACATAGCATACTTGGGATAGAAAGTCGATACATTTTGCATATCATAGGTTGTGCACAAGTGTCGTATCCGACTATAGAGAAATCATGCTAGCATCTCTCTTGAGTTGTGCAACACGAGCGTTTTCCGTGGATTCCACATTTTGTGGTCATCCTTGGTTGCACGACCCCATTTATCTATCTGTGTGTGTGTGTGTTTCCGTGTGCCACATATTGCTATTGGTCTACTTGTTTCACTTGCGAATTTGTGAATCTCTTTCAACATTATTGACTCTTGCTAACATTTTGCATCAATTTTTTTGTGCCACTATCCTCACCGAGCTCCGCCATAACCCTTTTTTGTGTAGGTGTGAGAAACCGACAAGAATTGGTACCAATTGTGCTATTTCCTTGTCCACATTGGAGTGATCATTGATCCACTTTCAACTTCGGTCAAGGTACATTTGGTATTCGTTCTTCTCTTTCTACCACTCACATTTAGTGATGGATAGGCAAGGCATTTCATCTTCGGTCTTCGACAACAATGACGGCTTGAACAACTACATCACGAAAGCGTCAATCTGCGATCTACAACGACAAATGCACGGCACACAATCAAGATTGCGAGAGCGCATCGAGAACCTCTCCATCGACATTCGTCACTCCGAAGCAAGGAAAAGGGACTAGATCGACAACAAGCTTTCTGCACAAAAGGAGGAGCAAGATGCAAGGATGGAGGAGATTCGGACCGTGTTGATCAACCGCTCTTCCCCTTCATCATCCTCAATGCGGCGATGTTCAAGTCACAAGTCTCCGGAGCGCAAAATTAATGCAAGTGCAAGTCGTCCATGTCCACATCTCCATGGCGACCACCATCACGTTCGTGATCCACCTCGTCATGAAGGGCAAGACACCTCCAAGCATCATGTGCACAACGACGACGAACGACATCTACTACGAGCTCAAGCACGACAACGACATCATCAACATGAAGATGCTCAACAAGCACAAATGCACAAGTCCCAACAAGCCCTACTTCACGCCGAGTCCAAGCTTCATGAGCATAAGAGAAGACCGCGAGACAAGCACCACCAAGATGGAGATACGGCTACAACAACCACTTCGGCATCTTCGCCAAGTGCTATCAATGCATCTTCGCCTTTGGGTGTATGGCATCTTCGCCTACTTCCTGTGAGTTCACGCACATCGACATCTTCAACAATGAGGCGACCACCTACGAGCGAGGGCGACACTTCCATCTTCGGAATCCCCTCAAGGAAGATGGCCGAGCATGGGACATTCCCTTCGGTTATTGAGACGAGCTACGAGGTGCCACATCATATGGGACTCCTACAACAATACGGCGACAAGAAGGTCGAGCAAGGGCCATCCCCTTCGACCACGGCGACGAGCACGATACTCTTCAACAACATGAAGACGGCGCCCATATTGGACTCATACTCCGAGTCAAGCTACGAGACCACACATGAGACCTTATCTTTGGTCTTAGAGGAGAGTGATGATGTGCCATCTTCGGCCTTCATCCATGGCTATGACTACGACATGATTGAACATGGAGACATTTGCACCTACATCCCTCCGACACCCACATATGACGAGATGCCCCGATTGCCATGTGAGGAGAGCCACCACCACATGAGTGACATGAGTGACTCCACCCTACATGACATTGAGAGCATTTCCTATGAGAGGATGAGTGTGAACACCACTAGCCCCACACTTGAGAGCATGCCACACATCCTATGTGAGGTTGAGAGCCATTTGAGTGACTCTACCAACCATATGAGTGAGAGCATCCAAGAGGGAGTGAGTAAGCCACAACACTTAGTGAGTGAGGTAGTTGAGACGGCATGTGAGGCCACTATGATTTCTAACGACTTAACCTCTACTCCGAGTGTGTTTTCTTCCTTGGTGCTAGGTCTCCTACATGACGACACACCTATCCTCGACGAGTCCATACCTCCAATGGAGATGACGATGGCTATGGTGGAAGATCATGCACCCCCCACATGGTTCCATCAAGATGAAGATGAAAATGACTTGGTCTTCGACACCTCACCTAAAACACATGAGAAATGATCCAAAGCTAACATAGGTGATGGTGCGTCTCTTGTCCCACTAGTGGACTATTCTACGAATGATTGCTTGCATGATGTTGACACACCTATTCCCATGCTTCATGCTAGTGCGACTTCTTCATGTCATGACTTACCTATTTATGATGAATATGATGATGATCATGTTGATTTGCCTAGTTGTGATGCTATGCTCCATAGGATATCATGTGAAAATTCTATTGGTCACATCATGTTTGCCAATCCTTTGAACTTGTCATATGCTATGAGTGAGATCTCCCAAATTGCATCATTTCAATCTCAACATAGTGACTATGCATGCCTCGTTACAATAAATCCCATTTGCACTTATGGCATAGATGACGAGATGATGGTCATTGGCTTTTGTTTTTCTTGTGATGATATTGCCATGCTTCCTTTACATGATTTGCGCAATTCATCTACTATGCCATGCCATGATCACAATGTTCCACATATGCATTGTTTTGGATGTTGTCAATATTCTCCGTGTCATGTTTCCACTAATGATCATGAGGAGACCCCCATAGTTTCCTCATACGTATTAGGAGATTTTGATGCATTCCATACATTGCATGATTCTCATAATTGCTTGCACCGTATGCATTCCATGAATAACAATGCTCTACATATTTCCCATGATGCATTACACAATTTGAGTCTCCATTATGCTATACATAACAACAAACCTATCATGATGGATGACATGTTTCTATATCATGCATCTCATTTATTTGAGCATTGGCTATTTTGTGCTAACCAACACTTGCACGTGCGCATCATGATGGATGATGTGTACATCTACCACGCACACACAATTTTCCCTTTGTCTTTTTTTTGTGTAGGTACTCACGTATACTCGTCAACCTCTCAATCCCAAGAGTTGGCGAAACGAGCTCTTGAGAGAAAAGATGACTTGGGATCCCGTGAACTATCCTTCCTACCGCTCTCTTCGCGCAACGACTCCGTGCATCTCTTTCACTTGGCTCTCACATGGCTATGGGAAATATACCGCTTGTCGCTTCATGCTCATTTTACCGTGTTCACTTTGCATGCTATGCTTGTTTCTCTGCCTTTGCCATGAAATTGTGACCCTTGCTTGCATTTACCCATGATTCACCATTTTACTACTCATATGTGTATTTGCATGCTTGGTGGAGATCCTTGTTGCTATTGCCGTGTTTATCATGTGCCTCATGCTATTGATCCTATTTTTCTCATATCCTCCTTTCATGCTTGTGATATGTCTTGTGAATTGTTCATGACTACCATTTGCACACATGACATACTTGACATGATTCCTTCTAGTACGTTGCATCTTCGCACTACTAGCTTGCTTGCCTTGATTCATATGATAGCTTGCTTTGTCGCATCACCCATGTTCCATTCTTACTTGCTTTCCTGGCTTGATGACATATATGTTCATGCCTCTCACATGATATATTTTGTTCATTGTCGCTTGCCTCCAATTGTTGCATCTATGACCGTAGAGACTTGGACATCTTACTTGTGATGCATGCTTGTTTGATTGAGACTATTGTATTTGGTTGTTCTCGCACCATATGCCTCCATACTATGAAATGCTCCCTTGTCCTTTCTTATGATGAGCATGATTCATACACTTGTTGGGTATCTTACCACATGAATGATAGGTTTTGCATCTCTGCTAACCTCATTTGTTTTTCCGAGTGTTTGTCATGTTCTTTCATTTTGAAGGATTCACAAGGCAATACCGTCATGAGACGATTTGGTCATGTGAAGGCATACACGATGTGCAACACCAACATTTGCGAGAATCTCCTAAAGGTGAACTCCTTCCCTTTGAGCCATCCTCAAATATGCATATTGGATGGGTCACTCTTTCATTGTTGTTTCCTTCTTGTTGTCTCCATGATACATCTCGCGAATGGAGGAGCGACATGGGAGATTGGCTCTATGGACCTTCAAGTTGAGGAGTGCTCGGAGTTAGTGGATTCACCATCGGACCACCACTTCTAACACAACATTGAGCTATGGTACAACACCACCCACAACAAATTTGCATCTTATGCATGGATTGACTCACATTATGATTGCCTTGTTGCATCTATTTCCATGTCATCCATGATATATGAGCTTGTGCATTTCCTTAGCAAATTCATTGTGATCTTTCTTGATGGCATATTCATACATCATGATCATATTGCCTACCATCAATTGCATGATAACTCATTCATATTGAGCATCCATTGCCATATTCATGCTATTGATAAACCGTCTCACTATGACACCATTTTGCACCGTGGTTTCATTGATCACATTCGCAACACATATGTGTGTACAATGATTGAATTTCCGCCCATGAATGCTTTGTATATCTTTATAGATAATCTTGATAAGCTTCATGCAGTTTGTCACAAACAATCTTACCGCACAGACTCTTTCTTACATGATGGACACTTTGTGTGCGCTAACCATTGTATTTCCGAGTGTTGTTTGTGTTTGCTATTTTTGCATGTATACCACTCCGGCGACACCTTGGATTACTTGGATTGCGCAATGTCTTCAACTCCATCCAACTACAAGTCCATCCACAACAACCATTTCCATGGTGATGAGGATCACGATCCGAGGTCGGATCTTTCCCAAGGGAGGGGAGATGATGCGGAGCATCCTACTATCATCCCCATCTACACTACGACGAGACCTCGACCTCGAGCATACACCATTGGACACAAGGTGAACTCATTCATAAGTCTTTTCCCTTTCCATTCTTCCGAGACATGGTTGCTACCTAATGCAAAGACACTACATGTGCTCAGGAACCAAGGACGCAAGGAGAAGGAACAGGAAGCATCAAGACTTGTGCAGAGTTTCTGCCAGGCTCGGACCTTCCGGCCATAGCCCAGAACCTCCGGCCCCCGGAACCTCCGGCCCTCGCCACTCCAGACGATGCCCGGCTGTGCCAACTCTCTAATCAGCCCGGAACCTTGCCCGGACCTTCCGGCTGACCAGGACCTTCCGGCCCCCGGACTCTAGCACCGCTCGCGCCGTGCCAACTCTTGGCTTACACCGGAACCCGCCCGGAACTTCCGGAGCCCAGACCTTCCGTCCCTGCCCGGAACTTCCAGCCTGCCTGCGCGCAGAGTCTCTGGGCCGAGGTCCATGTACCTATTTCGCCCTTCACTTACCCCTTCATGGCCCTAGACTATATATACTCCTCCACCCCACCATTTTAGGGTTAGCCTTGTGTTAGCTCATTTGTGAGATAGAGCTTCGCTCATCCATATCGGATCTACTCCACGAGAGAGACCGCGACCCCTCTACGCAGAAGATCCACCTTGGATTCAAGACCTCTTCACGGAGAAGACATCAAGACCTCCTCACGGAGAAGAAACGGTTACCCTATGTATCTTCCTTTGTTGCATTTGGACCGTGTATCCCTTTGTGTTTCGAGGATCTAGCACATGTGTGACCGTTCTCGTTGGTTTGAGTGATTCTCTCGTGTTTCCCCTTGTGTTTCCCTTCTTGTTTCCCCTTGTGTTCTTCGTGTTCTTCGCGGGATCCGCTCCTTTCATGAAAGATCGGCCCTCTAGGGTTCCACCCTACATCAGAGAACAAATATGCAAGAAACAAATGCAAGAACACAGAGAAACACTAGAGAACTTCATCTAGGATTGGTCGACGACAAAGTCACCTATGTTAGAGTATATTGACCGAGGAGTCAAGTGAGAACACTTGATCGTAGGTCATACTCATCGTTTGAGCTCAAAATGGGGTTACCATTTTTTCATTTAAGCATTTGATGTATTCGCATCTTGTTGAGTTGGTTTGACCCATGACTTGGGGTAAAGCTTCTCTAAGATGGCATAACATACCCTGGGTGGTGGTGTTGAACTTGATCATGTAGTTGAACTTGTGTGGGATGCTCAAGGTTGATGTAGCTCCTCAATGATTGGGAGCACCACTTGTTGTTTGAGTTCATCTACCTACATGGGTTAGTCTAGCAATGAATTTGGTAACAAACAAAATTTGATATATAGAAATGGTCAAAGGATGTGTTGAAGGGTTTCATGCTTCCGTGTCTTCAACCACCATATTGTAGAGACTTGGTGATGTAGAGATTGCTCAAGATGTGAGTGAGTTGCAATTTCATAGATTTAGATTCATCCAAGTACCTACAAGGGTTAGATAGCATGCAAGGGTGTAAATATATCCAAGACATATTATCATCACCATAAGAGAAATATCAAGGAACAGTCAAAGGCTCATGCCTTGGATGTATCCAAATGGAGTTTCTACTCCAAGTTTGAAGCATCAATGATGTCCAATTCACTTCTCAAATGGCAAAATACTTTCTCATCAAGCAGTTTGGTGAAAATATTCGCCAATTGCTTATCAGTATGAACATGCTTAAGATCAATGTCCCCTTTAGCAACATGATCCTGAATGAAATGATGACAAACTTCAATATGCTTAGTTCGAGAATGTTGCACGGGATTATGAGCAATCTTAATAGCACTTTCATTGTCACAAAGCAATGGAGCATGTTTCACATAGATCCCATAATCTTTAAGAGTTTGGGTCATCCAAAGTAATTGAGCACAACATGAACCAGCGGCAATGTATTCCGCTTCGGCGGTGGATAAGGATACCGAGTTTTGTTTCTTGGAGGACCAAGATACAAGAGATCTACCAAGAAATTGACAAGTACCCGAAGTGGACTTTCTATCAACCTTGTCACCGGCATAGTCCGAATCAGACTAGCCAACAAGATCAAAAGAAGACCTCTTAGGATACCAAATGCCAAAATCTGGTGTATGAATTAGGTATCTCACTATCCTTTGCACAACCTTTAGATGACTTTCTTTGGGGCCTGCTTGATATCGTGCACACATGCACACACTTAGCATAATATCGGGACGGGAGGAACATAGATATAACAATGAACCAATCATAGAATGATAAACCTTTTGGTCAACCGATTTCTCATCCTTAGTCAAGCAAGATGTCCACTAGTAGGCATGGGTGAGGGAGTCCTGGACTAAGGGGTCCTCATGCATCCAGCCTGTTATCTAGTGGGCCGGACTGATGGGCTGTGAAGATGTGAAGGCCAGAGACTATACCTGAGTCTGGATTGGACTCTCCTTGGCATGGAAGGCAAGCTTGGCGACCGACTATGAAGATTCCTTCTTATGTAACCGACTCTATGTAAACCCTAGATCCCCTCGGTGTCTACATAAACCAGAGGGGATAGTCTAGAAAGGATATATTCATTACCATAGTCATATAGGCTAGGCTTCTAGGGTTTAGTCATCACGATCTCGTGGTAGATCAACTCTTATAACACCCATATTCATAAATACCAATCAAGCAGGACGTAGGGTATTACCTCCATTGAAAGGGCCCGAACCTGGGTAAACATTGTGTCCCCTGTCTCCTGTTGCCATCGATCCTAGACGCACAGTTCGGGACCCCCTACCCGAGATCCTCCGGTTTTGATACCGACATTGGTGCTTTCATTGAGAGTTCCACTGTGCCGACGACAAAAGGCTCGATGGCTCGCCTTGTCCTTAAAGACAACATCACCCCTGGAGGAGCTCTGGCCCCAGGCCAAACCCTCCTGTTGGGCGGCTTTACTATGATCGCCCGTTCGGCGGTTGAACCGATGATGACCTCTCGGGCCATCGAAAACCCCCTTCGCATCAACTCCGAGCACTCCAAGCAGATGGATCCAGCAGAGCTTTCGTCTTTGAATGAACTCCTAGATCGCATCGCCGCTTTGGGAATAGCCAAAGAGTATGACCGGATCAGGCTTAAAACAGATCAAGGAGAAATCAAGACCCTACTGGTCACCCACCAGATTGCGGTAGTCGTGGAGCAGGACGACGAGTTTTCTCGTATACTGAAGACGGACAATGTCCGGATCGCCGACCAGGAAAAGCCGGATACCCACCCGCGAAAGGATGCAACCAGCCTTCCAAACATAGCATTGGATGACGGTCCTAAACAATCAGAAGGTATTCCGGAACCCGGACTGTTAAGCCCGGAAGATCATCAGACTCCGGATAATCGGTCGGGTCGGGGTTCGGATTTAATTCCACCCACCCACCCGGATTTAGAAACTCTTGTGAGCATAAAACAGCAGTCTCAGGAAACAGTCCACCACTTCTGGGCCAGATTCCTCCTTGTCAAGGACAAGATAAAGATTGCCGTGACGAAGAGGCAATATCAGCGTTCTGCAACAATTGCGCGGACGGAGCAATCCTCAACGCCATCAATCACCGCTGCATACTGAAATTTGCTGACTTAGCAACCATCGTACAAAAATACAGTGCGATGGAGAGCACCTGGAAAACTCAGGCAGCTCGCTGGGAACTGCTAGCCTCAACTCAACTCCCCCTACAGGCGAAAATGGCGCACCCTCGCAGCACGCCCAGTCCAACAGTCAAGAAACACAGAACCGCTATGCGGCACGGCACCGTTCTGATCAGGTGGCTCGATGGCCCATGCAAAATACATAAAACACCAGATATTGTGGCAACCCACAGCCTTAGAGCATGTTGGATACTACGACAGGTAGCCAAAAGCGGCGAGGATATCCTTATCAAGGACGACTCAGAACGGTATCCCCCAGTGGACGATAACTCAAGAGTATTGACGGTCTTTGAGACATTCGCTTCAAATAACAAGCGCAAAAGGGCACTCCGTGAGCTCGTCGAAGTCTGCCAAATTGTTACGATAAACCCCTGGAACGACACAGCTATAAAATTCAACACCGGCGACGAACCAAAGTACAGAACAGTGCAAGCACCAGCTGCGTTAGTCCTCAGTCCCATCGTGGACGGGTTTCGACTTACCAAGGTCCTCATGGATGGCGGCAGCGGACTAAACCTCATTTATGAGGACACACTCCATAAACTGGAAATAGACAGGAGCCGCATCATCCAAAGCAACACAACCTTTCGAGGAATTATTCCTAGTCGGGAGGCGCGGTGTGCGGGCAAAATCACACTTGACGTAGTATTCGGCACGCCGGAGAACTACCGGCCCGAAGAAATAACTTTCCAAGTGGCCCCTTTCAGGAGCGGATATCACGCCCTGTTGGGGCGGGATGCTTTTACACGCTTTTAGGCCATACCCCATTACGGGCATATGAAGCTCAAGATGCCTGGACCAAACGGTATAATC
This sequence comes from Triticum dicoccoides, assembly GCF_002162155.2. Lineage (NCBI taxonomy): Eukaryota > Viridiplantae > Streptophyta > Magnoliopsida > Poales > Poaceae > Triticum > Triticum dicoccoides. Next base: position 358,067,302 of record NC_041392.1, read on the forward strand.
ACTCCCGTCAGTGATCCGGACATAGCACTCCGTGCCAAAAACAAAACCGCAACCCTGGCCTGGAGGAGCTATCCGAAGCCCTCACAGCCGACGAATTAACTGCACTACACTCCACGGTGGACAGGGACGATGTGATCCTCGACAAACGCCCTAAATCCACATCATTTAAACCAGCAGAGGAAATAGTCAAATTCCAGGTCCACCCAACGGACCCCAAGAAGACAGCATCTATCGGAGCTCAACTCAACCCAAGAGTTGACACCGCACTACGAGAATTCCTGCACGAAAACTGGGACATATTCGCCTGGCACCCTTCAGATATGCCAGGGATCCCACGTGAGCTGGCCGAACATAGCCTCAATATATTAAAGGGGTTCAAACCAGTCTAGCAATCACTGCGGCTTCTGAACCTAAGCGACAAGCAATGGGGGAACAGCTGGCCAAACTCATCGAGGCCAGATTCATTAGAGAAATCAAACACCTGGACTAGTTGGCAAACCTGGTGATGGTACCAAAGAAGGACAAATCCTGGCGCCTATGCGTCGATTTCAAAGACCTCAATAAGGCTTGCCCTAAGGATCCCTTCCCCCTCCCCCGCATTGATCAAATCATCGACGCCACTGCAAGACACGACCCATTATGTTTCCTCAATGCATATTCCGGATACCATCAAATCAAAATGAAGGAGTCCGATCAAGGCGCAACAACATTTATAACCCCATACGGGCCATTCTGCTTCAACACCATGCCCTTTGGGCACAAGAACGTAGGCGCCACGTACCAAAGCATGATTCAAACATGCTTGGAGAAACAGATCGGCAAAATAGTAGAAGCTTACGTCGATGACGTCGTCGTCAAAACCAGGCACGTCGAGACACTAATAGACGACTTACATCTTACATTCGAAAACCTCCGAGCATATGACATTAAACTTAACCCGGAAAAGTGTGTCTTCAGCGTCCCCGCTGGAAAACTACTAGGCTTCATCGTCTCCAATAGAGGAATGAAAGCAAACCCAGCCAAAATCTGAGCTCTGTCACAACTGGCTAGGCCAACAGATCTTAAGCAAGTGCAAAAGCTTGCGGGCTGCGTAGCAGCTCTAAGCCGCTTTATCTCCAGATTGGGAGAAAAGGCACTGCCACTCTATCGCCTTCTATAGCGAACCGACCACTTTGAGTGGACGGACACGGCAACAGCCGTACTGGAGGAAATAAAAACCCTTCTTGTGAGCAATCCAATACTGGCCGCACCAAACGTCGGCGAACCGATGTTATATACATATCGGCAACACACCAGGTAGTGAGCGTCGTACTCGTCGTCGAACGAGAACAGGACGGACATAAATTCCCGCTTCAGAAGCTAGTATACTACGTATCCACTGTCCTTACACCATGCAAATCCCGGTACCCTCATTATCAAAAAGTAGCATATGCGGTCTTCATGGCATCCCGAAAGCTCCGTCACTACTTCCAGGAGTGTTCGATAACGATGGCCTCCGAAGTACCCCTGAATGAAATTATAAACAACCACGATGCTACAGGTCGGATTGACAAATGGGCCATCAAACTCCTCCCATTCAATATTACATACAAACCACGTCGAGCCATCAAGTCCCAAGTACTGGCCGACTTCGTCGCCGAATGGACAGAGGCCGAACTCCCTAAAGAGTACGACACATACTCCAATTTGGTCATGTACTTCGATGGCTCCAAAATGCTGGCAGGATTAGGAGCGGGGGTCGTCTTAACGTCCCCTACGGGAGTCATCGTCCAGTACGTTCTCCAAATACTATACACAGACTCCAATAATGCAGCCGAATACATGCCTTATTACATGGTCTCCGGATAGCTTTCTCCATGGGCATACAACGCCTAGAGGTACGTGGGGACTCGAACCTCGCAATATCTCAAATAAACGGAGATTTCAACGCTAAAGATCCAAAGATGGCAGCGTATCGTAACACAGTCATCAAAATATTGGACCGGTTTGAAGGACTCGAGTTCCATCATGTGGCCCGAGAAAGTAATCAAGCGGCGGACGTTCTTGCTCGTATCGGCGCTAAGCGCGAACCTGTCCCACCTAACATTTTCCTGGAAAGGCTCTTTAAGGGCTCTTTAAGCCATCCGTGTTGTGGGAGGGGGAAAACGACAATTCAAGTCCGCAATCAAACATAATCCAAGATCCCGGAAACATCGACATCGTCGGGGGCTCAGCCATCGAAATAACACCATCGGCGCATCTCATCATGACAGTCATTGCCCCATGGACCGAACCCTTCCTGGCCTACCTCAACAGGAAATAGCTTCCCGAGGACCAGAATGAGGCCTGCTGCATTGTCTGGCATTCAAAAGACTACAAGGTTCATGATGGAGAGCTCTACAAGAAGAGCGCCACCGGAGTCCTACAACGATGTATATCCGAGGAAGAGGGGCGACAACTCTTGGCTGAAATCCATGCCAGACTCGGCGGTCACCATGCCGCAGCTCAGGCCCTTGGTAGGAAGGCCTTCCATACAGGACTTTATTGGCTGACGACCCAAGCAGATGCACAGGACCTTGTCCGACGTTGCATCGGATGCCAACTCTTTGCCAATCAAAGCCATATGCCCCCCACCGCCCTACAAACAATCCCCATCACTTGGCCTTTTGCAGTCTGGGGACTCGATATGGTCGGACCCCTTAAAGGGGGAAGCCATAAGAAAAAATATCTACTGGTTATGGTGGAAAAATTCACTAAGTGGATAGAGGCTAAGCCGGTCAAAACGGCCGAATCCGGACCGATGATAGACTTCATATCCGTCGTTGTGCACTGTTATGGTGTCCCACACAGCATCATCACTGACAACGGCTCCAATTTCATAGCCGACAAGGTAAAAACTTGGTGTACTAATCTGGGTATTAAACTCGATTACGCCTCCGTCTACCCCCCACAAACCAACAGTCAAGTTGAACGGGCCAACGGTCTCATTATGAGTGGCATCAAGCCCAGACTAGTGCGGTCCTTGAAAGAATCAGACAAGAACTGGGTTGAGGAGCTCGACTCCGTACTCTGGGGACTGCGGACCACGCCCAACCGCACTACCGGATACACACCTTTCTTCATGGTGTATGGCGCAGAGGTCGTATTGCCCTGCGATATTATTCACGAATCACCCCGAGTGCGTATGTACAAAGAGAGAGAAGCCGAGCTTGATCGGCAGGATGGCCTAGATGCCCTAAAGGAGGAACACGATGTTGCAAAAGCCCGTTCAGCATTTTACCAACAGCAGGCTTGAAGATATCAAAGCAGAGAAGTACGGGCCAAGACTTACAACGTTGGCGAACTCGCTCTACGCTTGCCAGAGAAGAAAAAGGACAAACTCAAGCCCAAATGGGAGGGTCCCTTCATAATTGATGAAGTCCTCACCGGAGGGGCGTACCATCTTCGTGATGCATCAGATAATCGCCTCGAGCCGAACCCCTGGAACGCGACCAGACTCCGAAGATTCTATGCCTAGCGCCAAACCCCGTGTTCGTCTTCTCCTCCCCTGTAGCTTCCATTATTTTTTTCTCTCTCTTTGTCGATTATTTTCTTCTTTCTTGCTTTAAAGCTTCGGTACGGCCAGACCGCACAACATCGACACATACATCTTTAAACATGTATGTTGCTTGTACCTGGGGGCTTCTCGGACAGAAGTTCTTGTCATTTCTTGAGCATTAAGCTCCTCACATATGAGTTTTTCCATATGTACCTTTTCTTAGCCACTATATGCATCAATATGACTTAAGTTTTGGCCAAGCTGGGTTGCCTGGCTCCTGTGTTTATGCCCTACGTTCCCGTTAGTTCGGCTAGGGCATAAAGGGAGCACCTCTGCGATTGTTACTACCGGGTCATCCGGATGTGTACCTCAGACTGGGTGAAGCCTAAAGCTAGCGTTCTTAAGGGAATATTCGGTCGGTCAATTAAAGATGTTTTCTAAACTCACTCCATTGTGCACCACCCAGAAGTTATACAAACTGTGGTGCTCGCATCACAATTCGGACATGTACATTAAATGCATACACACCCAAGGAAAGGAATCCTTAACGGAACTATTCTCTCTGGAAGATGTTTCTTACAACCTTAATGTAATATAACATAGCTAGCCAGATACAACTTGTCTGTTCAAGCAACTATGATCCCTACGCCTAGTTTTCCAAGCATACCCCGGCCTATTCGGTCGCGACGGTATTTGGAAACACTCCGCACCTTAGAGTTTGGAGGTTGAAGTGAAAAGGTCTGCCATGACAAATGATATACAATTTAGCTAGATGAGGAAAGTACACAGTCATTTGAACTCGAACACCTCTTCCTCTACACCTTCCAACAGGCAGTGTAACTTACAATCCTATTGGGAATATTTGGTGGCCACCTCTACTTGGCCATATACTATACTAACGGGAATTTCTTCCCCATTCGGCCCTACCGGCCCGACACGGGCCATGTGATTAGGATCCAGCTTGGTATAGCACGTCTTCACCATGTCCCAGGCCTCTCGCGCACCCTCTCGGCAGGCAGATATCTTCCACAGCCGGATACACCGCCGAGCTCCCTTGAACAGCTCTACCAGCTTTTCCATGCTTCTTGGAGGGGAGTCGGATGGCCATAAAGCCTTGGCTACACTCTGCATAGCCTGCCGAGCTTGCTCATGCAACTGCGACAGCTCCTGCAGAATATCATTTGATGATCCGGACACTTCCTCTTCGGGGCAGATCGTCAACACACTTGCAATTACAGCTGTATCAGCTACCGCCACCTCCAAACTATTATAAGACAAAAGCGGCCACACACTAAATATGCCGCCTCGGAGCTTCTTGTTCTCCTTCACAGAGTCGGCTAGTTGCGCTCGCACATCTTTCAGTTCTTCGTGTAGGTTGATGTTCGAATCCTGGAGTTTCTTTTTCTCTTCAACAACCTTTGTCAATACACGCTCACCCGCTGCTAGTAGCTTTTTGGCTCCGTGTTCTTCGCCTCGAGCGACATCAAGCTGCTCTCGAACTTGGTCTAAACGACCCAACACAAAGATTAGAACCAAGATTCACATTATCGGTGTAGCCTTATGAATTTTTGATGGAGGAAAACATTACCTGGAGATGCCTTGTATTTCTCCAGTTCGGGGTTAGTAGCAAGCAGCTAGCGCTGACACTTTTCTAGTTCCTTAGCCAGCTGGGTATGCTTCTCCGTAAGCACCTGGTTGTACATTGATCCTTAAATCAGTTGTTTCAACTCCTTTAAGTCTCGGGGGCTACTGGCATGTGGTTATCATAGTCAAACAAAGCGAATATACCTGCATATCTTTCAAATGTTAATTTGCAGCCCTGCTAATCCCATCTCGGGCAGCCCGGATGTATGTGTCTGCTGCATTGAAGGCGTTAAACAACCCTTCCGAAAAGCCAGGATCTTGTAAATGGCCCGGCGATGCTGATGATTCATAGCACTCTCCACTTCCGAGTTGGTGACGGATACATCATCCGAGTCCTTGACTAGAGGACATTCCGGCGTCGCCCCTGCATCAGCCTTCGTCTTCACGGCAGGATTTGAATCCTGGTTGTGGGAAGTACGGCCGCTCGGACCCTCAGATATAGTCTGGCGCGTCTTCCTCCTGGCGAATGGAAATGGGAAGGTCACGGTTGGACGTGACTGCTCAGGGGCAGGTTGGCGAATTCATACCTCTTCGATGAAGGCATGGCTGTAGCTTCATTTGCTTTCCTCTTGGAAGGATTGTCCGACGCGGGAGCCGATCTCTTGGAAATCACCGAACGTCTCCCATGTGAAGCACAATATAGTGCGATGGGTGAGATGGAATAAGATCACTCTTTCAGAGAGGGTGTTTCTTAATTATTTACATGAGAAGCAGGAAGAAGGCTAGGGTAGTCTATGGTGATGGCCACTTATGTGCCGTCATAGCTTGTCTGGAAGAACACTCCCCCGCAAGCACCATGAATATATCCGGATCCTCTTCAAACCCAGGGTCTAGTTCCCGATTGTGGGTCTCCGGCTGTGGGGCAGGACTATGAAGTCCTTCGGTGACCTTCCGCCAGTGCTGCCATAACAAACAGACTTGAAATTTATCAAAAGTAATCCGGAAGGGGAATGAGTAGAATCGAAGGATCGAAGCTTACCCAACTGGGAGGATTATACATAGAATATCCATCTCTATGCTTGATGCGAAGAAACTCCTCTTCTTCCCCTTTAAAAATCTCGACCAATATTTTGGCCAAAGCGGCGGGGGTATCCGGACCGTTCCGGCCATAACGGGAAGCGTCATCCTCTCCATTATAGTGCCACATGGGCAGCCCTCTGTATTGTAGCAGCTGAACCCCACACACTATGGAGATCGCCATTACCTCGATTATTGTAAGTCTGGACTGGGCGAGCATCTTTATCTTGCTCATAAGCTGGCGAACTTCTGCACTATCCTCCTCTTCCAGACTCTGAGGACGCCAACTATGGCGTTTCTTCAGCGGAACGCTTGCAAATTTAGGAAGACCCTTTCGTACTGGGCCGGGAAGCGCGACGTCCTCAATATATAACCATTCAGAAGGCCATTCTTCGGATGCCTTCCTTGGTGTACCGGACAGATATCCGCTGTCAGCAATGCGCCATACTTCGGCTCCGCCCACTTCAAATATGGACCCCTCATGATTACGCGGGACAAGGCAGAACAACTTCCTCCATAGCTCGAAGTGAGCCTCGATACCCAGGAATAATTCACATAAAGCGACGTAACCCGCGATGTGCAGAACGGAGGCAGGGTGAGGTTGTGCAACTGGAGGCCATAGTATTCTAGAAGCCCTCAGAGGAACGGATGAATGGGAAATCCAACGCCCCTCAGCATGTAGGGGACGGAACATACTCGCTCTCCCCCAGATGGATTGGGAAAGTCCTCTGCCTGAATCTCACCGTTGAGGGAATCTAGCCCCAATTGAACAGGAACTAGATCTGCGGGGGGAAGAAATCCCTGCGTCTATAGCTCCGTCAATTGACTGTGGTACACTGAACACATCTCCCACTGGCCTTTCTCTGGGCCGGAACAGGTGGAGGAGCTAGGGACGCTAGCCATGTTGGAATGGTTTCTCCCAAGCAGTTTCCAGGGATTTCCTCTATATGGTGCCGAATGGATCTAGGATCCGATCTCTTTAATAGGCGCTCCGCCTTGCCTAGGCGGGGTGTTATTTGCAAAATTACCCTGACCTTCCGCCTTCGCTTAACGCGTGGGAGGCGAAGTTATTGAACGCGCAGAAGCCGAGGGGAGTGACATGGAACAGATGGCTGAATACATCACTTGGAGATAATTAAAGGAGGAACCCGCCTTACAATGCCGAAGACAATTTGTGTGCCGAACACCTCGGTATTGAAGACCGGTTCGGGGGCTACTGAGGGAGTCCTGGACTAACGGGACCTCAGGCGTCCGGTCTGTTATCTAGTGGGCCGGACTGATGGGCTGTGAAGATATGAAGGCCGGAGACTATACCTGAGTCCGGATTTGACTCTCCTTGGCGTGGAAGGCAAGCTTGGCGACCGACTATGAAGATTCCTTCTTATGTAACCGACTCTATGTAAACCCTTGATCCCCTCGGTGTCTATATAAACTGGAGGGGATAGTCCAGAAAGGATATATTCATTACCATAGTCATATAGGCTAGGCTTCTAGGGTTTAGCCATCACGATCTCGTGGTAGATCAAGTCTTGTAACACCCATATTCATCAATACCAATGAAGCAGGACGTAGGGTATTACCTCCATTGAGAGGGCCCGGACCTGGGTAAACATTGTGTCCCCTGTCTCGTGTTACCATCGATCCTAGACGCATAGTTCGGGATCCCCTACCCGAGATCCGCCGGTTTTGACACCGACAATGGGTGTTTTCATACCTTTGCATTCTTGCATGTTGAACTGCTTGAATAAGTCCTTGGTGTACTTTGTATGAGAGACAAAGGTGCCTTCCTTAGTTTGCTTGATTTGCAAACCAAGAAAGAACTTGAGTTCACTCATCATAGACATCTAAACTTCTCCGACATTAGCTTTCCAAACTTTTCACTAAAATGGGGGTTAGCTGAACCAAATATGATATCACCAACATAAATTTTCACCATTAACCCTTTTAGTAAAAAGAGTAGAATCAATCTTTCCAATCTCAAACCCTTTTTCAATAAGGAACTTGGTCAAGTATTTATACCACGCTCTAGGAGCTTGTTTAAGACCATAAAGAGCTTTGTGGAGTTTGTAAACGTGGTCGGGTTTCTTAGGATTAACAAAGCCGGGACGTTGTTTAACATAAACTTCCTCCTCAATTTCTCCATTTAGAAAAGCACTTTTAATGTTCATTTGGCACAAGGTGATATCATGGTGATTAGCATAGGCAAGTAAGATGCGGATGGACTCAAGTCTAGCAAAGGGGGCATATGTCTCACCATAGTCCATACGTTCGACTTGAGTGTAGCCTTGGGCGATGATACGTGCTTTGTTGTGAACGACTTGTCCATCTTTGTCTTGCTTGTTGCGAAACACCCATTTGGTACCGATGATGTTGTGGTTGTTGTCGTGCTTCTCGACCAATGTCCACACTTGGTTTCTCTCGAAGTTGTGTAGCTCTTCATGCATGGCATTTATCAAATCTGGATCTTCCAATGCGTCTTCAACCTTCATAGGTTCAATGCTAGAGATGAATGAGTAATGTTCACAATAGTTTGCCAAATGAGTTTTAGAGCGAGTAATTCTCTCGGTTTGGATATCATTGAATATTTGCTCGACGGGATGGTCTCTTATGACTCTTGCTCTAACTCGTGAGAGCTTTTGTTTGGGTCGGGCTGGAACATCATCTCGTTCTTCTTCTTGGCCTTCTTCATTGTTGACGTTGTAGTTCTCTTGTCTAGGTGGAGAAGGAGGTTGATGGGGTTCATCTTGGTGTACTTCCTTGTTCTCTTCATCTTGGCGTGTCCCACTTGTGGATGCTTCCATGTAAACTCTTGGTTCACCTTGTCATGAGGTAGAAGCTTCCACTTGGATGGATGGGGTACTCTCCTTCACCTCCGTTGGATGAATCTTGCCAATAGACAAGTCTTGGATTGCTTCCAAAGGGTCTTTGTCTCCTACATCAATTGGCAATTGCTATACTTGTGAGCCGTTAGATTCATCAAACTTCACATCTACCGTCTCTTCAACCTTTCAGGTGAAATTGTTGTAGACACGGTAAGTGTGAGAGTTTGAGCCATAACCTAGTAGGAAACCCTCATGAGATTTAGGAGAAAATTTAGAACGACGATGCTTATCAAGAATGTAGCACTTTGAGCAGAATACTCGAAAGTATCCAACTTGGGGTTTGTTACCGGTGAGAAGCTCGTATGTCGTTTTGCAGAGTAGCTTGTGAAGATACAAGTAATTTGTTGCATGACAAGCTGTCTCAACCGGTTCCGCCCAAAAGTGTTTTGGCGTCTTGTACTCATCAAGCATCGTTCTCGCTATCTCAATAAGAGTCCAGTTCTTCCTCTCAACAATTCCAGTTTGTTGAGGTGTGTACGTAGCCAAGAACTTGTGTGGAATCCCTTCTTCATCAAGACAGGTATCCACATTTGCGTTCTTGAACTCAGTTCCATTGTCGCTGCGAAACTTCTTGATCTTCAATTCAAATTGATTTTGGGCCTTCCTAGCGAAGTTTTTGAAGATCTTTTGGACCTGCGATTTATCTTCAAGAAAGAACACCCATGTAAATCTTGAAAAAGCATCAACTATGACTAGACCAAATGAGTTACCACCGAGACTTTTATAGGCATTGGGACCAAAGAGATCCATATGAAGTAGCTCGAGCGGTCTTCTCATGGTCATGATGTTCTTCACGGGGTGACTTCCTCTGACTTGTTTTCCTGCTTGACAAGCACTACACAATCTATCCTTGTCAACTAAAACATATTTCACTCCAAGGATATGATCACCTTTAATTAGCTTATCAAGATTTCGCATGCCCACGTGACCTAACCTTCTATGCCACAACCAACCTTTGGAAGATTTAGCAATTAAGAAGTTCTAGGTTAAGCCTTTTTATTGAAATCAACAATGTAAAGATCACCTCTATGTAAACCTGTAAAGACCACTTTATGATTATCTCTATGAAACACTTGGCAATCTACTTCAGTAAATAGGACATTGAAACCAAAGTCAGCAAGTCTAGATACGGAAAGTAAACTATAGCCAAGGGATTCACGAGCATAACATTTTGTATGGAGCTATCATGTGAGATGGCCACCTTACCATTTGAGTTGTCACCAAAAGTGACATACTTTTGAGGGCCGTCGTTTTCAGCAAGCTCATGAAACATGTCCTTATCTCCGGTCATGTGATTGGTGCATCCACTATCAAGAACCCATTCCTTTCCTCCAGCCATGTAGCCACGAAGATTTGCCATAAGACCAAAGTGTCTCATAGACTCGTCGTGATCAAAGTCACTATCATCATCCTCATCATAGTATCCATGATCAACATCATCTTGTGATGGATCAATTCCTAGAGAGAGTGATTCATTAGATAAATGATCATCACAATAATCATCTCTATGAATTCTAATGGCTTCGGAGATGATATTGCTAATGATTCCAACATCTCCTATGGCACGCATCAGGTTGGTAAGCTCAAATAAACAATCACCAAACTTAGGATCATTGGAATTCATCTTACTCAAAGCAATAGACTTGTGAAGAATCTCATCTAATTTTTGCAAGGAATAATTTGGAAATCGTTCCCCAAGAAATCTCCATATGGTGTAAGAACAATCAAGAGCAGGCAAGCTAGTAATCAAGTTTCTAGGTAATCCTCTAGTGATTAAATTGACAGTTCTAAGATTACGGATCATGTCAATAGACTCATCAAGGGTCGGATGCAAGGGGTCAACAAGGCGTGCACAACGAGTAGTAATGTACTTGTTCAAGTGATATTCATTGAAAATCTCAAGCATCTCAATTTTCCACTCATGAAAGAAGTCTCCATCAAGTATAGGCACTCTACGTCTAAGACTCCCCAATGTAGACTCATCCATCTTCCTCCAATGGCAATTATACCAAAGCAATGGAGACCAATGCTCTGATACCAGTTGTAGGATCGAGAAGAGGTGTCTAGAGGGGGGGATAGACCCTCAACAAAGAAAAGTAGCAGTTTTTAGTTTCTTCAAGTTAAGGTGGAGTTTTAGCACAAGTTTAAACATTCACAATACATTTCAAGAAAGCATGGCAAGAGTATATGAGCAGAGGAAAGTAAAGCATGCAACTTACAAGAAAGTAAAGGGGTGGGATTAGAGTGTGCAAACGCAATTGGAGACACGGAGATTTTTGGCATGGTTCCGATAGGTGGTGCTAACGTACATCCATGTTGATGGAGACTTCAATCCACGAAGGGTAATGGTTGCGCAATTCCACGGAGGGCTCCACCACGAAGGGTCCACGAAGAACCTTGTCTATCCCACCATGGCCATTGCCCACGAAGGATTTGCCTCACTAGGGTAGATCTTCATGAAGTAGGCGATCTCCTTGCCCTTACAAACTCCTTGGTTCAACTCCACAATCTTCTCGGAGGCTCCCAAGTGACACCTAACCAATCTAGGAGACACCACTCTCCAATAGGTAATAGATGGTGTGTTGATGATGAACTCCATACTCTTGTGCTTCAAATGATAGTCTCCCCAACATGTAGCTCTCTCTCAAAGATTTGGATTTGGTGGAAAGATGATTTGAGTGGAAAGCAACTTGGGGAAGGCTAGAGATCAAGATTCATATGGTTGGAATGGAATATCTTGGTCTCAACACATGAGTAGGTGGTTCTCTCTCAGAAAATGTATGTCGGAAGTGTAGGCACGTTCTGATGGCTCTCCTTAGTAATGAAGGAAGGGTGGAGGGGTATAAATATCCTCCACACAAAATCTAGTTGTTACACACAATTTACCAAAATCGGTGGGACCGAATCGTAAAACTCGGTCAGACCGATTTAGTTCAAAATGTGAACGTTAAGATTTTTGGTGGGACCGATATGATCAACTCGGTGGGACCGATGTGCTAGGGTTAGGGTAAAACCTCAACTCAGTTTTACCGATTACACAAACTTGGTGGGACCGATTTTGGTAATAAAAAATAGAGAGTTGGTCGAGCAAACTCGGTGGGACCGATTGTATATCTCGGTGAGACCAAAATAGTTGCAACAGGTAACAAAGAGTTTGCAAGCCCATCTCGGTGAGACCGAAATGATTAGGGTTTCTGGCAGTGTCTATGTCAAGTGAATTCTGTGGCGCCGGATAGATCAAATCGGCGGGGCCGAGTTTGACTTTTGGTTTGGGACATATGTGGATATGAGAAAGTGGTTGAGGACTTTGGAGCATATCACTAAGCACTTTGAGCAAGCAAACCATTAAGCCACACCTCATCCCTTTTTAATATTATTGGCTTTCCTATGGACTCATCTTGGATCACTAAAATGAAAATGGAGAGTCTTGAGCTTTTGAGCTTTTGCCAATCCTTTGTTCTTAGCATCTTGCAGGGTTCCACATCCTCTTGTCCACGCCACTCCATTTGTTGAACTTATCTGAAATATACTAGATAAAAACATTAGTCCAACAAGAGATATGTTGGCATTAATTACCAACATCACCCAGGGAGCAATTGTGCTTTCAACGGGGCGGAACCAGTATCAACTCTCTATGTCCTTTGTCCTTTTTAACCCCTTTAAGCTAACCTAGCTACGATGGCCCTGCGACTAAGTCCTTCAGCTAGGACATCTGCCGTGACAACTCCACGACACATCACTACGGGTGCGAAGGTCCCATCATAGTCAACTCCTTGAACTTGTCGAAAACATTTTGCAATAAGTCGAGCTTTCTAGATATTAACATTACCATCAGCGTCAGTCTTCTTCTTGAAGATTCATTTATTCTCTATGGCTTGTCGATCATCAGGCAAGTCAACCAAAGTCCAACTTTCTTCTCATACATGGATCACATCTTAGATTTCATGGCCTCAAGCCATTTCACAGAATCTGGGCTCATCATCGCTTCCTCATAGTTCGTAGGTTCGTCATGGTCTAGTAACATGACTTCTAGAATAGGATTACCGTACCACTTTGGTGCGGAACATACTCTGGTTGACCTACAAGGTTCCATAGTAACTTGATCTAAAGTTTCATGGTCATCATCATTAGCTTCCTCACTAGTTGGTGTAGGCATCACGGGAACGGTTTTCTGTGATGAGCTACATTCCAATTCGAGAGAAGGTACAATTACCTCATCAAGTTCTACTTCCTCCCACTCACTTCTTTCGAGACAAACTCCTTCTCTCAAAAGGATCCATTCTTAGCAACAAAGATCGTGCCTTCGGATATGTGATAGAAGGTGTACCCAACAGTTTCTTTTGGGTATCCTATGAAGACGCATTTCTCCGATTTGGGTTTGAGCTTATCAGGCTAAAGCTTTTTCACATAAGCATCGTAACCCCAAACTTTAAGAAATGATAGCTTAAGTTTCTTGCCAAACCACAGTTCATACGGTGTCGTCTCAACGGATTTAGATGGTGCCACATTTAACATGAATGCAGCTGACTCTAATGCATAACCCTAAAATGATAGTGGTAAATCCGTAAGAGACATCATAGATTGCACCATATCTAATAAAGTGCGGTTATGACGTTTGGACACACCATTATGCTGTGGTGTTCTAGGTGGCATGAGTTGTGAAACTATTCCACATTGTTTTAAATGAAGGACAAACTCGTAGCTCAAATATTCGCCTCCATGATCAGATTGTAGAAACTTTATTTTCTTGTTACGATGATTCTCTACTTCACTCTGAAATTCTTTGAACTTTTCAAATGTTTCAGACTTGTGTTTCATTAAGTAGATATACCCATATCTGCTGAAATCATCTACGAAGGTCAGAAATAACAATACCCGCCGTGAGCTTCAACACTCATCGGACCGCATACATTCCAATAAGTCAGTGGCTAGCTCCATTGTTCCGGAGAACGGAGTCTTAGTCATCTTGACCATGAGCCATGGTTCGCAAGCATCAAATGACTCATAATCAAGTGATTCCAAAAGTCCATCCGTATGGAGTTTGTTCATGCGCTTTACACCAATATGACCCAAATGGCAGTGCCACAAATATGTTGCACTATCATTATCAACTTTGCATCTTTTGGCATCAATACTATGAATATGTGTATCACCACGATCGAGATTCAATAAAAATAGAGCACTCTTTAAGGGTGCATGACCATAAAAGATATTACTCATATAAATAGAACAACCATTATTTTCTGGTTTAAATGAATAACCGCCTCGCATCAAACAAGATCCAGATATAATGTTCATGCTCAACGCTGGCACCAAATAACAATTATTCAGGTCTAAAACTAATCCTGATGGTAGATGTAGAGGTAGCGTGCCGACGGCGATCACATCAACCTTGGAACCATTTCCGACGCGCATCGTCACCTTGTCCTTAGCCAATCTTCGTTTAATCCGTAGCCCCTGTTTCGAGTTGCTAATATGAGCAACAAAACTAGTATCAAATACCCAGGCACTACTATGAGCATTAGTAAGGTACACATCAATAACATGTATATCAAATATACTTTGTTCACTTTGCCATCCTTCTTATCCGCCAAATACTTGGGCAGTTCCACATCTAGTGACCAGTCCCTTTGCAGTAGAAGCACTCAGTTTCAGGATTGGGTCCAGACTTGGGCCTATTCCCGGGAGTGACAACTTGCTTTCCATTCTTCTTGAATTTCCCCTTCTTTCCTTTGCCCTTTTTCTTGAAACTAGTGATATTTTTAACCATCAACACTTGATGCTCTTTCTTGATTTCTACCTCCGCAGCTTTGAGCATAGCAAAGAAATTGGCAATTCTCTTATCCATCCCTTGCATATTATAGTTTATAACGAAACCTTTGTAGCTTGGTGGCAGTGATTGAGGAACTCTGTCAATAACACTATCATCCAGAAGATTAACTCCTAGCTGAGTCAAGTGGTTATGGTACCCAGACATTCAGAGTATGTGTTCACTGAAAGAACTGTTCTCCTCCATCTTGCAGCTATAGAACTTGTTGGAGACTTCATATCTCTCAACTCGGGCATTTGCTTGAAATATTAACTTCAACTCCTGGAACATCTCATATGGTCCATGACGTTCAAAAAGTCTTTGAAGTCCCAATTCTAAGCTGTAGAGCATGGCACACTGAAATATAGAGTAGTCATCAGACCGTGTCTGCCAGACATTCAAAGCGTCTACACTAGCGGGAGGGGGCTTGTCACCTAGTGGTGCATCAAGGACATAATTCTTCTGTGCAGCAATGCGGATAATCCTCAAGTTATAGACCCAATCCATGTAGTTGCTACCATCATGTTTCAACTTAGCTTTCTCTAGGAATGCATTAAAATTCAAGGGAATGGTAGTGCGGGCCATCGATCTACAACATAGATATGCAAAAACTATCAGGACTAAGTTCATGATCAATTAAGTTCAATTAATCATATTACTTAAGAAATCCCACTAGATAGACATCCCTCGAGTCATCTAAATGATCACATGACCCATATCAACTAAACCATGCCCGATCATCACGTGAGCTGAAGTAGTTTTCAATGGTAAACATGTCTATGTTGATCATATCTACTATATGATTCACGTTCGACCTTTCGGTCTCCAGTGTTCCGAGGCCATGTCTTTACATGCTAGGCTCGTCAAGTTTAACCCAAGTATTCCGCACGTGCAAAACTGTCTTGCACCCGTTGTATGTGAACATAGAGCTTATCACACCCGGTCATAACGTGGTGTCTTGGCATGACGAACTGCCGCAACGGTGCATACTCAGGTAGAACACTTATACCTTGAAATTTTAGTGAGGAATCATCTTATAATGCTACCGCCGTACTAAGAAAAATAAGATGCATGAAAGATAAACATCACATGCAATCGAAATATGTGACATGATATGGCCATCATCATCTTGTGTCTTTGATCTCCATCTCCAAAGCATCGTCATGATTTCCATCGTCACCGGCTTGACACCTTGATCTCCATTGTATCTCCATCGTAGCGTCGTTGTTGTCTCACCAACTATTGCTTCTACAACTACCACTAACGCATAGTGATAAAGTCAAACAATTACATGGCGATTGCATTTCATACAATAAGGCGACAACCTTAAGGCTCCTGCCAGTTGTCGATAACTTCTACAAAACATGATCGTCTCATACAATAACGTGTATCTCATCATGTCTTGACCATATCACATCACAACATGCCCTGCAAAAACAAGTTAGACGTCCTCTACTTTGTTGTTGCATGTTTTATGTGGCTGCTATGGGCTTCTATTAAGAACTATTCTTACCTATGCGTCAAAACTACAATGGTGTTTCGTTAAGTTTGTTGTTTTAACCTTCAACAAGGACCGACCATAGTCAAATTCGATTCAACTAAAGTTGGAGAAATAGATACCTGCCAACCACCTTTATGCAAAACAAGTTGCATGACTGTCGGTGGAACCGGTCTCATGAACGTGGTCATGTAAGGTTGGTCCGGGACGCTTCATCCAAGAATGCTGCCGAATCAAAATAAGATGTTGGTGGTAAGCAGTATGACTAGCACCGCCCACAACTCTTTGTGTTCTACTCATGCATATCATCTACGCATAGACCTGGCTCGGATGCCACTGTTGGGGAACGCAACATGCAATTTCAAAAATTCCTATGCTCATGCAAGATCAATCTAGGAGATGCATAGCAACGAGAGGGGAGGAGTGTGTCCACGTACCATCGTAGACCAAAAGCGGAAGCGTTAGCTCAACATGGTTGATGTAGTCGAACATGATGTGGAGCATCCCAAGGTCATCCCCACGGACCTACCATATTCTCGGCAAGTGCCTAGCTGACCCATGACACGAGCACGTGCAAGAGCTCTCGAAACTGAGGTGACATCTCTCCTCTCACAAGTTCACTTTGATGCACATGAGACATGGCTACTACCTCAAACGGAGATATTATGCATACTCAGGTGTTAAGGAGTTAGCCATGAAGAAGCTAAGGAGCAAGGAGAATCAGAAGAGGAAGATGGACGTGAAGAAGAAGAGATGCGGGAGAAGCTACAGGCTCCGGACGACCGACCAGGGCCGGACGTCCGACGATCTCCAGGCTCCGGACGTCCGACCCAGACCGTACGTCTGACACCCCACACCCGAGCCAAAACTACGGATTTCCGAAGTAACCCGGACGACCGACCCCGACCGGACGTCCGACCGAAGCACACCCGAGCCGAATCTACGGAAGTCCGACGAGCACCGGAAGTCCGGACCCTCATGAGCCTCCGGACGACGGTGACTCCCGAATGTCTGACGCATGTGTGTTGTTATGTGTTGGGCCGCAGCCCATGTACCCCCCACTTCGTCCCCTTTTGCACTAAGACTATAAATAGACCTCCTATTCCTTCTAGCTAGGGTTAGCATTGGTTTAGCTCATTTTAGAGATAGACCATTGCTCATCCAGATCGGATCTACTCCATGAGAGAGACCAGGACCCCTCTTCGGAGAAGATCCCTTTGGATTCAAGACCTCCTTGCGGAGAAGATCATCAAGACCTCCTCACGGTGAAGACCGTTACCTTTTGTATTGTCCCTAGTTGACCGTGTACCATGTGATCTCTTATGTACTCGAGGATCTAGTACATGTGTGACTATTTCTTGTTGGTTTAGTGATTCTCTCGTGTTTTCCCTTGTGTTTCCCCTCGTTTTCTCATTTGTGTTCTTCGTGTTCATCGCGGGATCCCTTCCTTTCGTGAAAGATCGGCCCCTAGGGTCCCTACCCTACATCATCTTGGTATCTAGAGCCACATTGATCACGATTTTGGAGCCTCCCCGTTGTGTTTCTAGCCTTGTTTTGTTGTGTTCCTTCCCAATTTCGAAAATCCCCACCAAAAATAGCCCCAATTTTTTTTGTGATTTGTTGGTGTGTTGATATTTTGTTGGATTTGATCCGTGGATTTGCTTTGCCTTGAGTGGATCTACCTTTTCCCCCCTTTTCCCACCTTTTCCGTCCACAAAATCCCCTGGATTTGACCTTTGTCGTCATCCCCATCACGAACCCTATCTGTTCTTCCCGTGCCCGAAATTTTGCCCAGGCACTGGACGTCCGACCGCCTTTGGACGTTCGACGACCGGACGACCGGCCCATCCCGGACGTCCGACGCTCCCGGACGAAACTGAATTTTTTTCAGTATAGTCACCACCACCGCCCCACTTCCGCATACGCACCCCAGCACCTATACACCATCACTAGTTCCGCATACCTCCACCATTACTTACCTGTTTCTCACTTCGACACGTGTTTCCACTTGGAGTTTTGAGAATTTGAGTTGTGGTTCCGTGTCCTATTGTGTTTCGGCTATTTAGGTAAGGTTCGACATCCACATCACCGCCGCTCATCTTCACCACGGACGCGTCATCAACAACGACCACCTCGACTACCTCTTGGTATTTGTGCCACCATTTTGACACCATACCATGAGCAAGTACCGGTAACCTCACCTTGGTATTGGACATATCATTCTTGCCATTACATTGATAGCCATCATAGCCTTACTCCTTTGCGTCGCTTACCCATCGAGACTAGACTTTGAGTATTCCCGGCAACGAGACTTGTGCACATTAGTGATCATACTTCCCATAGCATACATACATCATTGGTGCATATATTGGTATCATCTCCTGTGTCACAATGTTGTCATTGCATACACAATTGCTATCTTGGTTCGTGAAGCATTGCATGAGAAAAGAGCTCAAACAAGAAGGAGCCAAACAAGCTTTTAAGAAAAAGGGAAAGATAAGCAAAGAGCTTTTAAGCAAGAACCATAGCATCATACAACATTAAGATTGTCATACTAGATCATCTTGGATCATATCATAGAAACACCTTGCATAGAGCATACTTGGGATAGAAGTCGTTGAATTTTTTCTTAGTAGGTTGTGCACAAGTCTTGTATCCGCCTATTGTGCAATTGTGCTAGCGTCTCTCTAGTGTTGTGCAACAAGAACATTTTCGAGGATTCCACATTTTCGCTCATCCTTGGTTGCACGACCCCACTTATCTTTTGCGTGTGTGTTTCCGTGTACCTTATTACTTGGTCTACTTGTTGCATTGCAAAATTGTGAATATTTTCCAACATTATTGAAGCTCACTAACAATTGCATCAATTAATGTGCCACCATCCTAACCAAGCTCCACCATAAGCTTTTACTTGTGTAGGTGTGAGAAATCAACAAGAATTGGTACCAATTGTGCTATTTCCTTGTTCCACATTGGAGTGATCATTGATCCACCTTCAACTTCGGTCAAGGTACATTTGGTATACGTTCTTGTCTTTCTCTCACTCACATATTTCTCATGGAATGATGGATAGGCCAAGTACATCTACCAACCCACTCTTCATAGGACAAGAAGACGGCATGAACTCCTATGTCACCAAGATCCACCTCTTTGGTGCACAATGTGCTTTGCATCAAGAGCAACAAGCTATGAGTGAACGCATCGACAAGCTCGCCGCCGACTTGCGACTCTCCGAGCAATGTACAAGGGACTACTTCGACCACAAGCTCGATGATCACAAGCAAGAGAACGATGAAAGGATGGACGAGATTCGTGCTTTGTTGCTCAACCGCTCTTCTTCCACTTCGTCCTCATCAAGACGGAGCCGCTCAAGTCGACACTCCGACTCCACCCTCTCCGGCTCAAGTACACAGACATCAAACACTCTTCGACGTGCCTTGCGCAACGATCGTCAAGCAAGCCTCAATCCTCTACGCGACATCAACTCTCAAGAGCACCGACAACATCAAACCCAACAGGCTTTTGCGCTAGCACGGGAGCGACAACGCCAACATGAAGAATAAGCTGCCGAGGCACAACGCCAAGAACAACAACTCCGTGAAGCTCAAGAACTTGAGGCGCAACGTGCCCTTCAAGATTCAAGTCGAGTTGTAGCCAACCGAGGCTGACAAGCTTGTGACAATGAAGAAGGACTTCATGAAGAAGCTCACGAACGACGATATCAAGCTCGCGTGCAACGTCAAGCTCGACAAGTTCCTCCACAAGCTCGCCAACAACATCAAGTTCACCAAGAGCATGAAGACAATGGAAATCCTCCACGACAAGACCAAAATGAGGTCGACAACCCTCATCGCCAAGAGAAACATGAGTTTGACAATCATCAACAACATGGGCTTCATCATCCCCGACCCCAACACAATGAAGAGCAACGCTACGGCAAGCTAAAATTCACCATGCCCAAGTTCAATGGAAGCAATGATCCCGAAGAGTACCTTTCATGGGCATTGAAGGTCGATAAAATCTTCCTCTTGCACAACTATGACGAAGAGAAGAAGATCGCGATGGCGTCCCTTGAGTTCCAAGACTATGTCCTCATTTGGTGGGAACAAGTTATCGAGCGCCGTGAGGCAAGAGGTGAACCACCCATCACTACTTGGGCGCAAATGAAGGATGTCATGAGAGCACGCTTCGTGCCTACCTACTACAACCGCGACCTCTTTAAGAAACTTCAACTACTCAAGCAAGGAGCCAAGAGCGTTGAAGAGTATTACAAGGAAATGGAGATTGTCGTGATAAGAGTCAATGTCACGGAAGATGATGAGCAAACTATAGCATGTTTCTTGAATGGGCTCAATAATCCTATCAAGAAGATTGTCGACTTCCAACCATACTCGAACCTCATCGAGCTAATGCATCAAGCTACCAAAGCGGAACGCCAAGTACAAGATGATTTCAAGTATGCCAAGTTCTCATCCAAGACATACGGCTTCTCCAACACCCAAGCTTCAACGACTCCAACACCGTCTACCAAGCCTTCTACAACCAACGTCAACACGTCGAGTTCCAAGAAAGCTTCGACCACTCCAAGTCATCCTACTACAAGCAACTTCAAGCCGAGAGCGTCATCATCATCAACCCTCACCGATGAGACGGTCAAGAGAAGTTCCGTCAAATGCTTCACACGTGGAGGCTGAGGCCACAAGTCCTATGAGTGCACCAACAAGCGGACCATGATCCTCAACGACGGCGACACTTATGACTTAATGAGTGGAGGAGAAATGGAAGCCCTTGAGCAAGTGTCCATACACCGGCAAGTGAACGATGAAGAGGAACAAGTCTTTTGCGATGAATATTCAAGTCCCGCTCTTGTTGTCTCTAAGGTCTTGACTCTACAACATCACCAAGAAGAAGACCAACGATGCCATATCTTTCATACCAAGGCCAACATCAATGAAAGGTTTGTCAAGGTCATCATCGATGGAGGGAGTTGTCATAACCTTGCAAGTGAAGAACTTTGCTCCAAACTCCAATTGCCCAAGATGAAGCACCCACATCCCTACAAAGTTCAATGGCTTAGCGACTCCGGCACTATCCAAGTCGAGCATCGAGTACAAGTGTCCTTCACAATTGGTGCCTACGAAGACACTTTGGAGTGCGACGTCGTTCAAATGACCGTTTGCCACTTCTTCTTGGAAGCCCATGGCAATTTGATAGAGGTGTCATCCACAACGGCTAGACGAACCACTACATCTTCAAGATGAAAGGAAAGGAGTACGTACTTCGTCCCATGTCTCCAATCCAAGTGATCGCCGACAAGCAAGCCAACCATCATGGAGAGAAAAGTGAGAGAGCGAGCCACCAAAAAGAGAGTGAGCTCCACAAGCCCAAATCGAGCGCCTCCACGATGAGCGAAAAGAAGAACTTAGTCCTATTTGCCACCAAAAGTGAGATAAGAGGAGTGTGTGAGAACCCATCAAGTGTTGTCCTTTTGTGCAAGGACAACGCACCAAACGCTAACACCTCTCACGCTCTACCTTTAGTGTTATCTTCTCTTTTGCAGGAATTTCACAATATTTTCCCCGACGAGCTACGTCCGGTACTACCTCCACTACAAGGCATCGAGCACCGCATCGACCTCATCCCCGAAGCACCTCTTCCGAACAAAGCTCCATACCGCGTCAACCTCGAAGAAACCAAAGAAATCCAAGGGCAAGTAAAACATCTCATAGACCATGGACATGTGCATGAAAGTTTGAGCCCTTGTGCCGTCCCGGTCATTCTTGTGCCAAAAAGAGATGGTAGCTTTCGCATGTGCTCCAATTGTAGACCTATCAATGCTATCATTGTTTGCTATAGGTATCCCATTCCACGCCTTGATGATATGCTTGATGAACTTAGTGGTGCCACTATATTCTCCAAAATTGATCTTAAAAGTGGTTACTATCAAATCTGCATACCTGAGGGTGATGAATGGAAAACCTCTTTCATAACCAAGTTCGGGTTATATGAGTGGTTAGTCATGCCTATGGGTCTATCTAAAGCACCGGGTACTTTTATGCATCTTATGAATCATGTCTTTCGCCCTTACATTGGTGTGTTTGTTGTGGTCTACTTCGATGATATCCTTGTTTATAACAAATCTCTTAAAGATCATGTCACCCATGTTCGAACCATTTTGCAAACTCCTCGAAACGAGCATCTTTTTGCTAACATGGAAAAGTGCCTTTTCGGCGTGATAAGCTCATTTTCTTGGGTTTTGTTGTATCTTCTAAGGGTGTTCATGTTGATGAGTCCAAGATCAATGCTATTACGACTTGGCCCCAACCAACCAACTTGCATCAAGTGCGTAGCTTTCTTGGCCTTGCGGGTTTCTATCGTCGCTTTGTGAAAGATTTTAGCACCATTGCTTCTCCTTTGCATGCTTTGAGCAAGAAGAATGCGCCTTTTGTTTGGGGACCATCCCAAGATACCGCTTCCAATGAGCTTAAGAATTTTCTTACTCATGCTCCCATGCTTGCTTTACCCAAATTTGACAAGCCCTTTGAGATTCATTGTGATGCTAGTGGTAATGGCATAGGAGGTGTGTTAACGCAAGAGAAGCACCCCATAGCTTACTTTAGTGAGAAACTTTCTGGCGCACAACTCAATTACCCCATCTATGACAAAGAGTTATATGCTTTACTATGAGTTTTGCATGAATGGGAACACTATCTTTGCCCTCATGAATTCATCATTCATACCAATCATGAAATGCTCAAGTACCTTAAGGGTCAAAAAAAGTTGAACAAGCATCATGCTAAATGGAGTGAATTCATTGAGTCTTTTCCTTATGTCATCAAGTACATCAAAGGTAAGGAAAATGTTGTTGCGAACGCTCTTTCCCGCATATGCATGCTTGTTACTCAACTTGAATTGGATGTCATTGGCTTTGAGCATATAAAAGACTTGTATGAGCATGATCCTACTTTTGCTACTCCCTATGCCAAATGCTTGACGCATACCTCATGGGAGCGCTATTACATCAAAGATGGATATCTTATGAGAGCTAACAAGCTTTGCATCCCCGAGTCTTCTCTTCATTTGTTTCTTTTGCAGGAATCTCATGGAGGAGGATTAATGGGACATTTTGGACGCGACAAGACTTTCGCTACGCTCTCCAAGAACTATTATTGGCCCAAGATGTTTCGCGACGTCAACCGCTTCACCAACCGATGCTCTACATGTCACAAAGCTAAGTCTAAAGCTCAATCCCATGGCCTTTACATGCCTCTCCCTATTCCATATCAACCATGGGAAGATATTATCATGTATTTTGTACTTGGCTTGCCTAGGACTAGAAATGGAAAGGATTCGGTATTTGTCATTGTGGACTGATTCTCTAAGATGGCACATTTCATTCCTTGCAACAAGATAGATGATGCTTCACATGTTGCCAATTCTTTTGTATGGAAATATTGCGTCTACATGGAGTGCCAAAGATGATCGTCTCGGACTGCGACGTTCCTAAGCTATGTTTGGAAGACCCTATGCGCCAAGCTCGGAATCAAGCTACACTTCTCCATGGCGTACCATCCACAAACCGATGGCCAAACGGAGGTGACCAACCACACACTCTCAACTCTACTTCTTGTGCTCATCAAGAAGAACATCAAGGAGTGAGAGGAGTATCTGCCTATCGCCGAGTTCACCTACAACCGAGCAAGACACTCAACAACCGGCAAGTCCCGCTTCGAGGTCGTCTATGGATTCAACCCATTGTCCCCATTGGACATTCCTCCTCTACCACTACAAGAGCGCATCAATATGGACGCAAGTGCACGTGTGAACCATCTCAAGAAGGTGCATGAAGATACAAGGCACACCATTGAGCGCCAAGTTCAATGACTTGCGACCAAGCTCAACATCAACAAGCAA
The DNA here is from genome assembly GCF_002162155.2 of Triticum dicoccoides. Classification (NCBI taxonomy): domain Eukaryota; kingdom Viridiplantae; phylum Streptophyta; class Magnoliopsida; order Poales; family Poaceae; genus Triticum; species Triticum dicoccoides. The sequence goes on from NC_041392.1 coordinate 358,091,583, forward strand.
CCCATGGTATTCGACATTGGTGACCTTGTGTGGCTACACATTCGCAAAGACTGTGTCCCCAACGAACGTAAATCCAAGCTTCTACCTCGAGCGGATGGACCATTCAAGGTGCTCGCATGCTACAACAACAATGCTTACAAGATCGACCTCCCGCGTGACAAGTACAACGTGAGCAACATCTTCATTGTCAAGGACCTTTCGCCCTACCATGGTGATGAAGAATTTGATCCGAGGTCGGATCTTCCCCAAGGGAGGGGAGATGATGCGGAGCATCCCAAGGTCATCCCCATGGACCTACCATCGTCTCACCAACTGCCTAGCTGACCCATGACACGAGCACGTGCAAGAGCTCTCGAAACCGAGGTGACATCTCTCCTCTCACAAGTTCACTTCGACGCACATGAGACATGGCTACTACCTCAAACGGAGACATTATGCATATTCAAGTGTCAAGGAGTTAGCCATGAAGAAGCTAAGGAGCAAGGAGAATCAGAAGAGGAAGATGGACATGAAGAAGAAGAGATGTGGAAGAATATAAAGGCTCCTGACGACCGACCAGGGTCGGACGTCCGACGATCTCCAGGTTCCGGACGTTCGACCCAGACCGGATGTCCGACATGCCCACACCGAGCCAAAACTACGGATTTCCGACCCCGACCGGTCATCCGACCAGAGCACACCCGAGCCGAATCTACGGACGTCCCACGAGCACCGGACGTCCGGACCCTCATGAGCCTCCGGACGACCGGTGACTCCCGGACGTCCGACGCCTATGTGCTGTTATGTGTTGGGCCACAGCCCATGTACCCCCCACTTCGTCCCCTTTTGCACTAAGACTATAAATAGACCTTCTATTCCTTCTAGCTAGGGTTAGCATTGGTTTAGCTCATTTTAGACATAGACCATTGCTCATCCACATCGGATCTACTCCACGAGAGAGACCGCGACCCCTCTTCGAAGAAGACCCTTTTGGATTCAAGACCTCCTTGCGGATAAGATCATCAAGACCTCCTCACAGAGAAGACCGTTACATTTTGTATCGTCCCTAGTTGACTGTGTACTGTGTGATCTCTTATGTACTCGAGGATCTAGCACATGTGTGACTATTTCTTGTTGGTTTAGTGATTCTCTCGTGTTTCCCTTGTGTTTCCCCTCGTTTTCTCCCTTGTGCTCTTCGTGTTCATCGCGGGATCCGCTCCTTTCATGAAAGATCGCCCCCCTAGGGTTCCTACCCTACATCAGAACATCTTCTCGATTCAACTGATCAAGTACCGAACGTACGACACCTCTGAGTTCTGCACACGTTTAGCTCGATGACGTTCCTGGAACTCTTGATCCAGCAAAGTGTAGAGGAGAGTTTCGTCAGCACGATGGCGTGGTGATGATGATGGTGAAGTGATCCACGCAGGACTTTGCCTAAGCACTACGTGAATATGATCGGAGGAGTAAACTGTGGAGGGGGGCACTGCACACGGCTTATCACAATTGATGTGTATTAGAGGCGCCCCCACCCCCGTATATAAAGGAGGGAGACGGGAGGAGGCCAGACCTAGGTGCGCCCCATGTGGGAGGAGTCCCACTTGGGATCCTAGTAGGATTCGCCCCCCCCCCCCTTCCTTTTATCGGAGGGGGTAGGGGGAAGGAGAGCGAGGGAGAAGGAAAGGGGGGCGCCGCTCACTCCCCTTCTCCAATTCGAACTCCTCCCTTGGGGGGGGGGCACCCCTTGTGGGCTGGCTTGCCTCCCTCCTATGGCCCATATGGCCCATATCTTCCCCCGGGAGGTTCCGGTAACCCCCTGGTACTCCGATATGTACCTGATACAATCCAAACACTTCCGGTGTCCGAATACTATCATCCAATATATCAATCTTTACCTCTCGACCATTTCGAGACTCCTCGTCATGTCCGTGATCTCATCCGGGACTCAGAAAAACATTTGGTGACCAAATCACATAACTCATAATACAAATTGTCATCGAACGTTAAGCGTGCGGACCCTATGGGTTGGAGAACTATATAGACATGACCGAGACACCTCTCCGGTCCATAACCAACAGCGGAACCTAGATGCTCATATTGGTTCCGACATATTCTACGAAGATCTTTATCGGTCAAACCGTAATGACAATATACGATATTCCCTTTGTCATTGGTATGTTACTTGCCCGAGATTCAATCGTTTATATCTTTATACCTTGTTCAATATCGTTACCGGCATGTCTCTTTACGTGTTCTGTAATGCATCATCCCGCAACAAACTCATTAGTCACATTGCTTGCAAGGCTTATCATGATGTGCATTACCGAGAGGGCCCAGAGATACCTCTCCGATACTCGGAGTGACAAATCCTAATGTCGATCTATGCCAACCCAACAAACACCTTCAGAGATACCTATATATCATCTTTATAATCACCCAGTTACGTTGAGATGTTTGATAGTACACAAGGTATTCATCCGGTATTCGGGAGTTGCATAATCTCATAGTCAAAGGCATGTGTATAAGTCATCGAGAAAGCAATAGCAATAAAACTAAACGGTCATTATGCTAAGCGAACGGATGGGTCATGTCCATCACATCATTCTCCTAATGATGTGATCCCGTTCATCAAATGACAACACATGTCTATGGTTAGGAAACTTAACCATCTTTGATTAACGAGCTAGTCTAGTAGAGGCATACTAGGGACATTGTGTTTTGCCTATGTATCGACACATGTATCAAGTTTTCTGTTAATACAATTCTAGCATGAATAATAAACATTTATCATGATATAAGGAAACATAAATAACAACTTTATTATTGCCTCTAGGGCATATTTCTTTCACATATTCGTGGCGGGGACTGCAAGCAGCACTCCTCGTCGCACACCCTTGTGGGCAAGGTGTTCCGAAGAGGCTTCTATTGGCCGCCGACGCTCAACGACACCACTGAGCTGGTGCGATCTTCTACCTCTTGAGCACTGCGTTGGATTTCCTTGAAGAGGAAAGGATGATGCAGCAAAGTAGCGTAAGTATTTCCCTCAGTTTTTGAGAACCAAGGTATCAATCCAGTAGGAGGTTACGCATGTGTCCCTAGTACCTGCACAAAACAAATAACTCCTCGCAACCAACGCGATAAGGGGTTGTCAATCCATCACGGTCACTTACGAGAGTGAGATCTGATAAATATGATAAGATAATATTTTTGGTATTTTTGTGATAAAGATGCAAAGTAAAATAAAAGCAAAGGAGATAACTAAGTACTGGAAGATTAATATGATGAAGATAGACCCGGGGGCCATAGGTTTCACTAGTGGCTTCTCTCAAGAGCATAAGTATTTTACGGTGGGTGAACGAATTACTGTTGAGCAATAGACAGAATTGAGCATAGTTATGAGAATATCTAGGTATGATCATGTATATATGCATCACGTCCGAGACAAGTAGACCGACTCCTGCCTGCATCTACTACTATTACTCCACTCATCGACCGCTATCCAGCATGTATCTAGAGTATTAAGTTCAAGAAAACAGAGTAACGCCTTAAGCAAGATGACATGATGTAGAGGGATAAATTCATGCAATATGATAAAAAACCCATCTTGTTATCCTCGATGGCAACAATACAATACGTGCCTTGCTGCCCCTACTGTCACTGGGAAAGGATATCGCAATATTGAACCCAAAGCTAAGCACTTCTCCCATTGCAAGAAAGATCAATCTACTAGGCCAAACCAAACTGATAATTTGAAGAGACTTGCAAAGATAACCTATCATACATAAAAGAATTCAGAGAAGATTCAAATATTGTTCATAGATAATCTTGATCATAAACCCACAATTCATCGGTCTCAACAAACACACCGCAAAAATAAGATTACATCGAATAGATCTCCACAAGAGAGGGGGAGAACATTGTATTGAGAACCAAAAAGAGAGAAGAAGCCATCTAGCTAATAACTATGGACCTGAAGGTCGGAGGTAAACTACTCACACTTCATCGGAGAGGCTATGGTGTTGATGTAGAAGCCCTCCGTGATGGATACCCCCTCCGGCGGAGCTCCGGAACAGGCCCCAAGATGGGATCTCGTGGATACAAAAAGTTACGATGGTGGAATTAGGGTTTTGGCTCCGTATCTGATCGTTTGGGGGTACGTAGGTATATATAGGAGGAAGAAGTACGTCGGTGGAGCAACATGGGGCCCACGAGGGTGGAGGGCGCGCCTGGGGGGGGTAGGCGCGCCCCCCTACCTTGTGGCCTCCCTGTTGGTTGCTTGACGTAGGGTCCAAGTCTCCTGCGTCTTGTTCGGTGAGAAAATCACGTTCCCGAAGGTTTCATTCCATTTGGACTCCGTTTGATATTCCTTTTCTTCGAAACCCTAAAATAGGCAAAAAAAACAGCAATTCTGGGCTGGGCCTCTGGTTAATAGGTTAGTCCAAAAAATAATATAAAACTGGATAATAAAGCCCAATAATGTCCAAAACATTAGATAATATAGCATGGAGCAATCAAAAATTATAGATACGTTGGAGACTTATCACGATCCTGTGAGGCCTGCCAGTTCCACGCCATGTAGATTCACCAGCCCGCGCAAGGCCTCCAGACCTTCCCGCTCTTATGGCCGTTCACAGTCTGGGGATTTGATATCCTGGGCCCGTTCCCTCGGGCAGCCGGCGGATCCGCTACCTGTATGTCGCCATCGACAATTTCACCAAGTGGGCGGAAGTGGAGCCAGTACGCACCATCCCTGCTAGCTCAGCCGTCAATTTCATCAAGTGCCTTGTGAACCATTTCGGTGTTCCTAATCATATCATTACTGACAATGGCTCACAATTCACGAGCAACCTCTTTAGGATGTACTGCACTAACGTTGGAATGCAGATATGATATGCTTCAGTCGCACACCCACGGAGCAATGGCCAGGACGAGCGTGCCAACACAAAGGTCCTGAGGGGCCTCAAGACAAGGAGCTTTAAGAAGAAGCTTGAGGTTTGCGGAAGGAGTTGGCTCGGTGAGCTTTAGTCTATGCTATGGTCTATTCGCACCACTGCGGCTAAGCCCACCGGCGGGACCCTGTTCTTCCTCCTCTACGGGGCCGAGGCGGTCCTCCCTCACAAGGTCAGTCCTTGCTCCCTACGGGTCCTGGCATTCGACGAGGCGCGTCAGGATGCCTCGCGGGGGATAGACCTGGTGCTCGGGAAGGAAGCCCACTATGAAGCCTCGCTCAGTGCAGCGAGGTACCAGCAGGCGCTGCGGCGTTACCACTGCCACACTGTCCGCTCCAGAACCCTCGAGGTGGGAGACCTCATCCATAGGCAGGTCCTTTCCAGGGAGGACCTTCACAAGATCTCGCCCATGTGGTACAGCCCGTTCAGGGTCGCCCGCGTCTCCATGCCTGGCGTCGTAGCCTTGGAGACGTAGGACGGGGTCCCCATCCAGAATGCATGGAACAACGAGCACCTCCAGAGGTTCTACCCGTCACACTCTCACGTAATAATGAGTGGGGCTGTACATGCCCCGGAGTCTCCTGAGTGCCGCCCTTGGGCCTCATGGGGGCTCCCACCCACACCCAAGTGGAAGCCCCATGCTCCACGCTAGCGGATGACACGGTCAATCGACTACGCCCATGCCTAGTGGAAGCCCCATGCTCTGTGCTGGCAAGAAGACTAGAAGACTAGCCTAGGTGCCCGACATGGCTATTCTTTTGCTTTGCTCTTGTAACCCATTTGCTACATCTTGGAATGAAACTTGGAGTTCTCGCATCTTTATTCGAAGGGGGGTTCCATTTCTTTCTTCTTCTAGCGGTGTTTTTCTCCCCTAAAGTTTTTCCTTTAAAGCGCGGCAGCTGCCCGTGGCTCCCTCTATCGCATCCCGCGACCGAGAGCTAGAGATAGTCTATATGTTTGAAACAGCCTAGACCGTGTTGGCGGCAGCCCTGCTCATGCATACACCTTGCCAAGACCCTGGAAAAATCCTCGTGCGACCCTCCTAAGCGAGCCACTGGCCCCTCAGCCTCAGGTGTCCATCTCCTAGCCCTGACATGCATCACGCCCAGGGCGCTGATGACGGTCGGCCCTCGCTCCGAGGCTCTAGAGGCCTATACATCTTCGGACCCTCGTGGGTTCCCTGAGGGCCCCGCGGGTGGCATACCACTGAAGGCTTCGGAGGTCGTCAAGGGGCCACCCCCTTGCTACCTCTTGAGCTTGCGTTGGTTTTCTCCTTAAAGAGGAAAGGGTGATGCAGCAAAGTAGAGTAAGTATTTCCCTCAGTTTTTGAGAACCAAGGTATCAATCCACTAGGAGACAACGCGCAAGCCATCGAATAGCTACACAAACAAACAACAACTTGCACCCAATGCGATAAAGGGGTTGTCAATCCCTTCACCATTATGTGCAACATGAGATCTAATAGAGATGGATAAACGGTATAGTAATGTTTTTGGTATTTTTGGTTTATGGAACGGAAAGTAAAAGATTGCAAAGAAAGTAAATCGGAAACTAAAATTATTGATCGGAAACTTATATGATGGAAAATAGACCCGGGGCCATAGGTTTCACTAGAGGCTTCTCTCAAGATAGAAATTATTACGGTGGGTGAACAAATTACTACCGAGCATTTGATAGAAAAGCGCAAAGTTATGATGATATCTACGGCAATGATCATGAGTATAGGCATCATGTCCGTGTCAAGTAGACCGAAACGATTCTGCATCTACTACTATTACTCCACACATCGACCTCTATCGAGCATGCATCTAGAGTATTAAGTTCATAAAGAACGGTGTAACACCTTAAGCAAGATGACATGATGTAGAGGAATTAACTCGAACAATATTGTGAAAACCCCATCTTTTTATCCTCGATGGCAACAATAGAATATGTGGTGTTTCCTCTTCTGTCACTAGGATCGAGCACCACAAGATTGAACTGAAAGCTAAGCACTTCTCCCATTGCAAGAAAAACAATCTAGTTGGCCAAACCAAATCGATAGTTTGAAGAGACTTGCAAAGATATCAAATCATGCATAAAAGACTTCAGAGGAGATTCAAATAATATTCACAGATAAGCTGATCATAAATCAACAATTCATCAGATCTCGGCAAACACACCGCAAAAGAGTATTACATCGAATAGATCTCCAAGAAAATTAAGGAGAACATTGTATTGAGAATCAAAGAGAGAGAAGAAGCAATCTAGCTACTAGCTATGGACCCGTAGGTTTGTGGTAAACTACTCACGCTTCATCAAAGAGGCAATATTGGTGTTGATGTAGAAGCCCTCCGTGATCGAATCCCCCTCCAGCAGGAAGCCGGAAAAAGGCCCATAGATGGGATCTCATAGGTACAGAAGGTTGCGGCGGTGGAAAAGTGGTTTCGTGGCTCTCCTAGAAGTTTTTTGGGTATTTGAGAATATATATAGGAGGAAGACCTAGGTCGGGGGGTCACCGAGGGGCCCACAAGGTCGGGGGCGCCCTACCCCCTGGGCGCGCCCTCCACCCTTGTGGGCGCCTCGTGGCTCTTCTGACTTGCACTCCGAGTCTCCTGGGTGTCTTATGGTCCAAGAAAAATCATCGTGAAAGTTTTATTCCGTTTGGACTCTGTTTGGTATTCCTTTTCTGCGAAACTCAAAAACAAGGAAAAAACAGGGACTGACACTGGGCTCTAGCTTAATAGATTAGTCCCCAAAATCATATAAAATAGCATATTAATGGATATGAAACATCCAAAATAGATAATATAATAGCATGGAAGAATCAAAAATTATAGATATGTTGGAGAAGTATCACCCCTTAGGTCGCTCTGGTGCCTTATCCGCACCATCACCAGGAGAAGCTCCGGAGGAGCGCGCCCCCACGACAAGGGCCGCCAAGGATCACGAGCGCACTAAGCTAAGTTATTCTAATTACGAGAGGTAGTAGCCTTTCGATCAATGGTAATATAATGTTGGAATATGAGTACGAAGCAATAACATGAAGGTGCATGTGCCGCAGTTCATTACACGCCCCATAGGGCCGTTCGCAAACTCTTGATGAGGAAATAAAAAAAAGGATGAAGCAAAAGTAGCAGCTTCCCAAGGGTCGTTGCTCCTGAGGCCCGGCTCTGACATAACCCGTGCTCAGTCGGAGTCCTCCTGCTGCTTGACAGGGGCGTGGTGGTGAGGCGGCTCGGCACCCCCCTGGGATGGGGCAAGACGGCGTGGCGTCTTGCCACCCTCCTGGGTCCGGGCGCGGCGACGAGGTGGCTCGTCGTAGTCGTCGTCGCTGGAGCTCCCCCCGGAGGAGACGTCGCCGCTGTTGGATGCGCGGCGGCCAAGGGCAAGTTCACCGTCGAGGACACCGCCACAATGCTGGTCGTCGTCCGATGAGTGGTCTCTGTCGTCGTCGCCCTCTGGGCAGCATCCTAGGGGGCTCCCGTCCTCCCTGAAGACCCTGACAAAAAGCATCGTTAACCGTCGTACTTGAAGTGGAGGGTGCAGCTCCCCTTCAGATCTCGAGCATGGGCGAGGGACTGCCATCTGCGGGCCAGGAACACATGGCCGGTGGAGTTGACCTTGACATCCACCCACGAAGATCCATTGCAGCAGCCGTCAGGCTGTAGTCATCCCGGCAGGTCCCGCCACCGGCAGGTACTCCGCGAAGGAGCCTGGAAGCAGAAGCCAAGTGCTTGGAGGCCCCTCCACCTGCACGACGAACTCGTGCGCTGAGTCACTTGAGCGCACACACGGGTGAGGTAGTCTGCAGACCGTGGCGCACCTACCCCCTTGGCCATGGCTCCAAGGGCCACCGTGGTCGCCCCCACGCCGGAGGCCCCTCCCAGGATATTGGGGCCAACGTGAGTCATCAAGGGCGGACACCCACGCCCCTGTGAAGACGCCGCCGGAGCGGCCGCAGATTTGCGGGGACGACCGTGCCCTCTCTTAGGCGGTGGCGCCCCCGGCCCCACCTGAGAGTCCTTCCCCTTCTCTTCTGCCAAGAACCTACCAGCTGGCGCCATTGTCACTTCGGCAATGTGGGGGATACAACGGAGGTGGGATAGTGAGAAAAGAGGAAGACGAAGTTGGGCTAGGGGGCTCTGTTCCGCGGGAGACCTTTCCTTTTGTTTTACTCCTACATGAAAATCAAGAAGGGCCTCACGGGTGTGTGTAAGAATCGTTGCACTTGCGCCTTAATGTTAGCATTCCCAACTTATGTCATGATTGCGTTTCTCGCTGGGGCACGGGTCCCATTTTACTCTCCCAGTAGCTTAGTGCCCTATGCTGATGGGACCCAGTCCCCAGGCAAGCTTAGTCCATCGCTGGTATGCCATGTCGCGATGCCGTGGTCAAGGCCAGGAGGCAAGCGGTCCGAGGTTCGATAAGAGCCCCTGAGACACGATTCTTAGGGGGTCCTCTTAGGCATGCAAGCAGGCCCCGAAAGATCGAGAGGGGGAATTCCTTGCCTGAGCGGGTTCGTGGGAAAGCAAAGTATCGGGAGCAAGGCTCGCGCTGACGCGTGCGAGATAACTTAGCTTAGCTTTCATGGCATGTGCTGGTTCCTTCATCGCAAGGGGAACTTCTTTGGCCTTTGATTTTGAGCACACTCCCTATGAGAACACTGATGTCCATTACATTTTGAAAGGAGAGCGCCACCAGCGTTGGGTCGTGCCCCTACCTTGGTACACCTCAACAAGGTTTTGCGACCCCACTTCTCCCACTCATCATGGTGCTCTACGTTTTCAGGACTGGGCCCTTGAGCAGAGCTCTGCCTCCACTGGTATACCAGGTTGCGATGTCATGGTCAAGGCGAGAGGGTGGGTGTCGGTGTCAAAACCGGCAGATCTCGAGTAGGGTGTCCCGAACTGTGCATCTAAGGATCATGGGTAACAGGAGGCAGGGGACATGATGTTTACCCAGGTTTGGGCCCTCTTGATGGAGGTAATACCCTACGTCCTGCTTGATTGACTTCGATGAGTATAGGGGTTACAAGAGTTGATCTACCTCGAGATCATAATGGCTAAACCCTAGATGTCTAGCCTGTAAGATTATGATTGCCTCTACGGACTAAACCCTCCGGTTTATATAGACACCGGAAGAGGCTAGGGTTGTACAGAGTCAGTTTACCGGGAAAGGAATCTTCATATCCGCATGCCAAGCTTGCCTTCCATGCCAAGGAGAGTCCCATCCGGACATAGGGGTAAGTCTTCCATCTAGTATCTTCACGACCCATTAGTCCGGCGCATGTTGCATAGCCCCCGGATGCCTGAGGACCCCCTTATCTAGGACTCCCTCAGTAGCCCCTGAACCAGTCTTCAATGATGATGTGTCCGGCGCACAGATTGTCTTCGGCATTGCAAGGCAGGTTCCTCCTCCACAGACTTCAAGGCATCTGAACCAAAGGACTATATTCGGCTTTTACATCTTCGGTCTTAGTAAGGTGAGCTCTTTGAAAATTTCGTCTTTACATTAAATGTTATATCCTTTGCTTCTACGCCATCGCTGCTCCGGCTCCCACATGTCAAGCGAATACGAAGGGTCCAAGTATTTTTACACATAACACCTGGGCCATGTAGGGAGGCCGTCTATTTAGGGAGATTGAATCTCAGATGCCATTCCACACCAGGCGGAAAATCCTTAGAGCTTGCCAAAAGAAACCACACAAGCATGGCCAGCGCTCCCAGTTCTTCCTCCCGCCCCCATGGTCCGCAAAAAGGTGATTGGGAGAGCTGTTATGTATCCCATGCCCAGTTGACCAAGCTCCAGGTGCAGGGATACTCCCCCCGGTGGATCTAGTCCCTGTTCAGGCGGGATTAACCTCTTTTACTAGCGAAGCCTTGGTAGAAAATTCCCCTAATCCTTCAGAAGGGGAGCAAGTGTGCTTCATTTCCTTTTTATTAAGAGGTGTTGGATTTCCAATCCATCCTTTCCACCGAGATCTCCTGGAGTACTATGGCCTCCAACTGCACAACCTCACGCCGGGCTCCATTCTGCACATCGCGGGCTTTGTCACTCTTTGCGAGCTGTTCCTAGGCTGTGAGGCCCATTTTGAGTTATGGAGGAAGCTTTTATGCCTCGTCCCTCGCTCCCAAAAGGGATCCATATTCGAGGTGGGTTGTGCCGAAGTGTGGCGCATAGCCGGGACAGGATACCTATCCGGCACTCCGAAGAAGGCATCCGAAGAGTGGCCCACGGAGTGGTTTTATATTGAAGATGTCATTCTCCCAGACCCAGTCCGACGAGGCCGACCCGCGTTTTCCAATGCTCCGTTAAAGAAGTGTCATAGCTGGTGCCCCCGAAGCCTCGAGGAGGAAGACAGTGCGGAGTTTAAGAAGCTAATGGACAAGATAAAGACACTCGCCCAATCCGGATTGTCCATTATTTATGTAATGGCAATTTCAATAACGCGGGGCGTTCAACCACTCCAATCCAAAGGACTCCCCATGTGGCATTACAACGGAGAAGATGACGCATCACGATGCAGACGTAAGGGTCCAGATAACTTGTCGCCTTGGCCGCCATGTTAGCTAATCTTCTTAAGGGGGAGAAAGAAGAATTCACTAGCCTTAAGTGCCGAGATGGCTTTTCCATGTACAACCCTCCTAGCTGGGTAAGCCTTCGCTCACTAATTTTACTCAATACTCCTCCTGAGTCGTACCCAGCTGAACTTAAAACCACCATTCTTTAACAGGAATGGAGGAAAGTTGCCGCAGAGATCTATAGCCCCGCCCCATAGCCGGAGGACCATATTCGGGACCTGGTTCCCAGATTCGAAGAGGATCTGGATATATCCATAGAGCTCAAGGAGGGGGTTTTTCTATCAAGCGAGTTACGATGGCACGGAAGTGGCCATTATAGCTGATTACCCTGGCCTTCTTCCCTCTTCCCACATAAGTACCCAGGAGACATCTCCTCAAAAAGAGTCTTCTTATCGCGCCTCACCTGCCGCATTGTCTCGTGTTTTTAAAGGGGCGGCGCTCGTCTCGCCACACTGCATCGGAAGCATCCCTCAAGAAGACGACACCTGCACGGGGCGGGTCTTCAAAAAGAAAGGCGGACGACGATAGTGCCAAGCCCCCACCCTCAAAAAGGTATGGTTATTTCTATTTTTAATGCTCTCATGGCAGAGGTACCGAATTTTGACATTTCCTGTTGTGAGACATTTTCATTACCTTGCCGGTCATGCATCACCCATCCCGTGTCCGGGGACCTTGCCGGTCATGCATCACCCATCCGGACCCCGGATCCGGCCCAAAGGGCTGGGGTTGGTACAGGAGAAATGTCGGATTGTCCTCTCCTTGAGGATTCGGATGATGTATCAGTTACCAACTCCGAAGTGGAGAGTCCAATGAACCATCGGTGCCAGAGAGCGGCCATGCATGACCCAACCTTTACTGAAGAATCATTTAATGCTTTCAGCTCAGCGGATGCATACATGGGAGCTGCTCGGGATGGGCTTGCTGGAGCCACTCAACAGCTTTCCAAGGACATGCGGGTAAGATCATGTGTCAGTAGCCCCCGAGACTTAAAGCAGTTGACACAACTGATTTAAGGATCGTTGCATAATCAGGTACTCACGGAGAAGAACAACATGTTGTCTCAGGAGCTGGAGAAATGCCGGACTCAGCTAACTGCTGTTACTGCCGAACTGGCGAATTCCAAGGAGGCACCAACTGGTAATGTCCGTGACTGTCCGGAAAATATAACCATGTGCCAGTAATGTTTATTCAAATAAACACTGTTGTATTTTCGATGGTAGGATCGTCGGATCAGCTGAAAGAGAAACTGAAGGTCGCGTAGGTGGATAAACAACATGCCGAAAGGCAAGAGTCCGCTGGTCAGCATGTATTGACACAGACTAGGGAGGAGAAGAACAAGCTGCAGGATGCCAACACTCAGCTAGGAGAAGAGCTAAAAGACGTGCAAGCCCAACTGGTGTACGCCTTGAAGGAGAACCGAAAGCTGAGAGGCGGCATATTCAGTATGCCTTTTAACTTACTTACGTGTAGTTCACTAATGCAAATCCTAACAAGTTTATTTCTGTAGGTGTGCTGACTGGGCGGCCCCAAGAAGAGGTGTCCGGATTTCAAGGAGACCTGCTACAAGAGCTGTCTAAGGTGCGTGAGCGAGCTCGGAAGGCAATGAGGAACATCGCTAAGGCTTTATACCAGCCGATTCTCCTCCAGGAAGTATGGAGGAACTCGTTAATTTATTCAAGGGAGCTCGGCGCCGTTTTGGGCTATGGAAGATATCAGCCTACCGAGAAGGTGCTCGGGAAGCCCGGGCCATGGTGAAAACACGGTACACCGGACTTGATCCGAATCATATGGCTCGGGTCGGACCGCGAGGATCCGATGGACAGGAAATTCCGGTCAGCATGGTGTACAACCAAGTGAAGATGGCTGCCAAGTTTTCTCAACAGGATCGTAAACTAGACAACATGTTAGAGGGTCTAGAGGAAGAAGAAGTTTCTAAGTCCAAGTAGCAATGTACTTTCATTGACAAACTTGTCTCCGGCCAAATTTGTAAAACGATTTTCATGGCAGACTTTCTGCTTCGACCTCTAGAAACCCTAGGTTTGGAGTGTTTCCGAATACTATACCATAGGTAAACACCAAAGTATGTTCGGAAACCAGGCATTCCGGTCATAGTTGCTCGAACAGACAAGTTGTATTCGGGGAGTTATGTTATGTTACTTTGATTGTAAGAAACATCTTCCAGAGGGAATATTTCCGTTAAGGGTTCCTTTCCCTGGGCCAGCATGCGGTTTTTTGTGCATACCGATGACGTGATGCTAAATATCACAGTACACATTATAGTCTATGGGCTTTGTACTGCAATGAGGCAGTTTGTCTTTTGCTCGCCGACCAATTATTCCCTTAAGAATGCTAGCTTTCAGCTTCACCCGTCTGAGGTACACATCCGGATAACCCGGCTGTAACAATCGCGGAGGTGCTCCCTTTATGCCCTAGTTGAACAAGCAGGAACGTAGGGCATAAGCACAGGAGCTAGGCAACCCAGCTTGGCAAAAACTTAAGTCATAAAGGTGCATATAATGGTGAAGAAAAGACATATATGAGTAGACGACACATTTATACTGTGAGCTTGGTGCTCGAAAAATAATAAGCTACTTGTGAAAAGAAGCCCCCAGGTATTCTGGGGTATATACATTTAAGGATGTATACCCCTCAGGTGTACGGTTGATCCGAATACGAGCCATAAGTCGTATAAAAAGAAGAGAAAGAAAAGAAAATAAAATAAAAAGGTAACGAGCAGTGAGTTCGGACTTAGACGTAGAATCTTCGGAGTCAGGCAGCGTTCCATAGGTTCGGCTCTAAGCGATTGTCCAATGCATTACGGAGGTGATAGGCTCCACTAGTGAGAACTTCATCTATAATGAAGGGACCCTCCCATTTGGGCTTGGGCTTGCCCTTTTTCTTCACTTGTTCAAATGATATTCATTGAAAATCTCAAGCATCTAAATTTTTCACTCATGAAAGAACTCTCCATCAAGAATAGGCACTCTATGTCTAAGACTCCCCAACATAGACTCATCCATCTTCCTCCAAAGGTGTTTAAACCAAAGCAATGGAGACCAAAGCTTTGATACCAATTGAAAGGATCGAGAAGAGGTGTCTAGAGGGGTGTGAACAGACTCTTAGTAACGAAAAGTGGCAGTTTTTAATTTCTTTAAGTTAAGGTGGAGTTTTAGCACAAGTTTAACCATTCACAATACATTCAAGCAAGGATGCCAAGAGTATATGAGGAGCGGAAAGTAAAGCATGCAACTTGCTAGAAGGTAAAGGGATGGGATTGTAATGTGCAAACGCAATTGGAGACTCGGAGATTTTTGGTGTGGTTCTGATAGGTGGTGCTATCATACATCCACGTTGATGGAGACTTCAACCCACGAAGGGTAACGGTTGCGCGAGTCCACGGAGGGCTCCACCCACGAAGGGTCCACAAAGAAGCAACCTTGTCTATCCCACCATGGCCATCACCCATGAAGGACTTGCCTCACTAGGGTAGATCTTCATGAAGTAGGCGATATCCTTGCCCGTACAAACTCATTGGTTCAACTCCACAATCTTGATGGAGGCTCCCAAGTGACACCTAACCAATCTAGGAGACACCACTCTCCAAATGGTAATAGATGGTGTGTTGATGATGAACTCCTTGCTCTTGTGCTTCAAATGATAGTCTCCCCAACACTCAACTCTCTCTCACAGATTTGGATTTCGGTGGAAAGATGATTTGAGTGGAAAGCAACCTGGGCAAGGCTAGAGATCAACATTCAAATGGTTGGAATGGAATATCTTGGTCTCGACACATGAGTAGGTGGTTCTCTCTTAGAAAATGAATGATGAAGTATATGTACGCTCTGATGGCTCTCCTTCATAATGAAGGAAGGGTGGAGGGGTATTTAATTGTTACACACAATTCACCAAACTCGGTCAGACCGATTCAGTTCATAATGTGACCATTAGGCATTTCGGTGGGACCAATGTGCTAGGGTTAGGGTAAAACCTCATCTCGGTTTGACCGATTACACAAACTCGGTGAGACCGATTTTGGTAATAAGCAAAACAGAGAGTTGGTCAGGCAAACTCAGTGGGACTGAGTGCTTATCTCGGTGGGACCGAAATAATTGCAACAGGCAACAGAGAGTTTGCAAGCCCATCTCGGGGAGACCGAGATCCCATTGGTGAGACCAAATTATTAGGGTTTCTGGCAGTGGCTATGTCAAGTGAACTTGGTGGTGCCGGATGGATCAAATCGGTGGGGCCGAGTTTGACTTTTGGTTTGGGACATATGTGGATAGGAGAAAGTGGTTGAGGTCTTTGGAGCATATTACTAAGCACTTTGAGCAAGCAAGCCATTAAGCAACACCTCATCCCCTTTTAATAGTATGGGCTTTCCTAAGGACTCAATGTGATCTTGGATCACTAAACTGGAAATGTAGAACCTTGAGCTTTTGAGCTTGAGACAATGCTTTGTCCTTAGCATCTTGAAGGAGTTCCACATCCTCTTGTCCACGCCACTTCATCTGTGGAACTTTTCTGAAATATACTAGATAAAAACATTAGACCAACAAAGAGATATGTTGACATTAATTACCAAAACCACCAAGGGAGCACTTGTTCTTTCAATCTCCCCCTTTTTGGTAACTAATGACAACATACATCAAATCTTTAGATAAATATATAGGGAATAGCAAGTAAAGCTTTCGAAGGACATGTAACATGCATAGGCTCCCCCTATATGTATGCATCCATGTAACTATGGAATTTGAGAGCATGTGAATGCATAATCATGATAGAGCAAGCAATGAGTTACATGTATCTTGATTATATGCATCAGAGCAAATGATGTGGATATAGGAATTGTACCTTCATGTTCATGAGTCCTTGCAAACAATATGTACATCAGCATGAGGTCATCATGCACATGCATGGGTGAGGTTCATATAATTACCTTGTGGTCTTAAGTTGGCTTAGGAAGAGATGAACCTGAGTAAACAAGGTTAGATAACATAGATATATCTACTAAACATAGCAAACGACAAACCACAAGAGTACCAAGACTAGGATGACATGTAGAGAATGAGTACTAGGTACTCCCATTGGATATATACATGTCCCCAAGGATAAAGATATGCAATGAATTCAAGATATCCTTCCTTAGATGTCTTTCTCCTCCTGAATCTTATATATGATAATGGGAGAATATAGGGAACAGAAAATCAGAGCAAAACAGATCAGATCACAGAAACATAAAACATAAAACAAACTAACATGTCTTTCCCCTCTTAAAGACATGTGACTTCTATCCTCTTGAATACCAAGCATCTGGGGTCTCTCTCTCTGTTTGATATGATTAAGCATTCTCCCCCTTTGAAGTACTCTCCCCTTTTGAAGGGAATAAGCTTTGATGTTATCTCTCTCTCCCCATTTGACGTCAATTTCCAAGAAGGGATCTTTTGATTTGTGAGTCAAAATAGGTTTGATCCTTGAACCACAGAGCAAAGCAACATATAGAGTGTGATGCTGGTAGAGTACAAGAATCATTGAGTGGAGCTGGAGTAAAAATGCAGGATACAAGTGGAAAACAATCTTCTTTGGAGTGAAATCGGTAACACCGAGTTGTATTCTTCGGTGGCACCGAAATGGTTCAGTTTGACCGAAAGCTACAGACCAGTGTGACCGAGTTCAACACAGAGAGAACATTTGTCACCTCAGCTCACTAGGCAAATAAGATCTCACAAAGATTTGCACTGAATTAACTGAAGAATTTGCAATGAATTGGATGCAGGGAATGCAGAACAAAACAAAGAAAAGAGAAAAGAAATCTAGATGAAGGGAAACAAAAATGAAAGAGTCAAATGCAAGAATATAGAGAAGCACTAGAGAAGCTCATCTAGAATTGTCGGTGATGAAGTCACCTATGTTAGAGTATATTGACTGAGGAGTCAAGTGAGAACCCTTGATCATAGGTCATACTCACCTATGTAGAGATTGTTCAAGATGTGAGTGATTTGCAATCTCATAGATTTTGATTCATCCAAGTACCTACAAGGGTTAGATGGAATGCAAGGGTGCAAATATATCCAAGACGTATGATCATCATCATAAGAGAAATGTCAAGGATTAGTCAAAGGCTCATGCCTTGCAAGTATCCAAATGGAGTTTCTACTCCAAGTTTGAAGCATAAACGATGTTCAATTCACCTCTCAAATGAAAAAATACTTTCTCATCAAGCGGTTTGGTGAATATATCCGCCAATTGCTTATCGGTACGAACATGCTTAAGATCAATGTCCCCTTTGGCAACGTGATCTCCAATGAAATGATGACGAACTTCAATATGCTTGGTTCAAGAATGTTGCACGGGATTATGAGCAATCTTAATAGAACTTTCATTTTCACAAAGCAATGGAACATGTTTCACATAGATCGCATAATCTTTTAGAGTTTGGGTCATCCAAAGTGATTCAGCACAACATGACCGGCGGTAGATAAGGATACCGAGTTTTGTTTCTTGGAGGACCAAGATACAAGAGATCTACCAAGAAATTGACAAGTACCCGAAGTGGACTTTCTATCAACCTTGTCACCGGCATAGTCCGAATCGGAGTAGCCAACAAGATCAAAAGAAGACCCCTTAGGATACCAAATGCCACAATTTGATTTATGCATTAGGTATCTCACGATCCTTTTCACGGTCTTAAGATGACATTCTTTGGGGGCCGCTTGGTATCGTGCACAAATACACACACTTAGCATAATATCGGGATGGGAGGCACATGGATATAACAATGAACCAATCATAGAGCGATAAACTTTTTGGTCAACCGGTTTGCCATCCTTGGTCATGTCAAGATGTCCACTAGTAGGCATGGGGGCTTTCATACCTTTGCTTTCCTGCATGCTGAACTTCTTGAATAAGTGCTTGGTGTACTTTGTTTGAGAGACAAAGGTGCCTTCCTTAGTTATCTTGATTTGCAAACCAAGAAAGAACTTGAGTTCACTCATCATAGACATCTCAAACTTCTCCGACATTAGCTTCCCAAACTTTTCACTAAAATGAGGGTTAGTCTAGCCAAATATGATATCATCGACATAAATTCGGCACACAAAGAATTCACCATTAACCCTTTTAGTAAAAAGAGTAGAATCAATCTTCCCAATCGCAAAGCCTTTTTCAATAAGGAACTTGGTCAAGCATTTATACCATGCTCTCGGAGCTTGTTTAAGACCATAAAGAGCTTTGTGAAGTTTGTAAACATGGTCAGGTTTATTAGGATTAACAAAGCCGGGAGGTTGTTTAACATAAACTTCCTCCTCAATTTCACCATTTAGGAAAGCACTTTTAATGTCCATTTGGTACAAGGTGATATCATGGTGATTAGCATAGGCAAGTAAGATGCGGATGGACTCAAGTCTAGCAACGGGGGCATACGTATCACCATAGTCCATACCTTCGACTTCAATGTAGCCTTGGGCGACGAGGCGTGCTTTGTTGCGAACTACTTGTCCATCTTCGTCTTGCTTGTTGCGAAACACCCATTTGGAACCGATGGTGTTGTGATTGTTGTTGGGCTTCTAGACCAATGTCCACACTTGGTTTCTCTCAAAGTTGTGTAGCTCTTCGTGCATGGCATTTATCCAATCCGGATCTTCCAATGCTTCTTCAACCTTCATAGGTTCAATACTAGAGATGAATGAATAATGTTCACAAAAATTAGCCAAACGAGTTTTAGAGCGAGTGATTCTCCCGGTTGGAATATCATTGAAGATTTGTTCAACGGGATGGTCTCGTGAAACTCTTGCTCGAACTCGTGGGAGCTTCTGTTTGGGTCGGGGTGGAGCATCTTCTTCATCATCTCGTTCTTCTTCTTGGCCTTATTCAAAGTTGGCATTGTCGTTCTCTTGTCTAGGTGGAGAAGGAAGTTGATGAGGTTCATCTTGGTATACTTCCTCGTTTTCTTCATCTTGGCGTGTCCCACTTGTGGATGCTTCCATGTCAACACTTGGTTCACCTTGTCGTGAGGTAGAAGCTTCCACTTGGACGGACGAGATACTCTCCTTCACCTCCGTTGGACGAATCTTGACAATGGACAAGTCTTGGATTGCTGCCGAAGGGTCTTTGTCTCCTACATCAATTGGCAATTGATCTACTTGCGAGCCGTTAGATTCACCAAACTTCACATCTACCGTCTCTTCAACCTTTCGGGTGAAATTGTTGTAGACATGGTAAGTGTGAGAGTTTGAGCCATAACCGAGTAGGAAACCCTCATGAGATTTAGGAGCAAATTTAGAATGATGATGCTTGTCAAGAATGTAGCACTTTGAGCCGAATACTCGAAAGTATCCAACTTGGGGTTTGTTACCGGTGAGAAGCTCGTTTGCCGTCTTGCCGAGTAGCATGTGAAGATAGAAGCGATTTGTTGCATGACATGTTGTCTCAACCTATTCCGCCCAAAAGTGTTTTGGCGTCTTGTACTCATCATGCATCTTCCTTTCCTTCTCGATAAGAGTCCGGTTATTCCTCTCAACAACTCCATTTTGTTGAGGCGTATACGTACCCGAGAACTCATGTGAAATCCCTTCTTCGTCAAGAAAGGTATCCACATTTGTGTTCCTGAACTCCGTTCATTGTCGCCGTGAACCTTCTTCATCTTCACTTCAAATTGATTTTGGGCCTTCCTAGCAAAGTTCTTGAAGATCTTTTGGACCTGCGATTTATCATCAAGAAAGAACACGCACATAAATCTTGAAAAATCATCGACGATGACTAGACCAAATGAGTTACCACCGAGGCTTTTGTAGGCATTGGGACCAAAGAGATCCATATGAAGTAGCTCGAGTGGTCTCCTCGTGGTCATGATGTTCTTCACGGGATGACTTCCTCCAACTTTTTTTCCTGCTTGACAAGCACTACACAATCTATCCTTGTCAAATATAACATCTTTTACTCCAAGGATGTGATCACCTTTAATAAGCTTATCAAGATTTCGCATGCCCACATGACCTAATCTTCTATGCCACAACCAAGCTTTAGAAGATTTAGCAATTAAGCAAGTTCTAGGTTGAGCCTTTTTAGTGAAATCAACAATGTTAAGATCACCTCTACGTAGACCGGTAAAGACCATATTGTGGTTATCTCTATGAAACACTTGGAAATCTACTTCAGTAAATAGGACATTGAAACCAAAGTCAGCAAGTCTGAATATAGAAAGTAGATTATATCCAAGAGATTCAATGAGCATAACATTTTGTATGGAGCTATCATGTGAGATGGCCACCTTACCAAGGCCAACCACCATACCCTTTGAGTTGTCACCAAAAGTGACATACTTTCGAGGGCCGTCGTTTTCAGCAAGCTCACGAAACATATCCTTGTCTCCGGTCATGTGATCGGTACACCCACTATCAAGAACCCATTCCTTTCCTCCAGCCATGTAGCCACGAAGATTAGCCATAAGACCAAAGTGTCTCATAGACTCATCGAGATCAAAGTCACTATCATCATCCTCATCATAGTATCCATGTTCAACATCATCTTGTGATGGATCATTTCCTAGAGAGGATAAGTCATTAGATAAATGGTCATCACAATAGTCATCTTTATGAATTATAATGGCTTCAGAGATGATATTGCTAATGATTCCCACATCTCCTTTGGCACGCGTAAGATTAGTAAGCTCAAATAGACAGTCACCAAATTTGGGGTCATTGGAAATCATCTTACTCAAGGCAATAGACTTATGAAGAATTTCATCCAAGTTTTGCAAGGAGTAGTTTTGAAATCGTTCCTGAAGAAATCTCCATATGGTGTAAGCACAATAGAGTAGGCAAGCTAGCAAACAAGTTTCTAGGTAATCCTCTAGTGATTAAATTGACAGTTCTAAGATTACGGTTCATTTCAATAGACTCATCAAGGGTAGGATGCAAAGGAACAACATGAGGTGCACAAGGGCTAGTAATGTACTTGTTTAAATGATATTCATTGAAAATCTCAAGCATCTCAATTTTCCACTCATGAAAGAACTCTTCATCAAGAATAGGCACTCTATGTCTAAGACTCCCCAACATAGACTCATCAATCTTCCTCCAAAGGTGTTTAAACCAAAGCAATGGAGACCAAAGCTCTGATACCAATTGAAAGGATCGAGAAGAGGTGTCTAGAGGGGGTGAATAGACTCTTAGTAACGAAAAGTGGCAGTGTTTAATTTATTTGTGTTAAGGTGGAGTTTTAGCACAAGTTTAACCATTCATTATACATTCAAGCAAGCATGCCAAGAGTATATGAGCAGCGGAAAGTAAAGCATGCAACTTGCAAGAAGGTAAAGGGATGGGATTGGAATGTGCAAACGCAATTGGGGACTCGGAGATTTTTGGCGTGGTTCGGATAGGTGGTGCTATCGTATATCCATGTTGATGGATACTTCAACCCACGAAGGGTAATGGTTGCGCGAGTCCACGGAGGGCTCCACCCATGAAGGGTCCACAAAGAAGCAACCTTGTCTATCCCACCATGGCTATCGCCCACGAAGGACTTGCCTCACTAGGGTAGATCTTCATGAAGTAGGCGACCTCCTTGCCCATACAAACTCCTTGGTTCAACTCCACAATCTTGACGGAGGCTCCCAAGTGACACCTAACCAATCTAGGAGACACCACTCTCCAAAAGGTAATAGACGGTGTGTTGATGATGAACTCCTTGCTCTTCTGCTTCAAATGATAGTCTCCCCAACACTCAACTCTCTCACACATATTTGGATTTTGGTGGAAAGATGATTTAAGTGGAAAGCAACCTGGGAAGGCTAGAGATCAAGATTCAAATGGCTGGAATGGAATATCTTGGTCTCGGCACATGAGTAGGTGGTTCTCTCTCAAAAAATGAATTCTGAATTATAGGTACGTTCTGATGGCTCTCCTTCAAAATGAAGGAAGGGTGGAGGGGTATTTATAGCCTCCAGACAAAATCTAACCATTACACACAATTCACCAAACTCGGTGGGACCGAATCAAAAAACTCGGCCAGACCGATTCAGTCCATAATGTGACCCTTAGGCATTTCGGTGGGACCGATATGATCAACTCGGTGGGACCGATGTGCTAGGGTTAGGGTAAAACCTCATCTCGGTTTGACCGATTACACAAACTCGGTGAGGCCGATTGTGGTAATAAGCAAAATAGAGAGTTGGCCAGACAAACTCCGTGGGACCGATTGCTTATCTCGATGGGACCGAAATAATTGCAACAGGTAACGGAGAGTTTGCAAGCCCATCTCGGTGAGACCAAATTGATTAGAGTTTCTGGCAGTGGCTATGTCAAGTGAATTCGGTGGCACCGGATGGATCAAATCGGTGGGGCCGAGTTTGACTTTTGGTTTGGGACATATGTGGACAGGAGAAAGTGGTTGAGGGCTTTGGAGCATATTACTAAGCACTTTGAGCAAGCAAGCCATTCAGCAACACCTCATCCCCTTTTAATAGTATTGGCTTTCCTAAGGACTCAATGTGTTCTTGGATCACTAAACTGAAAATGTAAAGCCTTGACCTTTTGAGCTTGAGCCAATCCTTTGTCCTTAGCATCTTGAAGGGGTTCCACATCCTCTTGTCCACGCCACTTCATCTATTGAACTTATGTGAAATATACTAGATAAAAACATTAGTCCAACAAGAGATATGTTGACATTAATTACCAAAACCACCCAGGGAGCACTTGTGCTTTCAACTCCTCCTCTAGGACATCTAAGTCATCTTGCCGATCGAGCTCGGCTTCTTTCTCCTCGTACATGCGGACTCGAGGTGAGTCGTGGATAATATCGCTGGGCAAGACGGCCTTTGTGTCGTACACCATGAAGAACGGTGTGTATCCGGTCATGCGATTGGGCGTGGTCCACAGCCCCCAGAGTACGGAGTCGAGCTCCTCAACCCAATGTTTCTCTGACTCCTGTAAGGATCGCACTAGTCTGAGTTTAATGCCGCTCATTATCAGGCCATTAGCCCGTTCGACTTGACCGTTTCTTTGAGGGTGATAGACGGAGGCATAATCGAGCTTGATGCCCAGGTTAGCGCACCATGTTTTTACTTCGTCGGCTGTGAAGTTGGAGCCATCATCGGTGAAGGAAAATGTTGTTTGGGATACCATAATAGTGTACGACACCTGTTATGAAATCTATCATTGGTCTGGCTTCAGCTGTTTTAACTGGGTTGGCCTCTATCCACTTGGTGAATTTATCCACCATGACCAATAGATATTTTTTCTTATGGCTTCCCCCTTTAAGGGTCCGACCATGTCAAGCCCCCAGACCGCAAAGGGCCAAGTAATGGGGATTGTTTGTAGGGCGGTAGGAAGCATATGGCTTTGATTGGCGAAAAGCTGGCATCCTACACAATGCTGGATGAGGTCTTGCGCATCTGTTCGGGCCATAGGCCAGAAAAATCCAGTTCAGAAGGCTTTACTTACAAGGGCCCGAGCTGCGGCATGATGACCGCCAAGACCAGCATGGATTTCAGCCAAGAGCTGTCGCCCCTCTTCTTCGGAGATACACCTTTGAAGGACTCCGGTAGTACTTTTCTTGTAGAGCTCTCCTTCATGAACCTTGTAGGCTTTCGAGCGTTAGACGATGCATCGAGCCTCATTCTGGTCCTCGGGAGAGCTCTCGCCTATTGAGATAGGCCAGGAAGGGTTCGGTCCATGGGGCGATTACTGCCATGATTACATGAGTTGATGGCGTTGGTTCGGTGGCCGAGCCCCCGATGATTTCGGGATTGTATTCGGAATCCGGGGGTTTGATCGGATCCGGACTGATGTTGCTGCTCTCGTCCTACCATACCACGGATGGCTTGAAGGGCCTTTCCACGAATATGTTAGGTGGGATAGGGTCACACTTAGCCCCCATGCGAGCAAGGATGTCCGCTGCCTGATTTCTCTCTCAGGCCACATGATGAAACTCAAGCCCCTCGAACCGAGTTGATATTTTGAGTACGGCGTTGCAGTAAGCCGCCATCTTTGGATCTTTGGCATCGAAATCTCCGTTTATTTGGGATATTGCAAGGTTCAAATCTTCGCACACCTCGAGGCGTTGTATGACCATAGAGATAGCCATCCGAAGACCATGCAATAAGGCCTCGTATTCGGCTGCGTTTTTAGAGTCTGTATATAGTATTTCGAGCACATAACAGACTGTGTCTCCTGTGGGGGATGTCAGGACGATGCCGGCCCCAAGTCCAGCTAGCATTTTAGAGCCATCGAAGTGCATCACCTAGTTGGAATACGTGTCGTACTCTTTAGGGAGTTCGCCCTCTGTCCATTCGGTGACGAAGTTAGCCAACACCTAAGATTTAATGGCTCGGCGTGGTTTCTACATTATTTCAAATGGTAAGAGCTCAATGGCCCATTTGGCGATCCGGCCGGTGGCGTCTCGCTTGCTTATAATATCATTGAGTGGTACTTCTGAAGCCACCGTGATCGGGTACTCTTGAAAGTAGTGTCGCAGCTTGCGGGATGCCATAAAGACCGCATATGCTATCTTCTGATAATGCAGGTATCGAGATTTGCATGATGTAAGGACCATGGATACGCAGTATATTGGTTTTTTGAGTGGGAATTTATCCCCCTCTTCCTCTCGTTCCACGACGAGCACTGCACTCACCACCTGGTGGGTTGCATATATGTAAAGCAACATCGGTTCGCCGACGTTTGGTGCGGCCAAGATTGGGTTGCTAGATAGCAAAGTTTTTAATTCCTCCAGTCCGGCCGCTGCAGCGTCCGTCCACTCGAACTGGTCGGTGCGTCGGAGCAGGCGATACAATGGGGTATAAGCCTTTTCTCCTAATCTGGAGATAAAACGGCTCAAAGCTGCTACGCACCCGACTAGTTTTTGGACCTGTTTGAGGTCAGTTGGTGTTGCCAATTGTGATAGGGCCCGGATTTCGGCTGGGTTTGCTTCAGTTCCTCTATTGGATACAATTAGCCCGAGTAGTTTGCCGGCGGGAACACCGAGAACGCACTTTTCCAGATTAAACTGTATATCATTTGTTCGGAGGTTGTCGAATGTATGGCATAAGTCATCTACCAATGATTCAATGTGCTTGGTTTTGATGACTACGTCATCTACATATGCCTCCACAGTCTTGCCGATTTGCTTTTCCAGGCACGTTTGAATCATGCGTTGGTAAGTGGAGCCGTCGTTCTTGCCCAAAAGGCGTAGTGTTGAAGCAGAAAGGCTCGTACAGGGTGATGAATGCCATTGCGGCCTGATCGGATTCCTTCACCTTAATTTGATGGTATCCGGAGTATGCGTCAAGGAAACACAGTGAATCATGTCCCGCGGTTGCATCAATAATCTTGGCGATGCGAGGTATTGGGAAGGGGTCCTTAGGGTAGGACTTATTAAGGTCTTTGAAATCGACACACAGGCGCTAGGATTTATCCTTCTTCGGTACCATGACCAAGTTTGCTAGCCAGTCTGGATGTTTGGTTTCTCTGATAAACCCGGCTTCGAGTAACTTGGTTAGCTCTTCCCCCATTATTTGGGTTCGGAAAATCGCCGCAATGTTTGCTTAACTGGATTGTATCCCTTCAGTATATTGAGACTATGTTCGGCCAGTTTGCGTGGGATTCCTGGCATATCAGAAGGGTGCCAGGCGAAGATGTCCCAATTCTCGTGCAAGAACGCGCGTAATGCGGCATCGCCCGTCGGATCCAGCTATGCCCCAATGCAAGCTATCTTCTTGTGGTCCGTCGGGTGAACTTGAAATTTGACTATTTCATCTGCTGGTTTGAAGGAAGTTGACTTAGGTCTCTTATCGAGTATTACGTTGTCCCTATCCACTTTGGAACATAAGGTGGTTAATTCTTTGGCTGCGAGGGCCTCCGATAGTACCTCGAGGGCCAGGGAGGCGGTTTTGTTTTTGGCGTGGAGTGCTATGTCCGGATCACTAGTAATAGTGATAACTCCGTTGGGCCCGGGCATTTTGAGCTTCATATCGCCGTAATGGGGTGTATCTTGAAAGCGTGTGAATGTGTCTCGCCTTAGCAGGGTGTGATACCTGATGTTGGAAGGTGCCACATGGAAGAGTAACTCTTCGGACCTATAGTTCTCCAGCGTGCCGAATACCACGTCGAGTTTGATTTTCCCCGAGCATCTTGCTTCCTGACTGGGTGTGTTGCCTCTAAAGGTTGTATTACTCTACCCAATGCGACTCTTGTCCACTTGCATTTTATTGAGCGTGTCCTCATAGATGAGGTTCAGTCCGCTGCCACCGTCCATTAATGCTTTAGTGAGCCGAAATCCATCCATGATTAGGTTTAGGAACAAAGCAGCTGGTGCCTGGACTGAGCGGGACCTTGGTTCGTCATCGGCATTGAAAGTAATCGCTGTATCGTTCCGAGGGTTTATTACTGCTGTTTGGACAACTTTGGCGAGGTCGCGGAGCGCCCTTTGGCACCGATTATTTGATGGGAAGGTCTCGAAGACCATGAGGTCGTTGAGATCATCATCCTCACAAAAGTACTTATCTGGGGTAGTGTTGGTGAGGATACCCTCGCCGCTCTTGGCCACTTGCCAGAGTATCCAACATGCCCATAGGTTGTGCATTGGTTCGGTATTCGGCTCATATGTACTAGACAGGGCCGATTGAGCCATTCCTCGAAGACAGTTCTACGTCCCGTAAAGGGCTAATTTTCTTGTCCACGGGGTGATGATCAGGTGCCCCGCGAGGGTGCATCCTTTTTGGTCATCCGGGAGGTGGCTTAAAGGCATGCGGTTCCCAACGGGCTGTCTGAGTTTTCCAATCGCTTTCCATTGCGCAATACTTCTGCACTATGTGTGCCAAATCTGCAAAGTGCAGTATGCGATGGTAGTTGAGGGCATTAAGGATTCCCTCATCCATACAGTTGTTGCAAAATACTGAGATTGCGTTGTCATCGCAGCAATCTTTAATCTTGTTTTTAACAAGTAGGAATCTAGCCCAAAAGTGATGGACTGTTTATTGAGGTTGCTGACGTATATACATTAAATCACATATGTCCAGCGGACCAGAATTTCTTGGAGAGTATTGCTTGTGGTGGGCGGGTGGGATTAAATCTGACCCGTAGCCCGTTGTGGAATCCGGGTTTTGAAGAATTTCTGAGTTTAATGGCCCAGGATCCGGAGTGTCCAGGGAGTTTTTAGGCTCGAAGCCTGGTTCTATGTTCGGAGGATGGATAGTTTCTCAAAGGTGGGCATCCGTCTCACAGAGCTCGAAGATCCGAACATAGTTTGTTTTTAGCGTGGGAGGAGCAGTATCCTCACCTTTCTCTTCCACAACGGTCACCGGGTGGGTGACCAGTGGGGATATGATTTCTCTCTGGTCAAATTTAAGCCCGATCAGATCATAATCCGTTGAGACCCCTAGGGCGGCGATGCGATCTACCAGTTCATTTAAAGATGAAACATTTGTCAAATCCATCTTATCGACGCTTTCGGGGTTGATGCGGAGATGATTTTTGGCAATCTGGGGGGCTGCCTCTGGCTTTATGGCCGGGCGGGCGCCTATGGTGAAATTGCCGATCTGGAGGATTTGCCCAGGAACTAGGGCTTTTCCAGAGGTGATTTTGTCATTGATGACGAGGCGAGCCATCGATCCTTCTATCGACAACGTAGAGGAACTCTCAATGAAAGCACCAATGTCGGTGTCAAAACCGACAGATCTCGGGTAGGGGGTCCCAAACTGTGCGTCTAAGGATCACGAGTAACAGGAGGCAGGGGACACAATGTTTACCTAGGTTCGGGCCCTCTTGATGGAGGTAATACCCTACGTCCTGCTTGATTGACTTTGGTGAGTATAGGGGTTACTAGAGTTGATCTACCTCGAGATCATAATGGCTAAACCCTAGATGTCTAGCATGTATGATTATGATTGCCTCTATGGACTAAACCCTTCGGTTTATATAGACACCAGAAGGGGCTAGGGTTGTACAGAGTCGGTTACATGGAAAGGAATCTTCATATCCGCACGCAAGCTTGCCTTCCACGCCAAGGAGAGTCCCATCCGGACACTGGGGAATGTCTGCCGTCTTGTATCTTCACGACCCATTAGTCCGACCCATGTTGCCTAGCCCAGACGCCTGAGGACCCCCTTATCCAGGACTCCCTCAATGGGGGCTCGGGAGCCAGTAGGAGCCCCTGAGGCACGGTGCTAAAGGCCCCCCTTTTAACGTCAAGCGACTTGCACGAGAAAGGAGTGGCTTGCCCCGCGGGGGTGCCTAGGAGGGGTTGTGCCCAACGGAATGCGGTGTAGCATCCTTCCCAAGTGGTGGGGTGTTGGCGAAGCCGCTCGAGGTCCTGTCTTCGGAGGCTCATCTACATTAGTTAGTCATGAAATACAAAGGCTAGCCGCACTTGTCGTTTTGCCCGTGATCTTTCCGCAAGGAGGCGAAGGCACAAAGTACCTGGTGAGGTGATGTGCACAGCGCCGACCTGCGAGCTAGAGCTCAGTCTCTTTGGTTTGTCAGCACTGCAAGGACGGACCCTAGCACAGGCCCCGTGCCGGTAGCCCCTTAGCGGAATGAGCAAGGGGTCGGTTAGCAACGTGCGGGGGTCGCAAGGGTGACTCTAGAAGTGATAGATGACCAGGCACAATGTTAATAAGTGTAAAAGCTCAAGCAAGCATAACTTGTCGGTGCAACAGACCCTGGGTCTGTCACCCAGACTGTGCACAGGCATGGGAACAAAATTGAAGCATCAGCCCAAGTCAGAGACTGAAGGACCAATAGATTTGAAGAACCAACATACAGCTTAGAGGGACCAAGAGTAAGCCAGAGGAACAAGATATGGGAAAGAGAAGGGCCTTCCTTGCCGGAGAGGTGAGCCTGGCAAGGGGAGAGACCACCACTAGAAGGAAGCAACCAGGCACCCCGGCAAGGTCTGTCGGGGTTCGCAGGGGCAAAACCACCCCACCAACCTCTCAAGCACGACCCACGTCATCTATCAGTGCGGTGTCAAGCCACAAAGTGATTAAGTGGCAGCCATTCACCACATGGTAGCCATTTCCCAGAGAAGAAACCCACTGATGACACCCGTCCCGCGACGTGTCAAGAGAACAGGCGTGAAGCTGCCAAGATAGCCCGGAAGGCCTTGCTGGGCAACCAGTGATGTGACACTAAGTTGTGCATTTAATGCACCTTGTCAGCCCGCAGAGTTAGGTATGATAGCACTATTTCCTATCATATCAATGGATAATGACTACTTTGCCATTGCGGTGACCCCTTATTCTATAAAAGGAGGCCCATGGCATCCATAGGAGGGGTTAGAAGGTTAGAAAGTGGACGAACTCATACGTGCGTGGTCACAACTGCCCATAGGCAACCCCTGCTGGGCAAGTGTACTACGTCTCGCCACCTCCATTCCACCATCAATCCACCAAAGCAGGAGTAGGGTTTTACGCCTCACGACAGCCCGAACCTGGGTAAATGGCTTGTGTTCTCTCTGCCATGCTGTCGTGCATTGGTCTGCTCCTTGTGCAATGCGACGTCCCCCTGCCGAACCAGCAAGGGGCCTCTTGGTTCCATAGGTGGCCGCGGATATCTCGCGACATCTTTGGCATGCTAGGTAGGGGGCTCGCTTGCGCGAACCTGAAAGCGTGTGCTTCGCGTCTTCTTCGTCACCGTCTTCATCCTTGACGGCGCCATCGACCATGGCACCTAAGAAGAAGAAGTCCGGCCCTTCGGCCCATCCCTCCGCATGAAAAGCTCCGTCACCCGCGGCCTCTTGTGCCTCAGAGGATGCGGGGCCAAGTGAGGACGTGCTACTGGGGGTGTGGTTGGAGCAGGTGGCGCCATCGCCACTACCCCCGCGGCTACATCGGGGGCTGGAGATGTCGGAGGAGAACAACATCAGCAATGTCTTGGCGGTCATGCTCCACAAGGTGCGGGCGAGGGGGTCACCGTCTACGCCCCTCCTCCCACTAACAGGCACAACCGCAGGAACGATGCTTGGTCCGGGGCGAGCCATCGCCCCCGGCCATCCCCACCACGAGAGCGACTGTGGCCCATGCGCCTCTTCCCAGACGAGCCGACCCTGCCGCTGCAGCCGACGGAGCCGTCAACCCTCAAGCACCGCTGCCGCGTGACCCCGCTACCTAGGTGGTCGTCCCACGGCTACGTGGACGTGGCACCACAGACGTCGATGTTGCTAGCACCGTTATGAGCCAGGCGACGGTGCAGTCGACATCATCAACATCTATGCCAAGTACAGCCATGGAGGCTATGGTTCCCGCCAGCGGCCAACCATCCAGAGCCTGCTCGGTTTCGCTGAAGCTGGGGGCTCACGGAGAGCTGGCCCGCCACGACCTCCCCAAGCGACAGCAACCGCCCGTACCGCTGGCGGAACGGAGGGGGCTGTCCCCATGGTGCAGTCCCCACCATGGCAGCCGACGCTGGCGCCGCAGAATCAAGACCCCGATGACGTCTCGATGGCCTCTTCTGACCCTCGAGCACGTCCAGACCAACATCGAGCCCCGAAGGATAGGCGCCGGCGAGACGCGCGTGTCATCATAGACCGGCGCCGTGACGACCTCCGCCAGACCGATGGGGGCGGCGGCCTCGATGTTGACGAGTCTGCGCTTGGTGTTGGCGGTTGCCTTCCTTTCGAGGTCGGCTGCCCTGCCTTTACACGAGAGCTATGGCAAGCCCGTTGGTTGTCCGTTCATACATTCAAGCCAAAGATACCTGAGAAGTACGACGGGAGGCTGAACCCGGCAGAGTTCCTAAGCATCTACACCATCGCTGTTCAGGTTGCCGGGGGAAGAGATGAGAAGGTGTTTGCCAATTACTTCCCTTTTGCCCTCAAGTCCAATGTGAGGTCTTGGCTAATGCACCTGCCAGAGAACTCCATTTCATCATGGGCGGACCTGTGCCACGAGTTCATCGGTGCCTTCATCGGTGGCCACCAAGAGCCCGACAGGCCCAGCGACCTGCAAATTCTTCAGCAAAAGGAAGAAGAAACTCTCCGTAAGTATTTACTGAGATTCAGTAATGTTCATAGAAATATTCCAAATATCCAGCCGGCAGCCGTTATAGCAGCCTTCCAGTCCAATGTGCGCAACCATCGCATTCGTTCCAAGATGAATGTGCGGTTGCCCAAGACTATGAAGGAACTATACACACTGGTGGATAAGTGTGCTCGGATGGAGGAAGGAAGGAAGTTGCTCGGAGAGGAGGATTGCATCAATGTTGATCAGAGGAAGAAGATGAATCACCCAGCCAGAGGAAGGGCAAGAAGCGCAGTAAGAAGCCAAGAGATAAGACAGTGATGACTGTAGAAGGTTCGGGCACACCTAGCCCCGGCAAGAAGGGCAAGGCTGCGGCCCTCGGCAAGGAAGGTGTCGCTTGCTGCCGGGAAGCCGCTGCCTTTGAGAAGGCTGGGAAAGGTGATGGCTCGTACTGCAAGATCCACCGAACCAAGGGCCATGACCTTCAGGAGTGCTATCAGGTTGAGAAGCTTGTCAAGAAGCAGAGAGCGGAATATGGCAAGCGTGACAAGGAGAAAGGTCAGAATGCCACTGGCGGCAAGGGTCGTCTCAGCAAACCCTTTCAGAATCAAGGAAAACCCGCCAGAGGTCAAGAGAAGGAGGTCTGTGATGATGGGGGTGATGAGGGGAATGAAGAGGAAACCAGTGAGCAGGAATTTCAGAAGGCCACTAACGCCCTATGCATTGTTGGGGGTGCATCTTTGCACGCCTCCCACCACTAGCTCCAGCGATGGGCATGAGAGATCAATGGCGTAGAGCCAGCGCCAGAAGCCCGGAAGCCACTCAAATGGTCCCTCACGCCAATCATCTTTGATGAGGAGGATCACCCTGGCTGCACCATCATGGTAGGATGCTTGCCATTGATGGTCTCCCCGACAATTCACAACCTCAAGGTCACAAAGATGCTACAGGATGGCAGGACCGGGCTGAATTTGATTTCCCCAGCAGTCATCAACAAGCTTCAGATAGGAGAAGAAGAGCTAGAAGATACCGGCACGTTTCAAGGAGTTAACCCCGCGAGGAGCCATCCTAAAGGGAAGATTACGTTGCTGGTTACGTTCGGGGGAGAGCTGAACTACCGGACAGAGAAGGTTGTGTTTGATGTGGTTGATCTCCCCCTGCCGTACAATGGGATTCTTGGGCGCCCGGCCCTGGCTAAGTTCATGGCAGCATCCCACTATGCTTATAACAATTTGAAGATGCCTGAGCCACTAGGAGTCATCACTATCCAGTCAAATGAGAAGGATGCAATTATCTGCGTAGATAAGATGTACCAAGATGTAGTCGCAGCAGACTGTGGCAGCAACAACTCCCACCAAGGAAAGCAAAGGAAAGAGAAAGGATTGTAGAACCTCCGGCAAGGAGTCTGGGAAGCGTGCCCCTCCAAGTGCACGACACCCGTTGAAGACGTGTCGGAGTGTTCTAATAGCAAGGGATCCAAGGTTGCTACACCCCAAGTGAAGTAGGTCCCGGCAGGCTAGATGGCATTGATGGTATTTTTAGCATCAGCGCCACCCTTGATGACAAATAGGAAAGCGCGCTCATTGCCTTCCCGTGGGCGAATATCGATGTGTTTGCTTGGCAACCATCTGATATCCCTGGTGTTCCCATGGAGGTAATTGAGCACCACCTTGTTTTCTGCCCACACGCCCGACCTGTCAAGCAGACAGTCCCGAAGCATGCCTTGGAAAGGCAGCAGTTTATTGCCGAGGAAATCAAGAAACTAGAAGCAGTTGTTTTGGTTAGAGGAGTACTGCATCCAACATGGCTAGCAAATCCAGTGGTAGTCTGGAAGGTAAATGGGAAATGGAAGCTTTGCAATGAGTTCACAGGCCTCAACAAGGCTTGCCCGAAGGACCCGTTTCCCTTGTCGTGCATCGACCGGATTGTGGATTCCACTTCAGGGTGTGATTTTCTCTCCTTCCTGGACGCATATTCTGGATATCACCAGATCTTCATGTCCAAACAAGATGAAGAGAAGAAATCCATCATTACTCGATGTCGGCGTCCTAGGAACGGGGGTACCCAGATTTGCCTGCCTGTGGCCCATGGCATGGCTCCATCAGCGGCCCAGTATGGCCCAGTTTCAACGGCAATGACTCATGTCCCTTGCGAGGGGCCAAGCCTCGCGAGGCGGATGACACCAAGACCTCCCCGAGGGCGGCCTCACTAGGCTGGCTCCCGAGGAGTGGAGATATCAAGGCAAGGTGCAACTCGTGAGGTTCACATGACGTGAGCCATGACGACCAAGGCCAGGCGAGCGCCAGCGGGTGAAGTGTACCAGTTTCCTCTTTGGTGCCAAGGAGGCAAGCGCAAGCGTGGAGTCCTGCAAAATCAGGCAAAGGTTTCCATATTTGTGCAACAAGACCAAGACTGCCAGGATAGCAGGACGGAGGTAATCACGGAGCCCACCACA
Organism: Triticum dicoccoides; assembly: GCF_002162155.2. Taxonomy (NCBI): domain Eukaryota; kingdom Viridiplantae; phylum Streptophyta; class Magnoliopsida; order Poales; family Poaceae; genus Triticum; species Triticum dicoccoides. The sequence continues at coordinate 358,125,477 of NC_041392.1, forward strand.
GCGTCACCACCAGAGCCTTTGTAGGCGAAGACTACTTTTGTCAGTATTACTTGTACTCGTTGTCTCCCTTGGAATTTGGCTTTTGTGGGATCCCTTCCCGCCTACATTTGGGGAGAGAACCAAGGCCACTAGGAGTAGGACTTATCCACCACCCGAGAGAGGGATCGGATCATTCAGTCCATCCTCACACCCACCAGCTCAACGAGCTCAAGAACACCTCACCTCCTGAGGCTATTCAACCACCATACTAGTTCATCCTCAGCACCTCGAGGCAATCCACCAGAAAGCTGGAGTAGGGTATTAAACCGCAAGGTGGCCCGAACCAGGATAAACCGATGTGTCTCTCATCCCTTGGGTTCGTCGAGCTAGGCTGTGGAATCGTTGGGCCAGTTGGTTGGGGAGAGGGAGTTCTTCGTACGCACCCCAGTGTTCGAACCTCTCAAGGGTCTGCGAAGCCTAGCATCCGATATTTCGCGCGCCAGGTAGGGGTGCATCGAAACTTCTCTTCCGTTGATCGACTCGCCGCTGCTCCACCGGCTCCCTGGCTGATGCTTGCCGAGCCCATGCTGACCGTCGAGCCGCTCTCGCCGCGCACGTTGCCTAGGCGGCACCCCTCGGCGGGCCTCCCCGTCGTTCTCCATCACCTGCCGCCAACATCGTCACCGGCTCGGCGGGGCACGAGCAGCAAGCTTCGTCGCAGCACCCCTCCATGCAGTGGGACGGACGCACCGCCACCCCATCGCTGACTCCGGCCGGCTGGTCATCCCACGCTCGTCACGGTCCGGCGAACGCGCAGACTGCGTTGCTCATGGTGCGTGAGCTCCTCTGCTACCGCCGGTTGATGACCTCTACGAAGACTGGTTGGAGTGCATCGCCGAGCTAGTCAGCATGGCTAGGGGCTCGCCCGCATCGTCCATGTCGCTGCCTCGTCCGCCGCCTGCTGCGGGCGATATAGACCATGGAGCGCCTCCGTCACCTCCTCATCAGGACATCACCCTCAGTCCAAGACGCACGACCCCGCGGCGTGACCCTCCGCGCACGAAGAAGAAAGCTGCAGGGAGGTCCAACGGCCGCAAGAAGGTGCTCCACCACTCCCTCCACCGCCATGTCAAGACCGCGCTCTGCCTGCAGCGGTGGCACGTGAACACCAAGATCAGGCTCCACCTCCACGACGGGCTCCTATGACCACAACGGACTGCCCCTTCTTCACCCCTGAGCTACATAGCGTCGTCTGGCCAGGCAAGTTCAAGCATGACCTGCCTCCATGTTACGACCTCACCTCTAACCCTGTGGAGTTCCTGCAGCTCTACGAGCTGAGTATCGAGGCGGCCAACGGCAACGAAAAGGTCATGGCGAACTGGTTCCCCATGGCCCTCAAGGATGGCGCGCGCTCATGGCTCCTGAATCTGCCCACGTGATCGATCGCCTCCTCGGGTGTAACACCCACAATGCGGCTATATCTCCCACGTGTCGAGGCACGACTTAGAGGCATAACCGCATGGTGGTTTAGTCGCAAGTGGGGTAATCTTCACACAATCCCATGTACTGAATAAGAAAGGGATAAAGAGTTGGCTTACAATCGCCACTTCACAAAAATAACAAGTTAAACATACATCATCCAGAATACAATCAAGGTCCGACTACGGAACCAAAATAAAAGAAGACAGCCCCAAATGTTAGATCCCCGATCGTCCCAACTGCGCACCACTACTGATCAACCGGAAAAGACACATAACAACGACCAAGATCTTCATAGAGCTCCCACTTGAGCTCGGTTGCGTCACCTGCACTAGTATCATCGGCACCTGCAACTGTTTGGAAGTATCCGTGAGTCACGAGGACTCAGCAATCTCACACTCGCGAGATCAATACTATTTAAGCATATGGGTAGGATAAGGTAGTGACGTGGAGCAGTAGCAAGCACTAAGCAAATATGGTGGCTAACATACGCAAATAAGAGCGAGAAGAGAAGCAACGCTGTGGTCGAGAAGCTCGAAGTTATCAAGAAGTGATCCTGCAACTACTTACGCACAACCATAACACAAGAATCGTGTTCACTTACCAGACTCCACCGGAAAGAGACCATCACGGCTACACACGCGGTTGATGCATTTTAATTAAGTTCAATGTCAAGTTCTTTACAACCGGACGTTAACAAATTCCCATCTGCCACATAACCACGGGCACGGCTTCGAAAGTTTATACCCTGCAGGTGTGTCCCAACTTAGCCCATCACAAGATCTCACAGTCAACAAAGGATATTCGTTTTCCCGGGAAGACCCGATCAGTCTCGGAATCCCGGTTACAAGACATTTCGACACTGGTAAAACAAGACCAGCAAGACCGCCCAAATGTGCCGACAAATCCAGGCGGAAACTAACGCGACAAGAGTGGAACAAAACACCAGGCATAAGGCCGAGCCATCCACCCTTTACCAAGTATATAGATGCATTAATTAAATAAGAGATATTGTGATATCCCAACATAAACATGTTCCAACATGGAACAAACTTCAACTTCACCTACAACTAGCAACGCTAAAAGAGGGGCTAAGCAAAAGCGGTAACATAGCCAAACAACGGTTTGCTATAAAGGTGGGTTAGAGGCTTGACATGGCAATATGGGAGGCATGATATAACAAGTGGTAGGTAGAGCGACATAGTGATAGAGCAAACAACTACCAAGCAAGGATAGAAGTGATTTCAAGGGTATGGTTATCTTGCCTCAGATCCCGCAAGGAAGAAGAACGAGTCCGTGAAGAAGACCAATGGACGTAGTCGAACGGATCCTCACAACTCCGGAACGAAACCGAAGCTAACGAGAGAAGCAACCCGGAAAGAAGCAAGCAACATAGTAAACAACTATCACATAAACAAGGCATGATGCACAACCAAGTATGATGCATGTCTGGTTTGAAGAGGCATGGCATGGCAAAGTGCAATAAACAATACTACAAATTAAGTGGAGCTCAATATGCAACGGAGTTGCATATTGAAGAAAACACCACATTCAAACATTTAGTTCACTCTCGTTTATGTATCCAACAATATTAAATGTTACTAAACATGGCAAGAGGTGAAGCATAATAAAACTACCTATCTAGGCAAGTTTAAATGAGGCCGGAACAACAAGCAACAAGTCCGGAAAAATCCTCATGTGCAATTTATGGATTTGGTATTGTTCTACCCTAAACCATATTTTAGAGTTGTTAAACATGCAAAGTAATGCCACCATGTTAAACTAGGCATTTTCTACCCCACTTGCATATAATGTTTATTTAAAATGGAGCTATGGTTAATTAGTTATTAATTAAATCATTTTAACATGGCAATATGGCAAATTATATGCAAACATCATTTTAAACATTTTAAACATGCATCAAAGTTGGATATTATGAAACTAGACAAGATTCTAAGCATTTTTCATATTTAATGTTTTTACATATGATGCATAGTTTGAGAGATATGATATGCATGAACAACAAGGGGTTCTCTGTAAAACTGTTGGTCTCTAGAAAATTGATAAAATCGCCACGGGGAAAAATGACATGGGCCGAAACTACTGGCCCAACAGTGGAAAAAAATAGGAGGCGCTGGAGCTGGCCTCACCATGGGCTCGACCCAGGAGTTGGAGGGAGGCCGCGGTCAATGGCGAAGGGAGGTGGCCCAGGCGCGAGCTGGCACTGGGCCAGGTGCGTGTGAGGCGGCCCACGCATCTGGCTGTCTCGGTCAACTCTGGCACGCGGCAGGGGGCTCCGGCTCCGGTGGGGCTTGGAACGGTGGCGGACGGTGGCAGGGACTTGATCTGGGGTGGCGGGCAAGGACGGGAACAAGTGGATCCGGACATGATCTGCCTGATCCGTCCGTTTTCGGCGGCGGTGGTGGAGACCCGGCGACGGCGAGCTCGGCTCGCACTCATAAATGGCAGCGGTTGCTCCTGTAGAACGAGAGAGAGGGAGACGTGAGAGGAGGGACGAGAAGGAGACAGGAAGGGGAAGTGGGAGCAGGGCGGCGGGGTCCAGCCTAGGAGGTCTCGGTGACGGCTCTGGCAAGGCCATCGGTGAGGACGGGCGGTGAGGTCGACGAGGCGGCGGGGTGGAGGTGCTCGGGCTCTTGCCTGTGGGGAGGAAGACGAGGCGCTGGGACGGAGGCGCTCGGGCCCAGATCCAGCCCAGGGCGGGCCGATTGCAGGCTCGAGCGGGCCTTGCGGGGTGGAGGAGGCTGAGGGGCGACGTGGCGGTACCCCGTTGGCTGCGGGCGACTGCGCGGTGTCGGCTGGCCACTAGGAGCGCGCCACGTGGCGCTGGAGGGGTGGCCGTCGACGGATTTTGAGGTGGGAGGCGGTGGCTGGAAGGTGGAGGTAGCGGCTGCGGGTTGGGGGCATGGATTCCGAGGAGGGGGGCTAGAGGTAGGTGGAGGGGGGCAGGATTCCGAAAATGGAATGGGGAGGCTACTTAAATAGGCAGGGGTTAGGTTTAGGGGGTTTTAGGTGGTTTTCGGACCCTCGAATCACGATCGTGCGGCTCCGGACAGAGGGGGACTAGATGGGCAGTAGGTGGGCTGTGCAGCAGGCATCGGGCTAAGAGAAAAGAAGAGAGAGACCCGATAGCAGTTTTCGGTGACTGAAAACGTTCGACGATAGACCGGCTATACTGCCGCTATAGTTATCCGTTAGGGCATCAAATGAGCTCCGAATGCGACGAAACTTGACAGGCGGTCTATCTAGACTATAACAAGACCGCACGCCAACTTTCGTCCCATTCAAGAACATTTTCCGGCCACTTATAAATAAATATTTTGAACATGCCGCGGGTGCGTGCAAGTGTGACTGGGCTCAGAACGGACAACGGAAAGAACTGGGAGACCCAGATGGATGCATGTTTTGAAAACATGCAGATGCAATGCGGATGATGACAAGTAAAAATGCAACACGCAAGCAAATGACATGGCAAAGACAGCGAGTAACTGGAAGACACCTGGCGCATCAGACTCGGGGCGTCACAACACTGGACCACTACGAGAGGATCTCGACTCGAGATCTAGGTTGGCACCGGAGGGAAGCAGAAGAGGAAGAGAAGAGGTAAAACTAAGTTGCTTCTTTGACAAATGAGTGAAACCAAAGAACCTTGCGAGGTTGAACAAATTGAAAGAAAGAATGCAACAAAGATGAACAAATTTGAAAACACTCCGTTAGAAAAGAGGAACAAAGAACATTGCTAGAACCTTGTAGGTTGAAAGACATAAGAAAAAGGGTTGCAATGGACAAGAAGTACATGCAAGCACTCCGGTAGAAATGACATGTACAAGGAACAATAAGGATCAATTACAACAACACTCCGGTTAAAACAAGATAGAGGAGGAAAAATAATGATATAATTTGGACAGCACTCCGACTGTAAATGGAAAGAATTCAACATGAACTTGACAAGATGAGAGGATACTTGATGAGATCGACAACACACTGCCTCCAAAACTATTGGAAGAATGGCACAAGGGGTAAGAAAGATTTCAGATGGCACTCTGGTTGAGAAGGGAGGCAAAACTTGATAAGATGAGAGAACTTGAAAAGATGGCACGACACTCCGGTTGAATGGATAAGCACGAAAAGAACATGGTCCTCACAATCCGAGATGATGAGTGAAGAGAGCAACATCACAATGCCACTGGAAGAAAGAATAGAAGATAACTCATTGGAATAATATAATGTAGAAGAAAATGCCCACTTGTGCCACAAATGAGCTTGGAGAGCACCTTCCAATAAGGTCATAACGGAATTGTTGGAAAACCAACAACGAAACGAATAAGCTTATAGTGGGCTTATGGAAACATCTCAACATTATGAGGTGACAAACGTCCACTACAGGAAGCCATTGATTTGAGTGAGAGCACCAAGGCGATGAAAACCTTCTTTCACCAAGAGGATAGGAGAAAACTTGGATCATGGATAAGAACCATAATAGCAACATTCCTTAGGGAAGGCTTTAGGTGAAACATGACACAAGATAACTCCAACGAAGAGATTGGTGGATTTAAAATATCTCCTTCTTAACAACTTTTGAATCATGACATACGAAGGGAAATTGTCAAGAGTGACATAACACCACCTCAAAAGAAAAGATAGGAAGAACTGCACTTCAGAATGCAAGATGAAGAATGCTTGAACTCCTTAAAACAAGACATGTGTTGAACACCATGTTTATTTGATAGTATAGCTTGGCAGATCTTAATTCGAGAGAAATCTTGAGGACAATTGAACAATGAAAGGAATCCTTGAAAAACTACCCCAAAGAAACTCTCGAAGAACTCTAGATAGATAAAAGAAGGTTGCAAGGAAAAGAAGCTTGAAAAGAATAAGATGAATCCTTGCATTGATTGGATGGAGCTTCGCGATGATATAACCGAGAAAAACTTGAAACTCCGGAAAGAAAATATGAAGCATCTCGAACCGCAAAATGTGACATGATGAACACTCTAGAAAGAAGAAACTAGATCACTTGGATGAAACAATAATAAGAATTACATTATGCGTATCCTTCACCAATTTAGATTGATGACAAGCAACGGATTTGGCATACTATTTATTCTCGTAGAAAGGATTAAGATAGATATAGCGTCACTTGGGAAGGTCTTCAACGAACCACCGGTAGTATTGGAAAGAACGAATGAATTTATATGATAACCAAGGAAGAGAACTCTTGAACAAACCACCGTAAGAATTGAAAATGAACGAAGAAAAGATAAAGAAACACTAGGAAGAATTATAAAAAGAACGAAGATACTTGAGAGAATATAAATACATGAGACCGAAGAGATCATGAACTGATTAGAGAATATTTGAATGATGCACCAGCCGGTAGAATTGGGGAATGAGATCTGAATGTTGAGAACGAATAAATCTTCTGAAATGATGGCCTCCAAAGAATCAAACTGAAAAGACTCCTGAAATGCTTCAGATGGGTATGAAAAGAATTCTCACAATCGAAAATAATTATGAGAGGATGGCATCAAGCTTGAACTATACATGTTTGGAAAAACGGGTAAGGATTTAAGAGGAACTCCACTTTGGTCTTCAAAATCCGAGAATGACGATGAGAAACACACCACGAATTGTTTAGACACTCCGGGAGAATCAAAAGAGAATAGGTTGAGCCAACAATGGAAAGAATTTGAGAGATCTTAGAGAAAGACATATGAGTGATGAGAATTCATACTTACGTCATACTTTGAAATGAATTTGAGAATAACTCGGGAAAATTAGAAGAGTCGGTAAGATCCTGGAAAAGACCTGTGGGTTAGGGCCCACTCAAGAGGAACACCGTTGAAATGATTTGAAGAGAGAGATTGCACCGGTTGAATTAAATGGCTTGAATGCGATAACAACATCGAAATAACTTGAATGGATCGAGAATAGAAACGTGAATCTTCTGAGATATCTTCGGCACTCCGGAACAAATGGAAAGCGAGAGGTGAATGATTATGAGAGGCTTAGATAAGAACTTGCAACATGGATCTCATGTGAAACAAAAGGGAGCGATATAATCAACACTGAAGCTTGAATTGAATACACCGGAGAATAAAATGTAATGAAGAATGATGAACTTGAAGCTTCATTAGTATCTTCCCGAGAATCACCGGATAAGAACATGAAGGAAAGGAATGAAGAGACTTCACATCCATAAGATGGATACTTGATTAAGAAATCCTAGTCCTTGAAGAAAAAAGGGGTGGGAGGGCGGGAAAACAAAGGCAACTTGGGGCAGATGGAATGGATACCGTTGAGAAAACTGAGTATTGATCTCGCAAATATTTAAAGGATAGGATTAACTTTGAGAGAAGCACATCGGTTGAAAAGGATTGGCATGACCATCTCGATGATCGAAAAGGATTAGCACTCGCATAGAAATATGAGAACACCATTTAGGAAAAGGTATGGATTCAAAACTTGACTTCGAAGCAACTCGAATACCACAATCAAAACAAAAACAAAGGATTGGCTTGCAAAATAAGCCGGAACAAATACATATGATAGAGATTTACCCAATCCCATATCATGCATCTGTCGGAAAGATATTCTAGGACCTAGTTGAATTCCCACCTATAAACTCCCGAAACTTTCTGGTTATGCAATCGGGTGTTGGGGATACAGGGGAAGCATAATATCTCACCCAAACTAACAATCCCTACATCCAGCTGTATCCATCCTTCAACACATAACTAAGAAACCTTCGGAAATCATGTACCTCAACCTTCGAAAAGCATTTGTTATACGAGTTATGGCAATACTCCCGAACTCCCGCCCCAGTACTGGGTGGTGTCGAGGTTATCTCAGCAACAACTGCATAAAAGAGATTTTCGATGTCGGCGAACTCAGGTATTCCAGAACTGCAACAATCAAATTGTGACGACAACACCCCGGAGCTCAACTCCTCGGGACACTACCACAACCCCTAAATGTCAGGAGGCACCAATAATAATGTTCTCGTCACAAGAATATCGGAACAATCCCAAGATACCCGTGTGATCCTAAAAAAATCATGAAATTTGAGGAGAGGAAAGTCAAAACTTCTACGTCAGGAGGCCTCACCAGAGCGACGAAGGGACCAAGGAGTAAAAAGAATCCTACTCTCTGATATATATAATCCTAAGTCTCAAAACATTTTGTTCTAGACTCAAAACGTCATCGATTCGATCAAGAAGGGGGCTCCTAAGTCGGGGATGGCACTGATTACCAACTTGTAACACCCACAATGCGGCTATATCTCCCACGTGTCGAGGCACAACTTAGAGGCATAACCGCATGGTGGTTTAGTCGCAAGTGGGGTAATCTTCACACAATCCCATGTACTGAATAAGAAAGGGATAAAGTGTTGGCTTACAATCGCCACTTCACACAAATAACAAGTTAAACATACATCATCCAGAATACAATCAAGGTCCGACTACAGAACAAAATAAAATAAGACAACCCCAAATGCTAGATCCCCGATCGTCCCAACTGGGCACCACTACTAATCAACCGGAAAACACACATAACAACGACCAAGATCTTCATCAAGCTCCCACTTAAGCTCGGTTGCGTCACCTGCACTGGTATCATCGGCACCTGCAACTGTTTGGAAGTATCCGTGAGTCACGAGGACTCAGCAATCTCACACTCGCGAGATCAATACTATTTAAGCTTATGGGTAGGATAAGGTAGTGACGTGGAGCAGTAGCAAGCACTAAGCAAATATGGTGGCTAACATACGCAAATAAGAGCGAGAAGAGAAGCAACGCTGTGGTCGAGAAGCTAGAAGTGATCAAGAAGTGATCCTGCAACTACTTACGCACAACCATAACATAAGAACAGTGTTCACTTCCCGGACTCCGCCGGAAAGAGACCATCACGGCTACACACGCGGTTGATGCATTTTAATTAAGTTAAGTGTCAAGTTCTCTACAACCGGACATTAACAAATTCCCATCTGCCACATAACCGCGGGCATGGCTTTCGAAAATTTATACCCTACAGGGGTGTCCCAACTTAGCCAATCACAAGCTCTCACGTTCAACGAAGGATATTCCTTCTCCCGGGAAGATCCGATCAGTCTCGGAATCCCGGTTACAAGACATTTAGACAATGGTAAAACAAGACCAGCAAGACCGCCCGAATGTGCCGACAAATCCCGATAGGAGCTACACATATCTCGTTCCCAGGGCACACCGGATGGGCAAGATGTCGGGTTGGCATAGACCCTGGTTGCCCAGGGGGCACCGGACATCGCCCAGTTCGGACCAACACTTAGAGAAGCACTGGCCCGGGGGGTTAAAAATAAAGATGACCCTCAGGTTGGCCGACCCAAGGGAAAGGTAATAGGTTGTTAGGCAAATGTAAAACCAAGGTTGGGCCTTGCTGGAGGAGTATTATTCAAGGCAAACTCTCAAGGGGTACCCATAACACCCAACCGCGTAAGGAACACAAAATCAAGGAACATAACACTGGTATGACGGAAACTAATGCGGCAAGAGTGGAACAGAACACTAGGCATAAGGTTGAGCCTTCCACCCTTTACCAAGTATATAGATGCATTAATTAAATAAGAGATATTGTGATATCCCAACATAAACATGTTCCAACATGGAAAAAACTTCACCTTCACCTGTAACTAGCAACGCTATAAGAGGGGCTGAGCAAAAGCAGTAACATAGCCAAACAACGGTTTGCTAAGAAGGTGGGTTAGAGGCTTGACATGGCAATATGGGAGGCATGATATAACAAGTGATAGGTAGCGCGACATAGCGATAGAGCGAGCAACTAGCAAGCAAAGATAGAAGTGATTTCGAGGGTATGGTCATCTTGCCTCAGATCCCACAAGGAAGAAGAACGAGTCCATGAAGAAAACAAACGGATGTAGTCGAATGGATCCTCACAACTCCGGAACAAAACTGAAGCTAACGAGAGAAGCAACCCGGAAAGAAGCAAGCAACATAGTAAACAACCATCACATAAACATGGCATGATGCACAACCAAGTATGATGCATGTCCGGTTTAAAGAGGCATGGCATGGCAAAGTGCAATAAACAATACTACAAATTAAGGAGTTGCATATTGAAGAAAACACCACATTCAAACATTTAGTTCACTCTCGTTTATGTACCCAACAATATTAAATGTTATTAAACATGGCAAGATATGAAGCATAATAAACTATCTATCTAGGCAAGTTTAAATGAGGCCGGAACAACAAGCAACAAGTCCGGAAAAATCCTCATGTGCAATTTATGGTTTGGTATTGTTCTGCCCTAAACCATATTTTAGAGTTGTTAAACATGCAAAGTAATGCCACCATGTTAAACTAGGCATTTTTCTACCCCACTTTCATATAAAGTTTATTTAAAATGGAGCTACGGTTAATTAGTTACGAATTAAATCCTTTTAACATGGGAATATGGCAAATTGTATGCAAACATCATTTTAAACATGCATGGAAGTTGGATATTATGAAACTAGACAAGATTCTAAGCATTTTTCATATTTAAAGTTTTTACATATGATGCATAGTTTGAGAGATATGATATGCATGAACATGGGGTTTTCTGTAAAACAGATAGTCTCTGGAAAATTGATAAAATTGCCACGGGGAAAAAACGACATGGGCCGAAACTACTGGCCCAACAGTGGAAAAAATAGGAGGCACTGGAGCTAGCCTCACCATGGGCTCGGCCCAGGAGTTGGAGGGAGGCCGCGGTCAACGGCGAAGGGAGGTGGCCCAGGCGCGAGCTAGTGCTGGGCCAGGTGCACGTGAGGCGGCCCACGCATCTGGCCATCTCGGTCAATGCTGGCGCGCGACAGGGGGCTCCGGCTCCGGCGGAGCTTGGAACAGCGGCGGACAGCGGCAGGGACCTGATCCGGGGCAGCGGGCATGGACGGGAACAAGTGGATCCGGACGGGATCCGCCTGATCCGTCCATTTCTGGCGGCGGTGGTGGAGACCCAGCGACAGCGAGCTCGGCTCGCACTCATCAATGGTGGCGGTGGCTCCTGTAGAACAAGAGAGAGGGAGACATGAGAGGAGGGAGGAGAAGGAGACAGGCAGGGGAAGTAGGAGCAGCGCGGCGGGTTCGGCCTAGGAGGTCTCCGGTGACAGCTCTGGCAAGGCCGCCAGTGAGGACGGGCGGCGAGGTCGACGAGGCGGTGGGGCGGAGGCGCTCGGGCTCTTGCCCGTGGGGAGGAAGACGGGGCGTTGGGGCAGAGGCGCTCGGGCCTAGATCCAGCCCTGGGCGGCCTAGTTGCGGGCTCGGGCGGGCCTCGCGGGGTGGAGGAGGCTGAGGGGCGATGTGGCGGTACCCGGTTGGCTGCGGGCGACTGCGCGGTGGCGGCTGGCCACTAGGAGCGCGCCACGTGGCGCTGGAGGGGTGGCCGGTGGCGGATTTTGAGGTGCGAGGTGGCAGCTGGAAGGTGGGGGTGGCAGCTGCGGGTTGGGGACACGGATTCTGATGAGGGGGAGGCTAGAGGTAGGGTGAGGGGGGCTAGGGTTCCGAAAATGGAATGGGGAGGCTGCTTAAATAGGCAGGGGTTAGGTTTAGGGGGTTTTAGGTGGTTTTAGGACCCTCGGATCGCGATCGTGCGGCTCGGGACAGAGGAGGACTAGATGGGCTGCAGGTGGGCTGTGCAGAAGGCCTCTAGCTGAGAGAAGAGAAGAGGGAGACCCGACAGCTGTTTTCGGAGACCGAAAACGTCCGACGATAGACCGGCTATACTACCGCTATAGTTATCTGTTAGGGCATCAAACGAGCTCCGAATGCGACGAAACTTAACAGGCGGTCTATCTACACTATAATAAGACCGCACGCCAACTTTCGTCCCATTCCGAGAACATTTTCCGGCCACTTATAAAATAATATTTCGAACATGTCGCGGGTGCGTGCAAGTGTGTCTGGGCTCAGAACGGATAATGGAAAGAACTGGGAAACCTGGACGGATTCAAGTTTTGAAAACATGCAGATGCAATGCAGATGATGACAAGGAAAAATGCAACACGCAAGCAAATGACATGGCAAAGACAACGAATAACTGGAAGACATCTGGCGCATCGGACTCGGGGCGTCACATGGGGCGTGACGCGCGAGCATTTTGTTGCCAACTTCCAGGGCACTCGCGACTGCCCGCCTGCCGCGGGTGACCTGCGGTGCATCTAGCAGCCGCCTGGGGAGACCCTGCAGAAGTACATCCAGCGTTTCAACAGCGTTCGCCTCAAGATCCCCAATGTTTCTGACGAAGCCATCATATCGGCGTTCTCCGATGGCATCCGCGATGTCAAGATGAAGGAGGAACTCACCATCCACGAGGACATGTGCACAGCTCTAGAGATGTTCAACATGGCTACCTGTCACGGCCGGTTTTCCAATAAAAATATTTATTGATAAACCAGTCTTTTGAGTCCAGTATGAGAGAAATCCTCCTCACTGGTAGACAATTTCTTGATACAATAAGCCAGTAGCATAAAATATATTACAGGGTTGAACTGCGGTCGCTCAACCAAATTATTACAAGCACGCCAATAATCATACATAATGGCGGACAGGACACAGTGGTGTGGAGACATACTACTGACTCATGGATAGGTTGGTGGTGGAAAAGCACAGCGGGAAGGGAAATACAAGACTCTAAGAATATCATTTCATCAATCGTCGAGGTGAGGCTCGATAAATTTATTTGGTAGCGGAAGCGGATATAAAACAGTGACCAAATCCAGGGTCGCACGAGACTGACTAGGACTCCTCTAAGTGTCGGACTCGCTATCGAACTCTTCATCCATGAGATCGCCTTCGTCAGCATCTGGCCAAATCAACAAGCCAGTGAGTACTTTGAAAGTACTCGCAAGACAGTTCAGACGTAAGATATAACAAATGCATGTATGGATGCAACATGATTAATTCCTTAATGCATAATAAATAAAATTGGCATAACGGGTAAGTAAAAAGGGAAATGGCGGTAGTCCGCCTGAAATTCCACAGAGCATAAATAAGGACCGATCGGGTGTCTGAAGCGACGCCTCGAAAGGTGAACAAATAAAAATAAGGAAATGATGCCACAGTCGGGCATCTTAGCGACACCACATAAAGGGCTTTAAAAGAAATGCCACGGTCGGACGTCTGAGCGACATCGCAGAAAGGGCTTTAAAAGAAATGCCACAGTCGGACGTCTGAGCGACATCGCAGAAAGGGCTTTAAAAGAAATGCCACAGTCGGACGTCTGAGCGACATCGCAGAAAGGGCTTTAAATGAAATGCCACAGTCGGGCGTCTGAGCGACATCGCAGAAAGGGCTTTAAAAGAAATGCCACAGTCGGACGTCTGAGCGACATCGCAGAAAGGGCTTTAAATTCACCAGTAAACAATACTCATAATAAACAATCAATCCATGAGAATAAATGGGTTAGTCCATCCACAGGGATAATCATTCAATCGGACTTAGCACTCATGCGATTCACCAGAGTCTCTGTCATCAAAGCTGACAATTGATTAGGATAAGATGGAACGAAACTTGACATGGAAGAGATGATTTGGAGGAATATATGACTCTGCAGAGTTTGTACAAAATTTTTCCCACAGCCAACGGATTTCCGTAGTCACGAAGGACTAGTTCCGTTTATGGTATTTCGGAAGAAAACACAGCTAACCGGTACACACCCATCCTACCTCTCGATGCTAGGAATCACCCTAGTCATCGTCCAAGAAAAACTTTTGAGACGGGGAGATCACAATCTCGAATAGCATGGGATCAAATTTATATACGCGCGCTCTAAGGGGTGCCCCCCTCTCGGTCCCAACCGGAAACACCCATGCCCCCTGACCGGATGACTGGCTTTAATCCAGGGCCATGGAACCATCATCACGGCCTCTCCTCTTTGGTGTGTACCATGAAAGCGGTTTGCAACTTACTAAACCATATTCCTTGCGGAAAACATGTGGTAGTACAAGGAAGGAAATGATAGGTACTGGACCGATATGGTTTGACACTGAAGTCACATAGTCTGGCGTAAGACTGGCATGCTACAACACTGCCATCGTACCCATCCTCATGCCAACACATGGCCATTCATATTCACATGCATCCACGTATGGATCATTGAACTCACTCACCTTATTATCACATAAAGTAACGTTCATCGGTATGCTCACCAACATGCCATGAAACTAACTAAATGCAAAACATGCCAAGACACTCATCATATCAAAAGTTCAAACATGCTTTCCTGGTTCAGAGTAGTCGGAGCCTAGCTCGGTGAAGTTCGCGGCTCCGTCACCTCCTTCGGTATCTACGGTTTAAAGAAAATATATGCGCTAACGTAAATACCAAGGAGTGCACAGAAGGTAAACCAAATATTTTTCAAATAAATCTGATAAAAAACTAGACAATATTTTAAAGAGAACAGAAAAAGAATCAATCAAAAATACTTTTCTGATTAAAAGTTATAAGGGTTTTTGCCCAGGGACTTATCTGTAATGAAACAGAAGATTTCCAGGGGCTAGTTTATAAAAACAGAAAACGCTTCAGTAGCGACTACGCCAGCCCGAAGAGAAAACACATTCTGCCCGAAGGCGCTTCCAGAAAACGATTCGAAAGAGAGAGCAGAGAGGCTGACTGTGGGGTCACACCCGTCAGGTTCAAATGTTCAAACGGGGCGGCAGAGTTCGCCGGCGCCCGAGAGCCGAGGTGGTCGCCGGCGGCGATCCACGGCGAGGCAGAGAGATCGGAGAGTACCTCCATGCTCAGGGCACCCTTCCGCGTCAGTTGATGGTGGTGGAGTCGGTCGGCGAGCACCACGTCGACGGCGAGCTTTGCTCCGGCGGACGGCGGCTCGGGTGGTCGAGGGGCTCGTCGGAGAGGGCTGCAAAGGTTAAATTGAAGAGGGGGTCATGCTCCTGGCAGCTAGAGAGGGTAACGAACGGGGTTTGAGCGCCGGAGATGGCCTCACCAGAACGAATCGGGCTGGAGGCCGAGGCGGGGCGAGGCGGCCGGTGCTGGGGGAGGAGACCTCCTCAAGGTCCCCCTAGTGGCCTGGCGGGGTGTTGGTGAGTAGTGGGGGTGTTGCGTGCACGAGAGTGAGCTCGGGACCCCTTTATATAGGCGGTCCGAGGCGGTTGCCGTGAACGAGGATCACCGACGAGCGATTACGGTGGCGCAGTGCTCGGTCGGGGTGGTTAGGGGGTCGAGCGTCATCACGGAGGTTCAATGGGTCCGTTTTGGTGTTAAACTGGCCGGGGTTTGGGTGTTAAGGGCGAGCTCGACGGAACGGTGATGGCGCGGGCCCGTCGGCGGCGGAGAGCGCGTTCCGTGCTTGCCGGCCACGGTGGCTGTGCTACGGTCGTGCGCTGGCGTGCATGAGGCCACACGGAGAGCCAGGGAGCGATGGGCGGCGCGGAACGGCGTTCTGCCGTGGTGTGCCTCCTGTCGGCCGCCACGGGAGGTCCCGACGCCGCAGAAGACGCCGGCGAGGGCGAGCCAGCGTGCTACCGACGCCAGGAAGGCTCCACGCACGTGTGTGCAGCTTCGGACAAGAGGAATAGGCGGCGAGGAACGTGCCAAGGGCACTGTGGCCGCGTGACTGAAACTGACGGACGGAAGATGACACTGAAACTGAATTTTCTGAACTTTGAACAGTAACAGTGCCCACCAGGTGTTCGACCGAATGAAATTGGCCTCTAGTGATTTTTCCTTGAGCTGATTTTTGGTGGAGTGGCTTCTCCTTGCTCAAGTAGGCTGCATGATTTTTGTTGGAATTTTTGGAGCAGTGTGGATATGAATTTCACCAAATTTGGCAAATCTGGTCCAAACTTGCAGAGACTGTATTTTGAAAAATTTGAGAAGAGGAGGAGTGGATCAAGATGGTTCTGGGTTGTGGGTTCAAAGGACAATCCAGGAGAATTGGTTTGAGTTCAAAACTCAAATGAAAAAGTGTACTTGCTTTGAAAATCCCTCAGGCTCCAAATAATTTTCAGAATTGAATTGAGGGGGAAAATAATTAGAATAAAAATCCAAAACCAGTTTGGATTAGTTGGGACAGAGAATTTAGGTTGATCACAAGGGGGGGGGGAGGTTTTGGAGGGGTTTTATCTCATGGGCAAAAATACAAAGCCAAGGGTGGCTTCAAAGATAAGAAAAACCCAAATTTTCATAGAGCTTCACTTTAAAAAAATCTCTCCTCAATACCACAAAGTTTTTGATAAAAACCAAATAAAAATTTTGGAGTGTCACAACACCTACCCCCTTAGGAAAAATCTCGTCCCCGAGATTTCAGCTGATCCTTAAATAAGTGTGGATGCTCTGTCCGAAGAAAAACCTCGCTTTCCCAAGTTGCTTCACTGTCGGTGTGATTGCTCCACTGGACTTTGAAAAACTTGATGGTTTTCTGTCGGGTCCTCCTTTCAGACTCCTCTAATATTCTTTTGGGACATTCTCGATAAGTGAGGTCTGGCTGTATGTCAATGTTCTCATGAGATACTTGTTTCTCTGGGTTGCTTACGCACTTCCTTAATTGAGAGACGTGGAACACGTCGTGAATGTCGGACAAGTCTTCGGGTAAGTCTAGTTGGTAGGCTACAGTGCCTCTTCGTGCCACTATGCAAAATGGTCCAATGAATCTTGGTGCTAATTTTCCTTTAATCTTAAACCGTTGCAATCCTCTCATCGGGGATACTCTCAAGTATACGAATTCACCGGGTTCGAAGCTGACCCTACGATGTTTCTGATCATAATAACTTTTCTGTCGACTTTGAGCGGTCTTAAGTCGGTCCCTGATTAGCTTGACTTTTTCCTCGGCTTCTCTGAGCATATCTGGTCCGAAGATGCGGCTGTCTCCGGTCTTTGACCAATTTAACGGGGTACGACATCTCCTTCCGTATAGGGCTTCGAAAGGAGCCATTTGCAGGCTGGCCTGGTAACTGTTGTTGTATGCGAACTCGGCATATGGCAGGCTGTCCTCCCAACTGGTTCCATAGGTGAGGACACATGCTCTCAGCATGTCTTCTAAAACCTGGTTTACGCGTTCTGTTTGTCCATCAGTCTGTGGATGGTATGCGGTACTGAAGGCTAGTTGGGTTCCCAGAGCCTGTTGTAATTGCTCCCAAAATCTTGAGACGAACTGAGTGCCTCTGTCGGAAATTATAGTCTTCGGGACACCGTGCAGACAGACTATGCAGGAAAGATAAATCCTGGCAAGCCTCTGAGTGGTGTAGGTTGTCTTCACTGGAATAAAGTGTGCTACTTTGGTCAACCTGTCAGTGATGACCCATATGGCATCATTCCCGTGTCGTGACCGAGGTAATCCGACAATAAAATCCATCCCTATTTCATCCCATTTCCACTCAGGTATTTTGTTAGGTTGCAGTAGTCCGGCTGGTCTCTGATGTTCAGCTTTTATGCGTTGACATGAGTCGCAACATGCAATGAAAGCGGCTATGTCCCTCTTCATACCGTGCCACCAAAATCTTTCCTGAATATCCTTATACATTTTGGTTCCTCCAGGGTGGATCGAATATGGAGTGGTGTGTGCTTCAGTTAAAACTTGCTGTTTAAGGTCTTCTATGTTTGGCACGCATAGCCTTTCTCCGTACCATAATATTCCTTCATTGTCTATGAAGAATTCCGAGGCCTTGCCCATACTCAACTTCCTTTTAATTCCTTCAATGCTGGGGTGACCGGACTGAGCCTCTTTAATTTTCTCCACAAGGTGTGGTTGTATTTCCAAGTTTGATATGGTGCCTTCTGCTACCATTATCAAGTTGAGCTTGACAAATTCTTGATGGAATTCGGGCCTCAAGCTGTGCAGATAGTTCCCGTCGGAGCTGGGGTTCCGACTCAGGGCATCGGCCACTACGTTTGCTTTCCCTGGATGGTAATGGATACCAACATCATAATCCTTTACCAATTCCAACCAGCGGCATTGCCGTAAATTTAGTTCTGGCTGCGTAAAAATGTATTTGAGGATTTTGTGATCCGTATATATCTCACATCGATTCCCAACTAGAAAATGCCTCCATTCCTTGAGTGCATGAATAACTGCTGCCATTTCTAAATCATGAGTGGGATAATTTTCCTCGTGTTTGCGAAGTTTCCTTGAAGCGTAGGCGACAACCTTGCCTTCTTGCATCAACACGCATCCGAGACCCTTTCTGGATGCGTCACAAAATACTTCAAAATTCTTGTGTATATCGGGTACAATTAATACTGGTGCTGTTGTTAATTTCCGCTTTAGCTCTTGGAAACTTTTCTCGCAGGCTTCTGTCCATTCAAACTTCTTATCTTTCTTGAGTAACTGTGTCATAGGCTTGGATATGGTGGAAAATCCTTCAATAAATCTGCGGTAATATCCTGCCATTCCCAAGAAACTTCGTATGTCTGTTATGCTGGCTGGTGACTTCCAGTCAAGTACGGCCTTGACTTTCTCTGGGTCCACTGCTATACCGTCTTGAGTCAGCACGTGGCCTAGGAAACCTACTTGTCTTAGCCAAAATTCGCACTTGCTGAACTTGGCATACAATTGGTGTTTCCTTACCTCTCCTAGTACAATCCTGAGATGTTCTGCGTGCTCTTCTGGTGTTTTGGAGTATACCAGAATATCGTCGATGAATACTACGACGAATTTGTCCATAAACTTCATAAATACTTTGTTCATGAGGTGAACAAAATATGCCGGGGCGTTAGTTAATCCAAATGGCATCACTGTGAACTCGTACAGTCCATATCTGGAGGTGAAGGCTGTTTTGGGGGATATCTTCCGTTCGTACCTTCAATTGATGGTATCCTGACCTTAAGTCAATTTTTGAGAATACCTTGGCCTGAGCAAGTTGATCAAACAAATCGTTTATCCTTGGCATCGGGTATTTGTTTTTGACTGTGACCATGTTAAGTGCTCGATAGTCGATACACAATCTCAGCGTTCCATCCTTCTTCTTGGCAAATAAAATTGGTGATCCCCAAGGTGAGGAGCTGGCCCGAATGTATCCTTTATCCAGTAATTCCTTTATTTGCTTCTTCAATTCGATCAACTCGGATGGTGCCATTCTGTATGGTTTCTTGTATATGGGGGAGGTTCCTGGTGCTAGCTCAATGCGGAATTCTATTTCTCGATCTGGTGGCATGCCTGGCAGCTCTTCAGGGAATACATCTGGAAATTCACACACTACTGGAACCTTGTTTAGCTCAGAAACGTCCACCTTATTTAATCTCGGTTGCCGGGGTCTTTTTCCTTCCTTGGCTGATACTCTTATTGTCTTCCCTTGGTGGTGTGTGAGAATCACGGTCCTGTTGAAACAGTCGATAAAACCTTTATTGGTGGTTAGCCAATCCATCCCTAGGATGACATCCAGTCCTTTATTTTCCAATACAATAAGATTTGCGTAAAACTCCAATCCTTCAAACTCAATGACCACATTCTGACAGTAATTCTGAGAAACTTGCTGAATCCCGGGGGACTTGATTATTATGGATTTCTCCAAAGGAAGCATCGAAAAATTATTTTGCAAAGCAAAACTTTTCGAGATGAAAGAGTGAGAAGCTCCAGAATCAAACAAAACCATTGTAGGTATTGTGTTGACAGGAAACGTACCGAGTACGATATCCGGAGCATTTTGTGCCTCCTCTTTGGTTACATGGTTCAGATGACCCTTCCTGTGGTTATTGTTGGGATTGAAATTGTTTCGTTTGGGCGCTGAATTATTGCCGCCGTTGTTCGGCTTTGGGGTTGAGTTCCTTGGCTTGGGGCACTGTTTGGCATAATGCCCTTCTTCTCCACAAGCGTAACAAGTAACGCCGGGGCGATAGGTGAATTCCTTGTCCCTTGCATGAAAATTCTTGATCGGGCGTGAGACATTGGATGAGAATTTGGGTGTCCCACCCTTTTTAAAATCTATCTTGCTTCGGTGATTGCGAGTGTGATTAGTCTGGTCCCTTTTTCGCTTGCGGATATCTTCCAGACTGCGTCTCTCATTTTCCAGAGTAATGGCCTTGTCCACCAGCATTTTAAAATCAGGAAAAGTGTGCACGACCAGTTGGCATTTAAGTGCGGGCGCCAGACCATCAAGGAATTTCTCCATCTTCTTGATTTCAGTCATACGCTCCTCATTGGCGTAGCGGGATAATAGGGTAAATTGACTGTCGTAATCTGACACTGTCATGTTCCTTTGTTTGAGGTCATCAAATTCTCTCTTCTTGATTTTCATAATACTCTTAGGAATATGTGCACCACGGAAACCTTCCTTGAAATCATCCCAGGTTATGTCATTTTCGTTGGGATGCATGTGCAAAAAATTCTCCCACCATGATGCGGCTGCTCCTGTGAGATAGTGTGGAGCATATAGTACTTTCTCGAGATCTGAACACTTTGCAATAATTAATTTCCTCTCCATATCTCGAAGCCAGTCCTCGGCTTCAAGAGGCTTGTCAGTGTGAGAAAATGTTTGAGGACGTGTCTTCTGTAGCTCAGATAACTTGGAATGTTGCTGATACTGTCCATGCTGATTCCCCATGTTGATGACTTGGTTCATCATCTCGCGATGTTGTTGCTGACTCTGTTCATAAAGGCGGCACATTTGTGAAAGTGCCGATTTACTGCCTTGTTGGCTTGACTGTCCCTGAGTGAACTCATTGTTGGGTTGAGTATCATGAATTTCCTCTGGTGGAGTTGGCATGGAACGTGTCCAAGGACGAGACATTTTTTTCTCTGGGAAAAATATTTTTGTAAAACTCTTAAGAAAAGCGGAAAGAGTCGCAAAAATAAAACCATAAATGCATAAAGCTGGCAGATATTATTAAATACCCAAGCTTACTTAAGAAAAACAAATCGACTTGCGCACGGAGAAGGACTGCTCATTACATATCTTACACGCGGGCGGTAATTATACAGTACATCACTCAGGATATGTGTACATAATCCTGACATGTTATTAAGGCTAGTGCACTTCTCCAGATCCTACATGATGCGCAAACAGGCTACTTCTCACAACCTATGCACATATCTTACAAAGCGGTACAATACATGGCAGCTAAGCGTACTCAGGCAGAGATGTTGACGACCTCCTTTGCCCTGCCGAGGGCGAGGCGTAGCGAGGTTGGGGACTCGACTTCCTCCTCGCTAATGGGCTCCATACGTGTAGTGTTGCGCAGAGCGGACGGAGCGGTTGCCAGGGGCGGAGCAACACGTACAGGAGTGGGCGCGAAGGTTGGTGTAGTGCACGCTGGAGTGGGTGCAATGACTTGGTTAAATTCTTCGGTAGAAGGCAGGCGACGAGTAGGCGTAAAAGATGCTGATGACGAGACAAAAGTCGGTGGCGGAGCGATGGGTAGGAGCTCCCTCCTGTTGGCAGCACAGCCATGGACTGAGTCCATGCGGGTAGCTACGAAGTCGTCCACCAGGTTGTCGAAGGCTGCCTCCAGGGCCCGGAGATACTCAATGAGCATCTCAAAAGCCTCGTCTCGTTCTCCTCTAGGGCAGGAGTATGCGTAGTGACAGGTGTAAGGCACATGGCACGGAAGATAACGGTAACGACGAGTCTTCATCACGGGAAGGACATCCCTGAGACGAGCTATCGCCTCGCGGGCTGCCATCTGCATAGCATGCCTCTCCGTAGGCATGGCTCTTCCCACAAACCGGAAGCGGCATAACTCACCACGCCCTCCCCTGAACTGCACCACGGCCTGGTGCATGGTCAGACTGTCGTTGACTCGGTGCTGTTAGACTGTGAAGACTGGGCGCACGGATGGCCCCATCGCGACCTGAACGATGGAAGAAAAAAGCTTGACGAACCCATCGGGCACGTTGGCGAAGGTCTGAGACTCGCAGCTGACGTCGGCCATCTACAAAAGTAGGCAAAATTCTGCAGGGTCAGATCATAAATTTATGCTGACTGACAGAAAATGACTACAAGTGCAAAAGCATAAAATAGCCCTGTCATGCTAATAACTAATTAGCGATCGCACCTAGTGGCTTCCTACAGTCAGCCTGGCTCTGGTACCAAGCTTGTCACGGCCGGTTTTCCAATAAAAATATTTATTGATAAACCAGTCTTTTGAGTCCAGTATGAGAGAAATCCTCCTCACTGGTAGACAATTTCTTGATACAATAAGCCAGTAGCATAAAATATATTACAGGGTTGAACTGCGGTCGCTCAACCAAATTATTACAAGCACGCCAATAATCATACATAATGGCGGACAGGACACAGTGGTGTGGAGACATACTACTGACTCATGGATAGGTTGGTGGTGGAAAAGCACAGCGGGAAGGGAAATACAAGACTCTAAGAATATCATTTCATCAATCGTTGAGGTGAGGCTCGATAAATTTATTTGGTAGCAGAAGCGGATATAAAACAGTGACCAAATCCAGGGTCGCACGAGACTGACTGGGACTCCTCTAAGTGTCGGACTCGCTATCGAACTCTTCATCCATGAGATCGCCTTCGTCAGCATCTGGCCAAATCAACAAGCCAGTGAGTACTTTGAAAGTACTCGCAAGACAGTTCAGACGTAAGATATAACAAATGCGTGCATGGATGCAACATGATTAATTCCTTAATGCACAATAAATAAAATTGGCATAACGGGTAAGTAAAAAGGGAAACGGCGGTAGTCCGCCTGAAATTCCACAGAGCATAAATAAGGACCGATCCGGTGTCTGAAGCGACGCCTCGAAAGGTGAACAAATAAAAATAAGGAAATGATGCCACAGTCGGGCATCTTAGCGACACCACATAAAGTGCTTTAAAAGAAATGCCACGGTCGGACGTCTGAGCGACATCGCAGAAAGGGCTTTAATAGAAATGCCACAGTCGGACGTCTGAGCGACATCGCAGAAAGGGCTTTAAAAGAAATGCCACAGTCGGGCGTCTGAGCGACATCGCAGAAAGGGCTTTAAATGAAATGCCACAGTCGGACGTCTGAGCGACATCGCAAAAAGGGCTTTAAAAGAAATGCCACAGTCGGACGTCTGAGCGACATCGCAGAAAGGGCTTTAAATTCACCAGTAAACAATACTCATAATAAACATTCAATCCATGAGAATAAATGGGTTAGTCCATCCACAGGGATAATCATTCAATCGGACTTAGCACTCATGCGATTCACCGGAGTCTCTGTCATCAAAGCTGACAATTGATTAGGATAAGATGGAACGAAACTTGACATGGAAGAGATGATTTGGAGGAATATATGACTCTGCAGAGTTTGTACAAAATTTTTCCCACAGCCAACGGATTTCCGTAGTCACGAAGGACTAGTTCCGTTTATGGTATTTCGGAAGAAAACACAGCTAACCGGTACACACCCATCCTACCTCTCGATGCTAGGAATCACCCTAGTCATCATCCAAGAAAAACTTTTGAGACGGGGAGATCACAATCTCGAATAGCATGGGATCAAATTTATATACGCGCGCTCTAAGGGGTGCCCCCCTCTCGGTCCCAACCGGAAACACCCATGCCCCCTGACCGGATGACTGGCTTTAATCCAGGGCCATGGAACCATCATCACGGCCTCTCCTCTTTGGTGTGTACCATGAAAGCGGTTTGCAACTTACTAAACCATATTCCTTGCGGAAAACATGTGGTAGTACAAGGAAGGAAATGATAGGTACTGGACCGATATGGTTTGACACTGAAGTCACATAGTCTGGCATAAGACTGGCATGCTACAACACTGCCATCGTACCCATCCTCATGCCAACACATGGCCATTCATATTCACATTCATCCACGTATGGATCATTGAACTCACTCACCTTATTATCACATAAAGTAACGTTCATCGGTATGCTCACCAACATGCCATGAAACTAACTAAATGCAAAACATGCCAAGACACTCATCATATCAAAAGTTCAAACATGCTTGCCTGGTTCAGAGTAGTCGGAGCCTAGCTCGGTGAAGTTCGCGGCTCCGTCACCTCCTTCGGTATCTACGGTTTAAAGAAAATATATGCGCTAACGTAAATACCAAGGAGTGCACAGAAGGTAAACCAAATATTTTTCAAATAAATCTGATAAAAAACTAGACAATATTTTAAAGAGAACAGAAAAAGAATCAATCAAAAATACTTTTCTGATTAAAAGTTATAAGGGTTTTTGTCCAGGGACTTATCTGTAATGAAACAGAAGATTTCCAGGGGCTAGTTTATAAAAACAGAAAACGCTTCGGTAGCGACTACGCCAGCCCGAAGAGAAAACGCATTCTGCCCGAAGGCGCTTCCAGAAAACGATTCGAAAGAGAGAGCAGAGAGGCTGACTGTGGGGTCCCACCCGTCAGGTTCAAATGTTCAAACGGGGCGGCAGAGTTCGCCGGCGCCCGAGAGCCGCGGTGGTCGCCGGCGGCGATCCACGGCGAGGCAGAGAGATCGGAGAGTACCTCCGTGCTCAGGGCACCCTTCCGCGTTAGTTGATGGTGGTGGAGTCGGTCGGCGAGCACCACGTCGACGGCGAGCTTTGCTCCGGCGGACGGCGGCTCGGGTGGTCGAGGGGCTCGTCGGAGAGGGCTGCAAAGGTTAAACTGAAGAGGGGGGTCATGCTCCTGGCAGCTAGAGAGGGTAACGAACGGGGTTTGAGCGCCGGAGATGGCCTCACCAGAACGAATCGGGCTCGAGGCCGAGGCGGGGCGAGGCGGCCGGAGCTGGGGGAGGAGACCTCCTCGAGGTCCCCCTAGTGGCCTGGCGGGGTGTTGGTGAGTAGTGGGGGTGCTGCGTGCACGAGAGTAAGCTCGGGACCCCTTTATATAGGCGGTCCAAGGCGGTTGCCGTGAACGAGGATCACCGGCGAGCGATTACGGTGGCGCAGTGCTCGGTCGGGGTGGTTAGGGGGTCGAGCGTCATCACGGAGGTTCAATGGGTCCGTTTTGGTGTTAAACTGGCCGGGGTTTGGGTGTTAAGGGCGAGCTCGACGGAACGGTGATGGCGCGGGCCCGTCGGCGGCGGAGAGCGTGTTCCGTGCTTGCCGGCCACGGTGGCTGTGCTAAGGTCGTGCGCTGGCGTGCATGAGGCCACGCGGAGAGCCAGGGAGCGATGGGCGGCGCGGAACGGTGTTCTGCCGTGGTGTGCCTCCTGTCGGCCGCCACGGGAGGTCCCGACGCTGCAGAAGACGCCGGCGAGGGCGAGCCAGCGCGCTACCGACGCCAGGAAGGCTCCACGCACGTGTGTGCAGCTTCGGACAAGAGGAATAGGCGGCGAGGAACGTGCCAAGGGCACTGTGGCCGCGTGACTGAAACTGACGGACGGAAGATGACACTGAAACTGAATTTTCTGAACTTTGAACAGTAACAGTGCCCACCAGGTGTTCGACCGAATGAAATTGGCCTCTGGTGATTTTTCCTTGAGCTGATTTTTGGTGGAGTGGCTTCTCCTTGCTCAAGTAGGCTGCATGATTTTTGTTGGAATTTTTGGAGCAGTGTGGATATGAATTTCACCAAATTTGGCAAATCTGGTCCAAACTTGCAGAGACTGTATTTTGAAAAATTTGAGAAGAGGAGGAGTGGATCAAGATGGTTCTGGGTTGTGGGTTGAAAGGACAATCCAGGAGAATTGGTTTGAGTTCAAAACTCAAATGAAAAAGTGTACTTGCTTTGAAAATCCCTCAGGCTCCAAATAATTTTCAGAATTGAATTGAGGGAAAAAATAATTAGAATAAAAATCCAAAACCAGTTTGGATTAGTTGGGACAGAGAATTTAGGTTGATCACAAGGGGGAGGGGAGGTTTTGGAGGGGTTTTATCTCATGGGCAAAAATACAAAGCCAAGGGTGGCTTCAAAGATAAGAAAAACCCAAATTTTCATAGAGCTTCACTTAAAAAAAAATCTCTCCTCAAAACCACAAAGTTTTTGATAAAAACCAAATAAAAATTTTGGAGTGTCACACTACCGGTTTGCAAAGAGCTGAGGAAGGGCGCCTCTCCTTCCTCGAGCTCCCAGCGGCCGACCCAGAAGACAAGAAGGCCAAGGACAAGGATGTGAAGCGCAAGGGGGCTGTCATGCTTGCTGTTGAACCAGATATGAAGCATGGTTGCGACCACCCAGAGTCATCCAAGGGCAGCCGTCCATTTTGCGTCTTCCACAATGTGCACAGCCACAACACCAATGACTATCAGGAGCTCAGAGACATCCGCGATGGGTGCCTCGGTCGATGCCTCAAGCACAACAATTGAGGCTACGATCGCAGAGGAGGCAGAAGTGGAGGACGTTGGGACGACCGCGGCCCCCACCAGGAGTGGTGCGACCAGCCTTGTGAGGATCGCTGGCAAGGCCAGCCTCGCGAGGGCGCCTGGAGAGACCAGCCTCGTGAGGACCGTCCTTAGGGCAATGACGGCCTCCCTCCACTGCCACCACCACCAAGAAGGAATGACGACCACCACCAGGATAAAGGGGGATGGGGGCTTCGAAGAGCCTCGTGCCATCGCCTGCATCTTGGGTTGCGCTCAGGCCCCAGCCTCCCACCGCATCTTCAAGCAGTTTCATCGCACGCTTCCCTCACGAGGGCACAAGGCATAGGGTGCCAGGTGCTCAGGAGTTCATCACCAAGACGACCGATGAGCTTCAAGAGGCGAGATCCATGCATGGAGACTATCGCCTACCACCTGGCACGACCCCTTGTCCTGGCGAGGACAATGAGCTGCCCGTCTATGTCAACATCCCAGGGCTCAACAGAGCCGCATCTCAAGAGCGCTTCTGGCCTGTGCGCGCTAGTCGGTGTGAGGGCCCACCTCACAGCTATGTTCGCATGCACTTTAGCCTGCCGAACGCGGTTGTCGCCTTCCAGCATCGCATGTGAAGAATCGTGGCTGCTCAGGAGGACAGGCACCGAGCAGTCCTGGCGAAGGTGGCAACGGTTCTTCGCGAGCTTCCCGAACCTCCAGAGCCTCCCGAGGTTCAAGACCAAGGCGACTCGTGAGGAGCAACCTTTTTAGCGCGCATCTTCAGCTACTTCGACACCTCTCCAACAATGGCACCAGGTGACATTATCCAGTTTATTCAGTTGGGTTCGCCCCTTGGGCTGCATCATCCCCGGGTCACATGGGTCTGTCCCTGTGACACCTATCCTTTTGCATCTTGGGTTTACTTTGTTGGGGGCGCCCTTCGGGCTGCATCATCCCTAGACCGCGTGGGGCTGTCCTTGCGGCATGTATCGTTCTTGCATCTATCTGGACTAGCTTTACCTCCTTCCATCAGTTACTTTAAGATAATTACATGCATGTCCGGTACTTCGATACCATGAACGTTGTACGCCCTTTCAAGCCTGCCCACGACCGCCTCATGATTAAGGACTGGCACGACGTCTGTGCTCGGGTCCATCCCTGCAACGTTGCTAAACCCAAGAGGCTGAGCTCTGGCTCGCGGGCCAGCTCCCATGTATGTCACCTCCCATGGCCCTTGGTGCCTTGTTCTCGCATGAGCTAATCACGGGCGGACGAGCCGGGGCGCGCGACCCGGTGCCTCGCCACCACGGGAGCCATGCACTGGTTGTCTTTCCTTAGGATTTTCACATGAGAAGACTGGGCACGGCGTCTGTGCTTGGGTCCGTCCCTGGAGTGTTGATAAACCCAATGACCGAGATCTGTCTGGCGGGTCGGCCCCGTTCACGTCACCTCCTGGGGTCGTTGGTGTTTGGCCTTCTCATGTCATCACCTCAGGAGATTCATTCGGTGCAGGTTGCCTAACCATCTCGCAGGGCCATCAAAACTATCAAGAATCAAATTCAGGCACAACCCACCTTGAGGTAGGGCCTCGTGAGTCCCGCGCTGGCTCTCGAGTGCCAAGACACACCTCATCTAGCCCTACCATGCAAGCCACGTGTCAGGGAGGGCCTGTACACGCCCCGGGGGCTCCACTCAGATGGATCCCTCACCCACGCACCAGTGGAAGCACCATACTCCGCACTGGCAGTAGACACGGTCCAGGAGCGGCTATGCCTGTGCAAGTGCGGAAGCGCCATGCTCTATGCTAGTGATAAACAACTAAGGGCGGCCCCATGGCCGCATCAACTTCAGGGAGCCACCAAGCTCGGTGTCTAGCCTCGTCGCAACACTTTCCCCTCGGGAGAGTCGCGTGAGGGGGCTGGACACGGGGGCTACGCTCGGGTCATGCCTAGCGTATGCCACCCTGCCAGGTCCCTCAGACCTAGTCGTCGCGCGCCCCTCCCGAGCCGGACCTCAGTGAGAAAAGGTATGGAGGTTTGTTTGTACGTCAAGGGGGACTCCTGAGCATCGCGACTCAGGAGCCAAACTGGCCACGTAGCCCCTCACCCCTTGGTTTCGTCCTGGTGATCCGGACGACCCAAGGGTGGCTGAGGTACGCATGGGGTCGGGCCCTGCCAACGCAGAACGCTAAGGCCTACTCTCGCATCTCCTTACCGCGGGCCGTTTCTGCATCAAGGGGGACTCCTGAGCATCGCGACTCAAGAGCCTAACTGGCCACGTAGCCCCTCACCCCTTGGTCTCGTCCTGGTGATCCAGACGATCCAAGGGCGGCTGAGGTACGCATGGGGTCCAGCCCTGACGACACAGAATGCTAAGGCCTACTCTCGCATCTCCTTACCGCGGGCCATTTGTGCGTCAAGGGGGACTCCTGAGCATCGCGACTCAGGAGCCTAACAGGTCATGTAGCCCCTCGCCCCTTGGACTCGTCCTGGTGATCCAGATGACCCAACAGCGGCTAAGGTATGCGCGGGGTCGGGCCTTGCCAATGTAGGACATCAATCAAGCGGGAAGGAAATCGCAAAATCCTAGCAAATTATTAAAAAAAACATTGTCTCTTAAAAGCACAGACACATAAAGTTTTAACGCCTCCACGAGGCATGGTGCATGTTGCAGGAAATGAAAATGGAGGGAAGCGCTGTCTGCGAGCCCTTGCTTCATCCTTGGGCACTGCCACCGCCCACGAGGAGTGCCCCGTCGTCGACAACATCACCGTCACTTGTACCATCGGCTGTGGCTATAGGTTCGGCGGTGCCGTCAATCGGGGGCGAATGGTCGACGGCGAGGAACTTCTGCAGCAGAGCCTCCACTAGGTCCTTCACGGCTTTAGTGGCGGCGGTGCAGTGCACCTCGTCCACGGGCTCAAGCAGGACTCCGAAGTCGGTGCTGGGGTCACGAAGATGGAGGTGGCTGAAGACGCTCGTCATAGCTGAAGCGGAGAGGGTGCGGGCTTCCCCCTCCACCATGGGGCCGACTCCATCAGCAACGCCCTCAAGCGCCTCGACAAGCTGGGGGAGCAGCTCGGCGGGGCCTTCCTCAGCAGTCACCAGCGGCTTTAGAGATCTCGTAGCGCCTTGCAGGACCTCTTCTCAAGAGAATCGAAGGCAGCACGATCGCTGGCAAGGATTTTCACCTTGGCCTCCTGTCGGACCTTCTCCTCCTCCACCTCCTTCTTCAGCTTCGCCAGGCGATCATGCTCGGTGGCCTGCTCCTGTGTTAACTGCTCCAGCTCGGTGTCATGGCCAGTGACCGCGTCTTCCCGAGCCTTCAGCTCCTCCTCCCGTGCCTCGCGCTGACAAGCCTCGGTGGCATGCTTGTTGCGTAGGGTCTCCAGCTCGGCCTCCGCCACCCGGTAGTGCTGCTTGGCAACCTTAGCATCCTCCAATGCCACGTT
The DNA here is from genome assembly GCF_002162155.2 of Triticum dicoccoides. Lineage (NCBI taxonomy): Eukaryota > Viridiplantae > Streptophyta > Magnoliopsida > Poales > Poaceae > Triticum > Triticum dicoccoides. Next base: position 358,155,580 of record NC_041392.1, read on the forward strand.
GCGGGCAGTCGTGGCCAAGCCAGCAACCTGCTTACCTTCCTCAGAAGCCGCCAAGGCGTGGCTCCATGCCGCCCTGACGGACGCATCGGATCGTAGCCACCCGAGATCAGCTCCAGGTGACTGAACGCTAGGCGACGATCGGCGCCTTGAAGATCGTCGGGAAGTTGGGTCAGCATGGAGAAAGCCTCCTCCAGAGTACCAGGCAAAGCAGAAGGTGGGGCTAACGTCAGGATTGGCAAGTTAGCGGCAGCAGCAGGGCTAGGAGCTCCGGAGCCTTTGGCACCTCAGCAGGCGAGCTGAGGGCAAGCACCTCCAGAGCCGGCCTGGCTACAGAGTCGCTTCCTCCTGAGGAAGGGCCCCCTGGTCTCGCGAGGACAACCCTTCCGTAGGAGCACGAGGGTCACCACCGCCCATCTGTGCGGGGGACGGTGTGGCCGCGATGGGCTGCTAAGCTGCGAGGACCACAACCATCTCCTTCTTCCTCTTCACCACTGGCGTAGGCCCAGCCATTCCAAATAGGGGCATAAAGATACTGCAACAAGAGCAAGGAAGGAAGATCAGAGCAGAACACTTACTGATCCACAGTGGTCTAGTCTCTCGGCCTCTTCAGAAGCACCATGCCCTCGGTATTCGTAGATTGGGGCACGGGCACATGGGCGCATGAGCCCCAGGGGCAGACAGGAGCGTGGCGCCCGGGCCTACATCAGCGCCGGACGGGGGCAAGTCAGAGGCACCACCTCGGGGAATCAACGCCGACCGGCTCTTCTTCGGGACCCCCGACACCGGCTTTTTCGGAGGGGTGCCGCTGGATCTTATGGTAACCCCGACGCTGCGTAGGGGCTCCTGAGCAGGGTGCTCACCGGCGTTGCCATCATCGTCAGAAAGGATGAGGAGGGGGCCAGGTTGGCGTAGGGGGAGACCTCCCCCGTACCTTCCACAGTCTCCTCCGAGTCCAACCCCCCTCCTCGTCGGACTCGCCAGAAGCCGCCACCACCGGGGAGCGCGGAGGACCAGTGGGTGTCGGCGGCATGAGCGGTCATTAAAGACGGGCATAGGAGCGGCAATCATGGCCCCATCAGGGCGACTGTACATCAGCAGATGTGTGTCCGGCAGGCAACCCTGGTCCTTCTTGACCAGGAGGCGCAGGACCTTGTTCAACTCCTCCTCGGGAAGATAGTCCGGCCGCAGGCAGAGTACGCCACCCTCGCCCGCGAGCTCCCACAAGTGGCGCGAGCGTGCCTGGAGCGGAGCCAGGCGATGCGTCAGGAATTCCTGAACGATCATAGCCCCCATCAGAGTCTCTGCCTTCTGGTCGTTAGGCATTAGGTCAGCCACCATCCTATCCATCAACTACTCCACCCGGGGATCATGGAGCTTCTCATGATTCTATCCCTCATGAGGCACTGGCATCCCAATTGGCAGTGCCAGACGGGGGCAAGAGCGCGAGGCACCCATGAGGACCCACTTGTTCCTGAAATCTTCTACCTTCTTCCGGCTCGCGAGATCGCATTGCTATCGTTGGCCGCCACAAAGTTGGCACAACCTGAGCACATGCCTTCCTTGATCCAGAGGTAGAAGAAATGTCAGAGCAGCGCCACAGACAGCATCACCCCCATGAACGCCTCGCAGTAAAAGGCAAAGATCAATAGAAGAAGGAAAAAATTGGGATGAAGATGAAGGGCGTGGAGATTATAATGGCGAAGGACGGCATAGAAGAAGCCGGAGAAGGGGGGACCAGCCCTGCGAAGAAGTTGTGTAAGGAGAAGGGATAGAAGGTGCTGCCCAAGGTTTCCGGTTTGGCGGAGCCGGCCCGGAGCACTGTCTCTACCCCCTCATTACTACCATCCGCCTTCACAAGGAGCATGGTGGCGAGGTTCTTCTCCGTGATGGTGGGCACGCTCAGGGCGGGCTCGAACCAGGTAGGTGAGCGCACGGCGTTCGCCTTGTCGGTGGCCATCAGCTACAGGCTTGGGGAGAGAAGGGGATCTGGAGCAAGACGAAAGGAAGGCAATGAAAGCTCTACAACAAGCACCAGACCTTTTGGCAGCCAGGAACAGTTGCCGAGGTGGCGTGGGGAAGCGGAGGCGCCCACGTCTCGTCAATCGCCACGCATCGACCAAGGCCGCAAGTGGTTGGGGCCCGCGGCACTCCACACTTTCCCTTTGGCTTCGCCTCTGTCTGATTACGGGTTTCGGCAAACCCTTGTGAGGTTCAAACTCTGGGGTGCGCACGACGAATACTCTCTTCCCGACTTGCACGCTCAACGATTCCATGGCCTAGCTCGACGAACCCAAAGAACAAGAGACGCGAGGGTTTATACTGGTTTGGGCCACCTTGCGGTGTAATACCCTATTCCAGTTTGTATGTGGATTGCCTTAGGGGGGCTGAGGGTGAACTAATATAATGGATGAACAGCCTCAGGAGGTGAGGTGTTCTTGGGCTCGATGAACTGGTGAGCTCATTAGGGTGGAATGAATCTGATCCTAGATCCCCCATCTATGGTGGTGGCTAAGTCCTATTTATAGAAGGCTTGGTCCTCTTCCCAAATGTTAGGTGGGAAGGGATCTCACAACAGCCAAGTTTGAAGGGGGACAACTAGTACAAGCTATCCTGATGAAAGGTGGTCTTCGATTGCCAAAGGTTCTGGTGGTGACACTGTTGTGGGCTCCGCGATGACCTCCGTCCTGCTGGACTTGGTCTTGTTGCACAGATATGGAAACCTTTGCCCGATTCCTAGGGACCCCCCGCCTGGCGCCCGGCTGGCCTTGGACATCATGGCTCACATCACATGAACCTCACGAGTTGCCCCTTGCATAGATATCTCCGCTCCTCAGGAGACAGCCTGGTGAGGCTGCCCCCTGGGAGGTCTTGGCATCGTCCGCCTCGCCAGGCTTGGCCCCTTGCGAGGGTCTTGAGTGGTTGCTGTTGAAAATGGGCCATACCAGGCCGTTGGTGGAGTCACGCGTTGGGCCGTAGGCAGGCAAGTCTGGGCACCCCCGGTCCTAGAACGCCGACAACATCGAAGCCAAGCTCGAGTGCGCCTTGGGCCCCCGGGCTACTGTCAGCGTCCTGGGAATGGGGTACCCAGACTTGCCTCCCTACGACCCATGACGTGGCTCCATCAGTGGCCCAGTATGGCCCAGTTTCCACTACAATGACTAAAGACCCTCGCGAGGGGCCAAGCCTCGCGAGGCGGACGGCACCAAGACCTCCCTAGGGGCGGCCTCACTAGGCTGGCTCCCGAGGAGCGGAGATATCAAGGCAAGGTGCACCTCGCAAGGTTCACATGACGTGATCCATGACGACCAAGGCCAGGCAGGCGCCAGCGGGCACAGTGTACCCGTTTCCCCTTTGGTGCCAAGGAGGCAAGCGCAGGCACGGAGTCCCGAGGAATCAGGCAAAGGTTTCCATATTGGTGCAACAAGACCAAGACCGCTAGGACGGCAGGACGGAGGTCATCGTGGAGCCCTCCACAGCGTCACCACCAGAGCCTTTGCAGGCGAAGACTACTTTTGTCAGGATAACTTGTACTAGTTGTCTCCCTTTGAATTTGGCCGTTGTGGGATCCCTTCCCACCTACATTTGGGGAGAGGACCAAGGCCACTATAAGTAGGACTTAGCCACCACCCGAGGAGGGATCGGATCATTCAGTCCATCCTCACACCCACCAGCACATCGAGCTCGAGAACACCTCAGCCCCTTGAGACAATCCACCAGAAAGCTGGAGTAGGGTATTACACTACAAGGTGGCCCGAACTAGGATAAACCGATGTGTCTCTTGTCCCTTGGGTTCATCGAGCTAGGTTGTGGAATTGTTGGGCCAGCAGGTTGGGGAGAGGGAGTTCTTCGTACGCACCCAAGTGTTCGAACCTCTCAAGGGTCTGCGGTGCCCAGCATCCGACACTCCATGTGGTACGTACTGCTTTGTTCGCATGCCATTCGGTGTAAAGGGTGTCGGGTCCACTTTTGCAAGGGCAGTTCATATTGGTTTTGAGCCATAGTTACACGGAAACATAGAAGCCTATATGAATGATATTGTGGTCAAAACCAAGGATGAGACAATTCTTATCTAGGATTTGGAGGAGACATTTGCTAATCTGTGCAAGATTAATTGGAAGCTTAATCCAAAGAAGTGTGTGTTTGGTGTCCCCTCCGGCAAATTGCTTGGTTTCTTCGTGTCCCATCGGGGGATAGAAGGTAACCCTGACAAGATCAAAGCCACCGAGCAGATCCAAGCACCAAGAACAGTTAAGGATGTGAGGCGCTTGACGGGATGTGATGTCGCGCTAAGCAGATTCATTTCCAAGTCTGCCGAGCATGCCCTACCGTTCTTTAAAATTCTGAAGAAGGCAGGGCCTATGAAGTGGACCCCGGAAGCAGATGCGGCTCTGCAGGAGTTGAAGGCCTACCTATCATCAATGCCTTCCTTGGTTGCACCAAAACCCCAAGAGTCGTTGTTGCTATACTTGGCGGTAACCAACCAAGTGGTCATTGTGGCCTTGGTAGCACAGCGAGAAGTGGATGAGGTAGAAAGTGGACGGATGAGGATAGAGTCCAAAAAGTATCAGGACAGCAGTGAACACGGCAACCAGGGCAACCCCAAGGACGTGGCAAGGAGGAAAGTGGTGCAACGCCCAGTATACTTCGTCAGCTCCTTATTATAGGGGGCTAGGTCGAGGTACTCTGGCGTGCAAAAGTTGATCTTTGGTCTCATCATGGCCTCAAGGAAACTGCGCCACTACTTCCAAGCCCATGAGATCACAGTTGTCACTCGTTTTCCGTTGCAAAGGATACTCCAAAACCCTGAGGCTACCGGCAAAATAGTGGAGTGGGCTTTGGAGTTATCTAGCTTTGGTTTGAAGTTTGAGAGCACATCAACTATCCAGAGCAGGGCACTAGCAGAGTTTATTACAGATGGATGCCAACCCCTGATGAGGAAGTGACAGAGACAGCTATCCGTGGCAAGGAATCACCCCAAGAATGGATTATGTATTTTGATGGCGCTTTTTCCCTACAAGGTGTAGGAGCTGGTGTGCTTCTTGTTGCCCCCATCGGGGAGCACTTGAAGTACGTCGTCCAAATGCACTTTGCCCGGGAAGAAGCCACCAATAATACAACTGAGTATGAAGGGCTCCTTGTCGGGCTCAGAATTATAGCAGAATTGGGAATCAAGAAGCTGATCATACGAGGAGATTCATAGCTTGTGGTGAGACAAGTCAACAAGGATTATCAAAGCCCATTGATGGAAGCATACATTGAGGAAGTGACGAGATTGGAGGAGCACTTTGATGGGTTACAAACAGAACACGTATCCCGTGTGGAAAACAGCATAGCTGACCACCTGTCAAAGTGTGTTGCGTAGAAGCTTCCTGTGGAACCAGGAACTTTTGTTCTCCTTCTCTCTCGGCCCTCCGTATCACTAGCCACAATGGCCCGGAAAAGGAGAAAGTTGGACTATGGTAAGCCTCTCCCAGTCGAGTCGTTCGCTCCCGGCAGAGACCCTGCCGGAAACAACTCCTCATAGCCTACCGGACCACCCCTTCCAGTCGGGCCTATGGACCCCATGAACGAGGCTGGTGCTCCTGTAGCCGAGGAGGTGCCACTAGTCCTCGTTGTCGAGCCCCAGGCTCCAACTTGGGCAAGGCACATCGTGTGCTTCCTCCAAACTGGAGAACTTCCCGGCGACCAAGATGAAGCTGAGAAAGTAGCCCGGAGGGCCAGTATGTATCAGTTTATCGATGACACTCTATACAGAAGGAGGCCCAGTGGTGTGAAATTGAAGTGTGTCTACCGGGAGGATGGAAAGGAACTGTTGGCTGAGATTCATAGAGGAATATGTGGCTCACACACTGGATCAATGGAATTAGTTGGGAAAGCATCCCAGTAAGGATTCTATTGGCCCACGGCCCTCCAAGATGCGGTCGAGCTCATCACGACTTGTGAGGCATGTCAGTTCCATTCCAAGAGAACACACCTGCCTGCCCAAGCCCTTCAGGCAATCCCTTTATCATCGCCATTTTAGGTCTGGGGGCTCGATATCCTCGGCCCCTTCCCCTGAGCAATCGGGGGCTTTGAATTCTTGCTCGTCGCCATCGACAAGTTTACAAAGTGGCAGGAAGTGACGGCCGCAAGAAAGGTGACTGCTCAGTCAGCTATCAAATTCTTGAAAGAGTTGGTGTGTCGTTTTGGGGTTCCGACAAGGATCATCACTGACAACGGCACCCAATTCACGAGCCACACCTTCATGCAATATGTTCGTACCCTTGGATGCAAGATCTCATTCACCTCTGTGGCACACCCCCAGAGCAATGGGCAAGCTGAGAGGGCGAATGTTGAAGTGCTACGTGGACTCAAGATAAGAACTTTCGATATGCTGTAGAAGCACGGGATGCGGTGGATCAAGGAGCTACCGGTAGTTCTTTGGTCCCTCGAAACGAAACCTAACCGAGCTACCAGGCAAACTCCCTTCTCCCTGGTCTATAGGGCAGAAGCACTTATCCCCATGGAACTCATTTATGGGTCCCCTCGAGTGCTTGCCTACGATGAAGTAGCGCAATCTCAGCACCGGCGTGACGATGTTTTGCTACTCGAGGAGAACCGTCTTCGGGCTGATACACGTGTTGCACGCTACCAGCAAGCCTTGCGTTGCTATCACAGCCACAGGGTTCATGCCCAGTGTTCAGTCTGCCAAGGGTACAAACAAGTTGTCACCAAAGTGGGAAGGCCCTTACAAGGTGGTACGAGTCACCAGACCCGGCGTAGTCTGTCTAGAGACCTGAGATGGCACTCAGTTGCAAAACTCATGGAATATTGAGCATCTCCGCAAGTACTACCCGTAAGGCACGAGCCTGTCAGGCACTGCCCGGCAGCCACCCTTTTGTATAGGCCTTGCCTCATCTACATCTAACCCCTTGTACAAAGTCGGGGCGATGACCCCGTGTAAGAGAAAATAAAGAAGCGCTGTAGGGGGGCCCTAACTAAGATTGCAAGCATGCATGAGCACACCAAGATCACTTCATAAGCATTTCATGAGCATTTGCATATGCATATAGATAGGATTGCGTCCTCCATTCGTTCTCATCTACATGGAGTTGCAGGTTCCTGCCATGAACTTGGCTTTAGCAAGAGATGAGAAAATTCCAGGACACAACAATCCCCGGCAAGTCAAATAGATAAGTTCTACCTCTTGTCCATTAATGTTCTATAAAGCTATAACTTTGCATAAGAAAACCTTGTCTCTTTTTGAAACTTAGGTGCTCACATCCATGACTCGAACGTTGCTTCAGTCAGGGTGGTCGCAGCAAC
>NC_041392.1:358163205-358236673 GCF_002162155.2 Triticum dicoccoides
CTCTGTTTGTTCCCCGGCAGACATAGCTCTCTGGTAGACACAGAGAGTGCCGGCAGGATGTCCTGCCGGGGAAAACTCGTTTATTTTCATTAAAGAGGCACTCCACCTCTGCATGGACATACACATGCACGGGTTCCCGGCAAGGTTCATCTTTTTCATCCATATGCTAATACATGTACAAGCATTATAGAACACAAAGATGGACTTGAGAGATTACATTATTTGAATTAAAACTTGGTGATTGCCTACAAGTTTAAAATTGAAAAAAGATAAGTGCCCTGTTACGCCTTTGCCCCTGTCTATCTCCTACAGGAAGAGGTCGAAGGGGCCGGAGGCGTGCACAGCTGGGATTCGGTGCCTCCCCAGGATCAGATGGTGCCGCTCCCTGGCAGGGAGGAAGAAACCAGAGGGCAGGCATGGATGGTGACGCTGTTGGAGGACCAGATAGGGGGCACAGAGTCACCGGCAAACACGACTTGTCGGAACGGTCGTCCATGTTGTTGACGTGTCGTGGGTTGCCGCTGTTGTCCGCATCACTTCCACCCGAAGACCTCGGCGTGATCGTCACGCTGGGCGCCATGCTCCCTTAACCCTTCCACAGAGAGCATGGTCGTCCCCGAGAGCCCTGATGTTGCAAGTCACCGCACGTCCTGAAGGCATGTGAGGAAGCAAGGAGCCTTCATGTTCGACGCAAGGACCGCAACCAGGAGGAGCTAGATCCGCCCCCATCAGTGGCGAATCTCCCCCACGGTTCCTCCTCAATGCCGCGAAAGGAAGTAGAATAGAGAGCAGTCGACTACCGTGCGCCGTGCTCATCTCGAGCTATGGCATGGTGTTGTCCGCATCCCCTCCCACTGAAGTCAAGGCCACGGGCTACCCGGCAGCAAGCACACCGGGGTTGCCACTCCCGGCATCGGCGCCGTGCCGCCCGAACCTTCCTCTCAGATACAAGGGAGACCCCAAGTAGGAGCCCGGGGGCTGGCCCCAGGATCTTCTCTTAGGCATCGCTGACGGAAGCAGAGAACAAGGAAAGAAGAGATTGAATGCAAACATGGATGACTCCGCCCTCCCTTTTTATAGGCTGGGCGGGGAAGGGCAGCTAGTCCATCCATATGTGACCACTGCCCTCCTTCACCAATTCAAGGCGGGTGGACCCTCTCCAAGATGCTCTCCTGCACCACGCGCCTTCGTTACCTACCCCGTGCGATGCATGCAGCATACGTGGCTAAGGATAAGAGCGTGCTGTGCGGAGAGTAAATTGGCAGTTTCTACCCCGTGCGTTTAAGTCATTCACGGGCCATTACTGGAGTGGCCCCACCACTATTGGCTTTACAACACACATGGAGAAACCAGAAACTGGCCCGAAATCAAGGCTAATGGAGCAGCAGTGGAGACTTCAAGGGGCCAACCCCTTCAGCAACCCTGCCTGTGCACTTATTAGGCCCTACCCCAACGACGCTCAGCAGCGCGTTTGGGGCAGGCCCGGGGGCTTCTGTCAGTGCAACAGACCCTGGGTCTATCACACAGATTGTGCACAGGCACGGGAACAAGATTGAAGCATCAGCCCAAGTCAGAGACTGAAGAACCAACATACAACTCAGAGGGACCAAGATCAAGCCAGAGGAGCAAGATATCGACAAGAGAAGGGCCTCCCTTGCCGATAGGCGAGCCTAGCAAGGGGCGAGGCCACCACCAGAAGCAAGCCCAGGTACCCCGGCAAGGTCTGCCGGGGTTCGCGGGGGCAGAACCACCCCACCAACCACTCAAGTATGACCCACGTCGTCTATCAGTGCAGTGTCAAGCCGCAAAGTGATTAAGTGGCAGCCATTCACCACAAGGCAGCCATTTCCTACAGAAGAAACTCACATATGATACCCATCCTGCGACGTGTCAAGAGAACGGGAGCGAAACTGGAAAGACAGCCCAGAAGGCCTTGCCGGGCAACCAGTGATGTGACACTAAGCGGTGCATTTAATGCACCCTGTCAGCCCGTAGAGTTAGGTATGATAGCACTATTCGCTATCATATTAGTGGATAATGACTACTTTGCTATTGTGGTGACCCCTTAATCTATAAAAGGAGGCCCATGGCACCCGTAGTAGGGGTTAGAAGGTTAGAAAGTGGATGAACCCATACGCGTGGTCACAACTGCCCATAGGCAACCCCTGCCGGGCAAGTGTACTACGTCTCGCCACCTCCATTCCACCATCAATCCACCAAAGTAGGAATATGGTTTTATGCCTCACGGCGGCCCAAACCTGGGTAAATTGCTTGTGTGCTCTCTACCGTGCTGGCGCGCGCTGGTCTGCTCTTTGTGCAACGCGATGTCCCCCTGCTGAACCAGGAAGGGGCCTCCTGATCCCATAGGTGGTCACGGGTATCCCATGACATGACTGGTCCATAATTAATGAATCGAAATGACACAACTACGGGGGCGGGCCCTGGCAGCCTAAGGATGATGCAGGCCGAGGGGCGCCCTCAATCTGAACAACCCAAAAAGTCACCTCGCACCATCATCGCGCGAATGTCAGGGTAGCTGAAGAAATGTGCCAAAGAAGCTACTCCTCACGAGCTGGGTGGCTCCTGAGGCCTGGGGAGATCCTAAGGCTCGTTGGGCTCGCGAGGGTCCGACCCTTCCTCTGACAGGACTGCCTGGCGCCTGGCCTCGTAAGCCGCCATGGCACTTTGCACGAAGCGCTTGTACAAGGCGGCAACGTTCAGCATGCCAAGCGGCATGTGGGCGTTGCTACAGGGATAGCCCCTGCTCCAGCAGATGCGGGACGGCCAGAAGGGGTCCTGTGAAGCAACTCTGTTGAGGCCTGGGATGTTGACGCAGACGCGCAGCCCGCTGCCCACGCCGGGGGCTGCGGCTACACTGGGAGGCCATGTGGTGCGACACTCACCCTGCATGGCCCTTGCCTCCTAAAGCCTGGCGCCTCGCACCATGCACCTTGCTTCTCGCGCACCTGGTGCCTCGTGCCATGCACCTTGCTCGCGGGGGCGCGCATCAATGCACGCCTTCAAGTGGTACCCGAGCACCTCCCTCATTGCACTGGTCAGGTCAGATGCTCTCTATACGAGAGCCCCCAAGCCTTTCTGAGGGAGGCACCGGGCGCGCCTTCCTACACGAGAGGAAGACGCACCCCAACGGCGAGTGCAGGGCCTGAATCGCCGTTGGTAGGCGCGCAAGCCCCCTGACGACTCTTGAGGAGCAGCTGCCTTTTCTTCTTGGGTGTGGTCTCAGGAGGCAGGACGACTCCCTCATCGTCTAGATTGTCAGCCGCCACGGCTTGGTAGGCGCTCTCGAGGGAGCACACCGTATCACTCTCATTGCAGGCAACCGTGATGACAATGCCGCTCCCTGGCATCTTGGGGACATTGTAGCCGTGGTGAGTTGCCGCCATGAACTTGGCATGGGCCGGATACCCAAGGATGGCGTTGTACGGGATACCGATGTGGGTGAGGTCGAAGTTGATGAGCTTAGTGTTGTAGATGTTGCGGTTGCTGAAGGTGACTGGGAGGCGTATCTGTCCCAAGGGGATGGTGGAGCCGTCGGTCACCCCTGAGAAAGGCTTGGTTGGAAGGAGCTGATCATAGGGTACTTGGAGCATCTCAAATGTCTCAACAGAGTGAACATTGAGCCCCGCGCCACCGTCAATGAGGGTCTTGGTGAGGAGGACATTGCTGATGGTGGGCGTGTAGAGCATGAGAAGTGCGCCTCAGATGGCCGTGCACTTGAGGTGATCCTTGGAGTCAAAGGTGATAGCGTATTGGGACCACTTGAGGGGGCGCGCTGCCTCGAGCCTCGGGAGGGCGGCGTTCACCTCATGGGAAAACTTCTTGAAGATGCATTGCGAGGCTGGGGCGTGTGCGCCACCCAAGATGCAGGCAATAACACGAGGTTCTTGGAAGACCCCAACCCTATCGTCCTGCCGGTTGTGGTCGCTCCTCCTTGGCGGCGGCGGAAGCGGAGGGAGGCCAGCATTACCCTAAGGACGGGCCTCACAAATCTGATCATGCTAGAACCCGTCGCGAGGCTCGTCGCGCCAGCAGTCCTCACGAGGCTGATCACGCCAGTCGTGGGGAGGGTCGCGGTTGTCCCAGCGGCGTCCATCGCAGCCTCCTCCGCGGCCGTAGCCCCGATCACCATGCTCGGGGCGATGACTGAGGTGCCCATCTCGGAGGGCACTGAGCTCTTGGCAGTTATTGGTGTTGTGGTTGTGCACGTTGTGGAAGATGCAGAACGGGCGGTTGCCCCTGGGAGGTTCGTCATGGTCACAACCTCGCTTCATCTTTGGCTCAGCTGTAAGCACGGCAGGACCCTTGCGCTTCGTCTCCTTAACCTTGGCCTTCTTGTGATCAGGGTCGGCCTCAGATAGCTCCAGGAGGGAGAGCCAGCCCTCCTCAAACCTTGCAAACTTGTTCGCCAGGTTGAACATCTCGAGGGCCGAGCACAAGTCCTCGTGGATGGCGAGCTCCTCCTTCATCTTGACATCCCGAATGCCATCTGTGAACACTGAGATGACAACTTCGTCTGAGGCCTTCGGGATCTTGAGGCGGACGGTCATGACGTTATATGTACTTGTGCAAGGTCTCTCCTAGCTGCTGCTTCACGCGTTGCAGGTCACCTATTGCAGGAGCGTGGTCGCGGGTGCCTTGGAAGTTGGGGATGAAGCACTCGCGAAGCTCGTCCCAGGAGGAGATCGACCTCTCTGGGAGATCTAGGAGCCATGAGCGCGCGCCATCCTTGAGGGCCATGGGGAACCAGTTCACCATGACCTTCTCATCCTTGTTCGCTGCCTCGATGCTCAACAAGTAGAGCTGGAGGAACTCTATGGGGTCAGGGCTACCGTCATAGCATGGAGGCACATCTGGCTTGAACTTGTTGGGCCAGACGACGCGGCGCAGTTCTGGGGTCAAGGCACGGCAACCTGCCGCACTCATAGGTATCAGCCGCATGGGTGGAGCTTGGTCCTAGAGCCCACATGCCACCACCTCCACTGGCACGTCGTCTTGACGTTGTGGCACAGGAAGCACGCACGCTTCTCCTTGGGGCCGTTGCACCACCCCGCAGCTTGCTTCATCGCACGCAGGTGCCTTGCGCGGCGGCCTGTGTGGTTGCACATCGTGCCCGGGATCTGGGTTAGCGCCGCGCAGAGGAGGAGGAGGAGCGCCTTGGGTCATGTCGCCCGCCTGGGACGGCGGGGGATGGAGCGACCGAGATGGTGCAGGGGCCTCGCCCACGACGCGGATGAGCTCAGCGATGCAGCCAAGCCAGTCATCGGTGGGGCGGTAGCGCAGCTGTTCATGGACCATGAGTAGCGCAGCTTGCGCGTTCGCTGGCCCGCGGCAAGCATGGGAGGACTATGTCGTGGCCGGAGTGGTCGATGGAGTGGTGGTGCGGCTGTTGCGCTGCACGGAAGGTGGCAGCGATAAATCCTGCTGCTCATGGATGGTAGGGTCAGTGGTAGGGTTGGCCGCAAGGGAAGCATATCGGCGTGGGGCGTCGTCGTAGCGACGCGAGCGGCCGGGCGCTTGGCGCATTCCCGGCGGGCATCGGCCATGGAGGTGATGAAGTGGGACGGAGCAAAACTCGACGGAGGATCTCAACACGCCCCTACCTGGCGCTCCAAATATCAGATTCAGGGCTCTTGACCCAACTCTAAGCATAGCAGGCATAGCAAGGTAAGTAACACATACATGGCTCAATCAACTCCTACACATGCTAGTGGGTTTCATCTAGTTACTGTGGCAATGACATGTCATGAAGAGGATAAGGGTTCAACTACCATAGCACACAGCAGTTTGAAACGTTGTTGTCTTAATACAGTAAACAAGAGCAGAGGCGAGAACATGGGATTGTATCGATATGATCAATGGGGCTTCTTGCCTGATGGAGTGGTAGTAGGGTACTGCCCTTCAACAGGATACTCGAAGATATCCTCGGAGGCAGAACCTACCACGAAAGACACCACAATATATAATCAACACATGGCAATTTGCAACAATATGATGCATGCTATGACAAGGCAAAATGAGGTGTCCTGCCTAATGCAATGTGAAACAAGTTGAAATGGGTCCATTTGAATCAAAAGATTCAAATGGAAGCTTAAGTTCTTATGCATTATAAGTGTATTAGCTTGTTTCACCTAAACAGCAAGGTTAAAGTGTTTCGTCATGCATGAAACCATTACAGATGTAAAGATTGAATTTTTCTGATCATTTTTCATATATAATTTGTTTGATTTGGAGCTATGGTTGATTTTCTATGATTTTTAGAAGTTTTGGCTATTTTCTGGAATTTCCTATATAAGAAAAAATCCAGAAAATAAATAACTGCATCAGCACTGCATCACAGTGACATCAGCGGGTCAAAGGCGCCAGCCCAGGTCAAACCTGACTGGTGGGATCCACACGTCAGTGAAACAACTAATTAACAGGGTTAAGTTAATACTAACTAGACTGTGAGTGGGGCCTGGGCCTGCATGTCAGTGACCTATTGGGTTAACTCAAAGTTAATTAGTGCTAAGCTAAAATTAGCAGGGCTCTGGGCCCACCTGTCATTGACCCAAGGGAGTTAAACCCCAGGTCAGACGAGGTCAACTCGCCGGCGGTTTGACACCGGCGATGACAGACGCGGCGGAGGGCTTCGGAAAACGCCCACAAGCGACCATTTGCGCGGCAGAGAGGCTCTACGTGACGAGGAGACTCGTCCGCGTCTAGTGGTGGTGGTGTTTGGGCTCGGGGTGGTCAGAAAAGACGCCGACGACGACGTTGGCGGCTGCCGGAGCTCGGACGAGTTCGGGGTCGTCGCTAGGAGGCACGGCAGGAGATGCGGAGCGGTGCTGCGGCTCCTGGGGACGTGGTGAGTGCCTGACGCGCTCGGTTTCGAGCTCACGCGTCTATGGCCACGACGGCGACATGGCTGGCAGAGCTGAGCTCTCGGCCGTGATGGCCAACGAGGTTAGGGGGCAGCTCGAGCGACGTGGCTTGGGGGAGAAGAAAGAGGATCTCACGCGCGAGTGCAGCGGTGGCCTCGGAGAGCTCGGGGATGCAGCGAGTCGAGCACGGGGTCGCCGGCGATCTCGGAGCCCGAAGGTTGAAGAAGAGGTCGAGGAAGGTATTGCAGGGCTTCCGGCGTTGCGTCGCTCAGCGAGGAGGTCGAGGGAGATGCGGCGGAGCTCGTGGACACGGTGGGGCGGCACAGAGACGATGGTGGCTATGGCTACGGCGGCGGCTGCGGCGGCCATGGCATCGGGGGAGCGAGGGAGAGAGCAGGGGGGAAGTGTGAGGTGTCCAGGGGGTCGGGGGCGCGACGTGGAGGTCGTACAGCCCGTCCAGCGGCGAAGCGGCAAGCAAGAGGTGGCGCACGGCGGTGCGCGTGCGTCGGGCACGCGCCCGTCGTCCTTCTGTCCCAAGGAAGGGGACGACTGGCACGGCCAGATGGACTGGGTCGTGCTGGGCCGACCACTTGGGCTACAGGCGCGCCAGGTAAGAAGGCCCAGGTGGTTTTCTCTCTCTCTCTGTTTTCTGTTTTTATTTATTTTCTATTATTTCTGTAACTTTAGGGCTTTATTAAAAATGCCAGGGCATTTCCAAAAATCTTAAAATTAATCATGGCTACTGCTTAGAATAAATCCAATAATAAACATTTTAGTTTATGATTATTTGAGCATTTAAAATATTTTATAGCATTTAAATGCCCAAATGCAAATACTATATGAATTAATCCAATGACCTTAAGATGTCCTAGAAAAATGTGCACCATTTTTGTCAAAGGTTTTAACCCAAAACAAAAAGGGTGGACTTTTTAGAAGGGCATTTCAGGTTCATTGAAAAAGTTTTTTAGTAAACCCTAGTTGTTCCAGGGGGGTGCTCGGGGTTCTATCATCCCCATTTCATCTTTCTAGGAAATTTAGACATGATGCAATCACTCTAATGCATGAACTAGCTAGGGTGTGACAACTCACCCCCACTCAAAAGAATCTCGTCCCGAGATTTAGGATCTGTTGGGAAGAAGGTGGGGTACTCGAGTCAAAGACGATCCTCCCTTTCCCAAGTGGCTTCCTTTTCGGAATGGTGTGACCATTGAACCTTGAAAAACTTGATATTATGGCGTCGAGTGGTACGCTCGGCTTGATCAAGGATACGAACGGGATATTCCCGATATAAGAGATTATCTTGTAGATCAAGCGTTTCGTGGTCCACTCCACGGATAGGATCCGCGAAGCAACGCCTGAGTTGAGAAACGTGGAAGACATCATGGACTCTCGAAAGATGCGGAGGTAGTTCCAATTGGTAGGCAACTTCTCCTCGTTTTGCAAGAATGCGAAAGGGTCCAATGTAACGAGGAGCCAATTTGCCTTTGATACCGAAACGATGGGTTCCCTTTAACGGAGTAACCCGAAGGTAAGCCTTCCCGCTGACTTCATAAGTCATGAGCTTATGTTTACGATCATATTGGCTCTTTTGAGGAGATTGGGCTGTTTTCAATTTCTCACGAATAACGCGAACCTGCTCTTCTGCTTCCTGAATCATATCTGGGCCAAAGAGTTGTCTTTCCCCAGTTTCTGACCAGTTAAGAGGCGTTCGACATTTTCTTCCATAGAGAACTTCGAAAGGAGCTTTGCCCAAGCTAGCTTGATAACTATTGTTATAAGCAAACTCCGTGAATGGAAGGCATTTCTCCCAATCCATTCTAAATGAGATGACAGAAGCTCGGAGCATATCTTCCAGAATTTGATTTACTCGCTCTACTTGACCACTGGATTGAGGGTGGAAGGCGGTGCTAAAAGAGAGACGAGTTCCCATAGCATTTTGGAAACTTTCCCAAAATCGAGAGGTGAAGAGACTCCCATGGTCTGAGTTAATTTCCAATGGGACACCATGAAGAGACACTATTCGAGAGATGTATAAATCAGCTAGCTGGCTAATGGTGATACTCTCACGAACAGGTAGAAAGTGGGCCACCTTGGAAAGACGATCGATTACGACGAAGATGGCATTATTCCCTCTCTTGGTTCCGGGAAACCCAGTAATGAAATCCATACTGATTTTATCCCATTTCCACTCAGGAATAGCCAAAGGTTGAAGGGTGCCAGCAGGCCATTGATGCTCTGCTTTAACACGACGACAGACGTCGCAACTAGCAATGTATTGAGCAATTTCTCTCTTCATCCTAGTCCACCAAAACCTCTGCCGTAGGTCTTGATACATTTTAGTACTACCGGGATGAATGGTGAGAGGGGATTCACGAGCTTCCTTAAGAATCAACTGGCGTGGATGTTGTTTCTTGGGAACCACCAAGTGGGTCTCAAAGAAAACAACACCTCGCTCATCCACGGAAAAACATTTAGCAACTCTGCTAGCGATGTTTTCCTTAATCCGGGATATGCCCTTATCACGCTTCTGGGCAGCTATGATTTGATCCGTAAGGTTAGGCTTCGCCACCAGGGTGGATAGGAATCCTCGAGGAACAATGTGAAGATTAAGCTTACGAAATTCCTCATGGAGAAGTGGTTGACTTTGTTGTAACATCAGGTTGTTACAATAGGATTTATGACTTAGCGCATCAGCCATGACATTGGCTTTGCCCGGGGTGTAAGTTATTCCTAAGTCGTAATCCGAGATCAACTCGACCCAACGTCTTTGCCTGAGATTCAAATCCGGTTGGGTGAAGATATATTTCAAACTTTGGTGATCGGTGAAGATCTCGCAACGATTACCAAGAAGGTAATGTCGCCAAGTTTTAAGTGCATGGACTACAGCTGCAAGCTCTAGATCATGTGTGGGATAATTTTCCTCATGTGGGTGTAATTGCCGTGAAGCATAGGCAATTACCTGACGATCTTGCACGAGTATGCAACCTAGTCCTTGTCGCGAGGCGTCGCAATAGATAATAAAGTCCTTGGAGAAATCTGGTGGTACCAGTATGGGAGCAGATGTCAGGCGTCTTTTCAGTTCCTGAAAGCTGAACTCGCACTGTGGGGCCCACTCAAACTTTTTATCTTTCTTGAGGAGTTTAGTTAGAGGTTTAGCAACATTGGAGAAATTCTCGATGAAGCGACGGCAATACCTCGCTAAGCCAAGGAAGCTCCGAACTTGCTTGACCGTCTCAGGTGGACTCCAATCAAGGATGGCTTGAACTCGCTCGGGATTGATAGCAATACCCTTACCAGAGATTACATGGCCTAGATAGGTCACTTATGGCAACCAAAATTCACACTTGGAGAATTTGGCATAAAGGCGATGCTCTCAAAGTTTCGTCAATACCAGCCTTAGATGTTCGGCATGTTCCTCTTCATTCTTGGAGTAGATGAGTATGTCATCGAGGTATACTACGACGAATTTATCCAAATACTCCACGAAGACCGAGTTCATTAACCGAGAAAAGGTGGCTGGGGCATTGGTTAAACCGAAGGACATTACGGTGTACTCGTATTGGCCATAGCGGGTAACAAAGGCCGTTTTGGGAATGTCCTCGTTTCTGATTTTGATTTGATGGTATCCCAACCTCAAATCCATCTTGGAAAAGACTGAGGATCCAGCGAGCTGGTCATACAGATCGTTGATCCTGGGAAGCGGATACTTGTTCTTGATAGTGACCAAGTTGACAGGTCGGTAATCTACGACCATCCGATCCGTTCCATCCTTCTTCTTGACGAAGAGGACGGGGCAAGCCCAAGGGGAGGAACTAGGACGGATGAAAACCTTTTTCAAGGACTCGTCGAGTTGGTTCTTAAGCTCGGCTAGTTCTAAGGGTGCCATCTTATAGGGTCTTCTAGAAATTGGAACGGTTCCTGGAATAAGGTCTATCACAAACTCGACATCCCTGTCAGGTGGAACACCTGGCAGTTCTTCTGGAAAGACATCTGGAAAGTCTCGGACTACCGGAATATCTTCAAGGTCTGAAAGGGGGTTGGCATTTAGGGAGTAAAGCTGGCGCTTGGCCACTCGAGTTAAGACATTGACTGTCTTACCCGATGGGTGAGTAAGTTGAACGGTTCTAGTGGCACAACCAATCTTAGCATAATGAGCTGACATCCAGTCCATACCCAAGATGATGTTTATGTCCGAGGACTTGAGAGCTATTAAGGATGCAAGGAAGACAAGTCTATCGACAAGAATTTCATTCCCATGGCTTACTCTAGAGGTTTGCCATCTGGAGCCAGGGGTTTGAATTTCCATGGTAGTGGGCATGTCACATAATGTCGTGTTATGCAATCGAGCATAGCTCTCAGATATGAATGAATGAGATGCTCCAGTATCGAAAAGAACAGATGTCGGATGGCAATTAACAAGGAGCGTACCAAGGACGACGTTAGGATCCTCATGAGCCTCCTCAACTGAGACATAATTGACATGGCCACGTGCAGTGGTGGCTGGCTTGGCGTAGAAGGTCTTTCCCGCTGGCTTACCATGGCCAACGGACTTTCCAGACTGATTAGGGTTATTGTTCTGAGGACACTCCCGACTGTAGTGACCCGGCTCTCCACACTTGAAACATGTCACAACATTGGGGCGTGGAGCAGCATTAGCAGCGGGGCCACCATAGGGCTTAGACGGTGCAAACTGCTGGTTGGGGAGAGGCGCCTCAAAGGATGGCCTCGGAATGAACCTGGGTGGCAGTGCCGTTCTTGGAATCCACACCCGACGCTTCTGAGATCCAGAGCCGGACGAAGAACCAAAATCACGAGAGTGCTTGCGAGAAGCGTCATAGTCAGACTGTCCTGTCTCAGCACTGATGGCTTTATTTACCAACTTCTGAAAGGAGGTGCACTCGTGCAGACGAAGATCGCGGCGAATCTCGGGGCTAAGTCCCTTGCGGAACTTTGCCTTCTTCTCAGCATCGGTGGATACCTCTTTAGGAGCATATCATGCCAGATTCCCAAATTCACGACTATATGCATCCACAGTGAGTCTTCCTTGGGTGAAATTGCATAACTCTTCCCTCTTGCGATCTATGAGACCTTCCAGGATGTGATGCTCACAGAAAGCCTCACTGAATTCAGCCCAAGTAGTGATTTGGCCGACCGGGCGCATAGCCTCAAAGTTTTCCCACCAAAGGCTAGCAGGGCCTTCGAGGTGATAGGCAGCATAGGTAACCTTATCAGATTCGGCTACGTTGGCAGAACGTAGCTTGTGGTTGATGCTGCAGAGCCAGTCATCCGTGTCGAGGGGCTCGACGGAATGATTAAACTTTAGTGGGTACAACTTGATGAAGTCATTGATTGACACCAAGTCGTTTCGCTGATGGCGTGCAGTGTTCTGCTCAATCCGCTCCAGCAAGCGGTTAGTCTCACGCTTGTTTCTTTCCGCCTCCAGCATAACTTCGGCCAGAGAAGGTGGGTGAGGCAGATTTTCACCCCTAGCTGCACTGGCTTCCCCCTGCTCCGGGGCAGCAGGGTTGCTGCGGGTGTTGACCATCCTACGAAAAACAAGACAACGGTTTAGACAAGGATGGCACAAACTTAGCAAGGAAGTGCAGAATGTAATGGATAACATGGAATGCTAAGATGTTCATTGCACGACATGGTAATATAGAAACTGCCATATATATACCATTGGTCATACACACCGTACATAGTTTAGTACAAGCCCATGCTAGAGTACAACTACGGTGAAAGACATTACATCTCATCGGAGGCATTCCAAGCTCCTATCCATTATTTTTCTACACCTCCGGAGCATGATACACACCCAGTCGTATCCCACGGGTCACGCAGGACTGTGGAGAATACAACTATTACAGTACTAGTGGAACTACTACTAGCTCAGATGGCTCCGTAGTAATCCTCATAAAAGTCACCACCAAAGCCTGGAAGTGGAACATGATCATCTGGGAACAGACGGTCCTGCGGAGCCTGCGGACCATAGGGACTCGGATGTGGCCTTGCTCCCACAGACGGTGGCAGACGGGGACCACGAGGAGGGGTGATGCCTCCTACATCACGCCACTCCATACAATCTGGCAATCCAGACCGCACAGGGTACAGGTCCCTCAGGTCCATGTATCCTGCTTGTACCGCAGGTGCAAACTGAGTCAAAGTGGCCCAGTGATCAGCACAAGAGTTGAAAAGCTCCATACGCAAGGCCCAATTTTCGCGGTCCTTATCCTCGAGCATCTCGGCAGTGGTGCAGAGTAGTGACTCCTCATGTGTAGAGTCATAGTACAAAGCCTGATAGTACCCCTGTGCTCCAGGAAGTGAGGCTGGCATGTAACGGAAATCGTTGTTCTGAAGCAAGGCAGTCCTGGCTCGAATGATAGTCATCATTGAGTAAGCTGCATCCTGCACAGACATCTCAATAGTGACCCCAAGTCCATAGGAACAGTGAAGGGGCTCAGTGGCTCCAAGATAAGAGGGATATATCCAGACGGTACAAAGGTACTGGCTCTGGTTGAAGTCTCTGAACTGCTCCTCGACGGTATATTCTGGATACCACCGATAGCCTGACTCGGCCATCACTCGAACCAACATGGCCGTGTGGCCGGGCACATCGAGGCACCGGGTCAGACGAACCACTTGGTTCTGGGAACGGGTGGCCATCTGAAAGCACAGAATAATGCAAAGACATTAGAATTTTCTAGGGGAAATCGGACAGCATAACGGCTGTAAATGCTCAAAAAAAGATTTGAGACATCCACAATAGTTTGCAATACCACTCAACAACATCATATCAAGGTTCTGATTCAACTGACAACATACTAAAAGTAGTAGAAACTGTACTGAGGCTTGTAACAACAATCCTATAAGCTACTACGGATTAGTAACACGTGAACCTGATAGAAAGAAGAGAGCCTAGTCCTTAACCCACATAGAATAAGAAGAGAATGACTCAGATTAGAGGGCATAAGGTAAAGGAGTAAAAGAGCCTTGCATTCCCTCCCACAATCAATTCCCCTACATATAACTAAAGCATTTCTAGACTCGACATCGACCAGTTTGGCTCAACGAACCTACAGGCAGTCCGGCTCTGGTGCCAACACTGTCAAGACCCTGATTCCAAGTCACATCGATCTAGCTGGTAACACCTCATATCACATTGCAGCCTCACGCACGGTATTCCCACGGGTGTCGCCTTACCATGGCCCGGGACCGTTTGCGCCTTTTGGCTCACGTATATGATAGTGTCGCTAGCATCCATATGACAGAGAACCCGGGCCGACATGGCTAGTCGTGAAGCCAAAGCGGCACAGACCTATGGAGACAGGCATACATGAATCACATCGAGCATGTCGGTCAACAGCATGTGAATCCGGGCTGTAGCACTGGGCTAACAGGACTCTGGGGAACCCGGGCTGTAGCAGGCTAGGCAGGACTCTGGATGTCACCGCGTGACATTTCCTCGAAGGGACAGACATAGGAACGAAGTGAAACACATGTCGGCCAGTCAAGTGTCCTGAGCAGTAGTGCTGGGCTAGCAGGACTCCGGTGAACCGGGCTGTAGCGGACTACTATGGCTCGAGGAGCACTAGACTACATTTCCCCATAAGAGAGGCTGCCAAGGATAAACAACTAGATTGTCGGATCCCACACATACCAAGCATTTCAATCATACACACGATATGCTCGATATGTGCAAATACAACATGGCATCACAACAAAACTCTACAAATCAAGTAATTTATTTAAAGGCTCAGAGAGCCATACATAACATGTTCATACAGGTAGGGGTCACATGACCCGACACTCAAGTCATACAAGCATACAAGCACATGCGGAAGCAAATAGTCTGGGTGCAGACACTAGAAAGAAAGAAGGCTTGTCGAAGCCTGTCTATCTACATAGGGCCCTCCATGGCCAGGATCACCACCTGGGTGGCAAGTTACTCATCGACGTCGAGGTCTACATAAAACCCATCGAGGGCGCAGTGTTGTCGTCTGAAAATAGTAATTAAAGCAACATGAGTACAAAGGTACTCAGCAAGTCTTACAACAGAACCTACTATACATGCTCATTCTCAAGAAGGTGGTGGAGTTATTGCAGCAATCCAGCTTTGACTCTTGGCTAAGCTATCCTATGAGACACCACTAGTAAAATAGTTTTCGCACACGAGTCCACTAATCACCAACACAATACTCCACCGGGGATCCTCCCTCGTCATCCTACGAGAGGGCCATCCTCGGTACTCACACTTATCTTGAGTCTTTTAGTAGTAACCATTAACTTGTCTATGAACTGTATAGGCAACCAAGTAGTCCTTTACCGCGGACGCGGCTATTCAAATAGTTTTATACCCTGCAGGGGTGTACTTCGTCACACATGTTTCCACCACTTAGCGTCTGCACACGACATGTGCTCGGCAGACTTCAACCGAAAGCCGACGTGGGTGTAGACCACAACCGGACTAACCGCACAAGTCTCTAGTCCAGGTTTATCGCCTATTCGGGTTCCATCCGCAAGGAAATCCGGCCGGGGTGTCCTCAACAGCCCCAAATGATGTGTACAGGGTCCCGAGACACCAAACGGGCGCCCGGCATACCCGGCCACAGTGTATCTACCGCATCATAGCCCACCCCTAGGGTCAGCGCTACGCACGGCTGCCAACACATAACCTATAAACACCAGAAACTAGTTGCAACTCCTGGACATAGGACGAGAGGGGTTAGTAAGTCGAGCAGGGTCATATTTCAGGGCCCAATCTATGGTAGTAGCTGAATCTTAAGTCACACATACAGATCTCAGTTCTTATGGACGGCCTCAATGAAACAACCCACCATGTACTCCTACATGGCCTCTCATCGATACCTTTACCAAAACATGTTCAACACATCCCTCACATTACCGACATAATCATTTCACTCTAGCCCATCACCCAGATGAACCAGACCTGACCCAACTCTAAGCATAGCAGGCATAGCAAGGTAGGTAACACATACATGGCTCAATCAACTCCTACACATGCTAGTGGGTTTCATCTAGTTACTGTGGTAATGACAGGTCATGCAGAGGATAAGGGTTCAACTACCGTACCACACAGCAGTTTGAAACGTTGTTATCTTAATGCAGTAAACGAGAGCAGAGGCGATAACATGGGATTGTATCGATATGATCAATGGGGCTACTTGCCCGATGGAGTGGCAGTAGTGTACTGCCCTTCAGCTGGATACTCGGAGATATCCTCGGAGGCAGAACCTACCACGAAAGACACCACGTATATAATCAACACATGGCAATTTCCAACAATATGATGCATGCTATGACAAGGCAAAATGAGGTGTCCTGCCTAATGCAATGTGAAACAAGTTGAAATGGGTCCATTTGAATCAAAGATTCAAATGGAAGCTTAAGTTCTTATGCATTATAAGTGTATTAGCTTGTTTCACCAAAACAGCAAGGTTAAAGTGTTTTGTCATGCATGAAAGCATTACAGATGTAAATATTGAATTTTTCTGATCATTTTTCATATATTATTTGTTTGATTTGGAGCTATGGTTGATTTTCTATGATTTTTAGAAATTTTGGCTATTTTCTGGAATTTCCTATATAAGAAAAAATCCAGAAAATAAATAACTGCGTCAGCACTGCGTCACTGTGACGTCAGCGGGTCAAAGGCGCCAGCCCAGGTCAAACCTGACTGGTGGGACCCACACGTCGGTGAAACAACTAATTAACAGGGTTAAGTTAATACTAACTAGACTGTCAGTGGAGCCTGGGCCCGCATGTCAGTGACCTATTGGGTTAACTAAAAGTTAATTAGTGCTAAGCTAAAATTAGCAGGGCTCTGGGCCCACCTGTCATTGACCCAGGGGAGTTAAACCCTAGGTCAAACAAGTTCAACTCGCCGGCGGTTTGACGCCGGCGATGACAGACGCGGCGGAGGGCTTCGGAAAACGGCCACAGGCGACCATTTGCGCGGCAGAGAGGCTCTACGTGATGAGGAGACTCGTCCGCGTCTAGTGGTGGTGGTGTTTGGGCTCGGGGTGGTCGGAAAAGACGCCGGCGACGACGTTGGCGGCTGCCGGAGCTCGGACGAGTTCGGGGTCGTCGCTAGGAGGCACGGCAAGAGATGCAGAGCGGTGCTGCGGCTCCTGGGGATGTGGTGACTGCGGTGACGCGCTCGGTTTCGAGCTTACGTGTCTGTGGCCACGACAGCGACATGGCCGGCGGAGCCGAGCTCTCGGCCGTGATTGCCAACGGGGTTAGGGGGCAGCTCGAGCGACGTGGCTAGGGGAAGAAGAAAGAGGAGCTCACGGCGAGTGCAGCGGTGGCCTCGGAGAGCTCGGGGAGGCAGCGAGTCGAGCGCAGGGTCGCCGGCGATCTCAGAGCCCGAAGGTTGAAGAAGAGGTCGAGGAAGGCGTTGCAGGGCTTCCGGCATTGCATAGCTCAGCGAGGAGGTCGAGGATGATGCGGCGGAGCTCGTGGACACGGTGGGGCGGCGCAGAGACGACGGTGGCTATGGCTACGGCAGCGGGACGGCGGCGGCTGCATCGGCCATGGCGTCGGGGGAGCGAGGGAGAGAGCAGGGGGGAAGTGTGAGGTGTCCGGGGGGTCGGGGGCGCGACGTGGAGGTCGTACAGCCCGTCCAGCGGCGAAGCGGCAAGCAGGAGGTGGCGCACGGCGGTGCGCGCGCGTCGGGCACGCGCCCGTCGTCCTTCTGTCCCAAGGAAGGGGACGACTGGCACGGCCAGATGGACTGGGCCGTGCTGGGCCGGCCACCTGGGCTACAGGCAGGCCAGGTAAGAAGGCCCCGGTGGTTTTCTCTCTCTCTCTGTTTTCTGTTTTTGTTTATTTTCTATTATTTCTGTAACTTTAAGGCTTTATTAAAAATGCCAGGGCATTTCCAAAAATCATAAAATTAATCATGGCTACTGCTTAGAATAAATCCAACAGTAAACATTTTAGTTTTTGATTATTTGAGCATTTAAAATATTTTATAGCATTAAATGCCCAAATGCAAATACTATATGAATTAATCCAATGACCTTAAGATGTCCTAGAAAAATGTGCACCATTTTTGTCAAAGGTTTTAACCTAAAACAAAAAGGGTGGACTTTTTAGAAGGGCATTTCAGGTTCATTGAAAAAGTTTTTTAGTAAACCCTAGTTGTTCCAGGGGGGTGCTGGGGGTTCTATCATCCCCATTTCATCTTTCTGGGAAATTTAGACATGATGCAATCACTCTAATGCATGAACTAGCTAGGGTATGACAATAAACCAAGGCCAGACTAGTCAATAGGGCATCTAATATTCATTAGAAGAATCTCGTGGTAGATACATGTACCCTGTACTACACCCCATATGAATACAATCAAAAACAGGACGTAGGGTATTATCTCTTCAAGAGAGCCTGAACCTGGGTAAAATCATGTGTCCATGTTACCATCGCTCCAAAACGCCCAGCTTAGGACCCCTACTACGAGATATGCCGGATATAGAACCGACATTGGTGCTTTCATTGAGAGCCGGCCAGATGATCGCCACAGATTGATGGAAATCAAAACCAATAATTAGGTGATATTTTTTCAATCAAAGCTGATCTGCACAAGTTTTTGTGGGAATTTTTTATCACCGGTTTGCTAGCGTTGTTCACGGATTTAGTTGAGACCAAGACGCGCTCGTCCGTATCATCTGACGTTCTACTGCTTTCCGAAGATCGCTAAACGACCACGTCTAATCAAGGCAATAAGTACGTCCGAGGTTGATTGGGTGCTAGCCTCGGGTTGTTGTACGCCGAGCCAAGGAGAAATCCCGTATGGGCAGCGACCATCTAGGGAGATTCCTTGCCTTATTCTCTTTTTAATTCCTTATTTAATTCAGCATCTCGGCGGCCGTTGCTCGTCCACTAATAGCTTTTTGCTAAAGTTTGCATAGACCACGGTACTGGCACAATCAAGTACAAGTTTTACATCCTGTCTCCACATATTGCTGACTAGTAGGTCAATTAGTACTACTACTTCACGTGGAGCACCAAGCGCAGCTAAGTTTTCCCCCTTAAATTGCTATTGTGCACTAAAAGACGATCAACAGGGAAGAATCAATACCTGCCATTTTACCATGTTTTGTAGATTATTATTACACATAATATTTTTTATTGGATGGTACTGCATTATTTTTGCAGATGTATTCTGCAGATGCTCGAACGTGGCGTTTTTATTGGCACCGAACTGGTCAGCTTCTTGTTAGTCGAATCCTTGTCCACAACCTGGCGGACATCAAAATTCAATTGTGATCGTATCATGTTGTCACCTCGCCCAGCCGAATCAGGTGTTATGTTTTTAGTTAAAATTATGAAAGTAAATTGAAATTCTTTATGAATTACCACTACTCGTTCATGCTATTCTGTTCACCGATTCTATCCGCAAAGCGAAGGAAAATTCTTCTACGGCAGAGCACGACGTCGAGCGATCATGTTCATCCGATGATCTGTCTTTGTGGTTACTTCATGTAAGATCGATCGGAAGAACAAAGCGCAGACGTATAGTCTGAGAAGTAAACAAGCAATGCGGATGGGGCTCCTCAATCCTTACCCACTGACTCGTATAATGGCAAGTACTAGTACCAGCCGGATAACTCCACATGACCACACCCCCACGTGATGGCATCTAGAGCCAACATGGAGTACCACTTTTTTACCAACTAGAGCACACCTCCCGAGAGTTTGCCTCTGCGCCAGCTTTTTATCAGACTCCACGTTTGTTGGCCTTCGGTTTAGCCACCTCCCATATTATTGCCAGGTGCTATCTCTTTAAATTGCATGGTGCGTACTATTTTTTCTCTTGGGAATTATTATCTCGGCTGGTGTTGTTTTCTGTGCATATGTCAGGAGACTTGTGTCTACAATGGCGTCGCTCCACGAATTCGTGTTTCGACATGCTGCCACCACGCCGCATGGACGACATCGTTCCGACCACGCCGTGTCACCACCCATGCCATATTCTTTTAATTATTTACTTGGCTTAAGTTAATTAAGTAGAGGAGCATTTTTTAAATAAAAATAGGTATATTATTATTATCATTACTCGTTAGTACTTTTGTCCGGCACTATTTTATGTGCACAGGTGAACCAACTTCGACCGGTTTGCGTTGTCACCTCAGCAAGCCAACCTTTGCTAGCATTGCCATGCCGTCACTTCATCGCCCATCAGGAAGTGGGTGTGCGAATCGAGTCCCAATTTTGGGAGTAACCTTTCTGCAGATTGCTACAACAGATAAGCCAAGTGCTATTAATCCTAGTAATTTCTGATAGCATGGGTTTATTTTTCCCAAGGAACAATCTCATGGTAGATACATGTACCCTGTACTACACCCCATATGAATACAATCAAAAGCAGGACATAGGATATTATCTCTTCGAGAGAGACCGAACCTGGGTAAAATCTTGTGTCCGTGTTACCATCGCTCCAAGACACCTAGCTTAGGACCCCTACTACGAGATATGTCGGATATAGAACCGACACCTCCCTTCACCCCTCCTTTTATAGGCGGGCCGAGGAGGGGAGCCGCTCCCTCAATGGGTGGCTACCGTCCTCCTCCGCCAATTCAAGAAGACCGGGCCCTCGCCTTGATGCTCTTCCACGCCACAGGCCTCTGTTACCTACACCACGTGATGCATGCTGCATACGTGGCTAAGGATAAGGGCGTGGTGGGAAGAGTGAATTGGCAGTTTCTACCCCGTGTGTTAAAGTTATTCATGGGCCATTACCAGGGCGGCCCCGCCACTATTGGCTTTACACGACACGCGGGAAACCCAAAACTAGCCTGCGCCCAAGATTAATGAAGAGGCAAAGAAGACCTCAGGAGGCCAGCCTCTTCAACACCCCCGCATGTGCACTTATTAGGCCCTACCCCGACGATGCTCGGCAGCGCGTTCGGGGCAGGCCCAGGGGCTTCTGTCAGTGCAACAAACCCTGGGTCTGTTGCCTAGACTGTGCACAGGCATGGGAACAGGATTGGGGCACCAACCCAAGTCAGAGCACAAGAGACCAAGAGCTTATAAGAACCAACATGCGATTCAAGAGGACCAAAGTCAAGCCAGAGAATCAAGATGCCACTAGGAGAAAGGCCTCCCTTGTCGGGCAGGCGAGCTCGGCAAGGACAGGGCCACCCTCAGAAGAAGACGTCCAAGACGCCCCGGCAGGGCCTGCCGGGACTCACGAGGGACAAACCACCTAACCAACTACTCCGCCACGACCCACGTCGTCAGTCAGTGTGATGTCAAGCCGCAAAGTGACTAAGTGGCAGCCATTTGCCACATGGCAGCCTCTTTCTATACAAAATGCCTACAGATGACACCCATCCTATGACTTGTCAAGCGAGCAGGCGTGGAGTTGGCGAGATAGCCCGGCAAGGCTTGCCAGGCACCCAATGACGCGACGTTGAGCGGTGAATTTAATGCACCCTCTCAGCCTGCAGAGTTAGGTATGATAGCACTGTTTGCTATCTTATCAGTGCATAATGACTACTTTTCCATTGTGGTAACCCCTTAATCTATAAAAGGAGGCCCATAGCAACCATAGAAAGGGTTAGAAGGTTGGGTAACTCACACCCCCATACGCGCGTGGACACTACCGCCCCTGCCGGGCCAGCGCACTACATTCCGCCACCATTCTTCCACCATTAATACACCAAAGCAGGAGTGGGTTTTACGCCTCACGGCGGCCCGAACCTGGGTAAAGTTGCATGTGCAATCTCTGTCGTGCTGCCCCACGCTCGTCTACTCTTTGTGCTATGCGACCTCCCCCTACCGAACCCGCAAGGGCCCCTCCGGTCCCATAGGAGGCAGTGGTTTCACACGACATATGGGAAGGCCCTAATGCGGTCTATTCTCATGCCTCTCGGTGGTTCCTCTAACGAGGGATGGTTATGGGTGCGCGCTACCCTGATTAGGTAGGCGGACATAAACTTTGTGTGCCCATTGTTGTTGTAAGGATCCTTGTCCCTGTTTCGAACCGTTTATGTTTTGCCACGACGGTGGCCGTTGGATGTCACGAGTTGACATTGGGGCCACCCAGGACTTAGCCCAAAGGGGAGTTTGTCGGAGTGGCTGGGAGAGTGTGATGGCAATAGATCGGTTTTGTCAGAATGCCATTGGTCCACCCGAATGGGAGTACGAGGCCATGGGTTCCGTGGTGTGGGTACAGTGTACTAACCTATGCAGAGTGTGTGTTTAAATCTATCGATAGCCGCGCCCGTGGATATGGGCCCAGTTCATAGTCGGTCACACTATGAGCCAACTATAATAATAACTTGATTAATAACAACCCTAGTTCGATGATGAGAAATAGATTGGTTGTGATCAAGAGAAGATCACGGAGGTATCGTGGATACCGAAGTTGGTTGATCTTTATGTGATCGCGAGATGATCACGGAAGTATCATGGATACCGATGTTGGTAAGTTGATGCATGAGATGGTTACGAGGTAACCGCCGAACAAGAGTCAGTTGGGGCATGAGAATGTTAACCTGTTGCATGTAGTATATCATCATGTTCATATGCTCATGTTATGCTAGCCGTACCATGTTCACCTGGTGCATGCCATATTATCTCGATAGTATCATGTTCATGATTGCTTTAACCTGCTCCCTCCACCTCCACCAAACTCCTCTCACCTCTACGAGCCTCCCCACCCCCTCTCCCCTCACCGAAGTTGCCCGCATAGACGAGAGTCACCACCGCCCATAGATCTCTGCCTCCTCCCTGCCCCCTCTTGTCGCCGAGCCTCCATCCCTCCCCGGCGGCCGCTCCCCCCTTGAATGGAGGCGCCAGGTCCCCACGGTCCCACTGGTGGCCGCTCCATGGCCGGAGCTCGCCGGATCCTGCCGGCCCCCTCGCCGCTTCCCTCCCCTGTCCTCCTCTGCCTCATGCGAGGAACAGACGTGGGAGGAAGAGTGCGACCGCGATGGCCCCCTCCCACTGCCCGTAGGACCCCCTGTATGTCTCTCCTGCCTCGAGCCCATCTGACTTAAGTGGAGACGTATTCTTCAGAATGTGTTTTCTGTTTTTGAAAGCGCACTTTCTTTCTTCTTCGCCCAAAGTACGCTTTCCAGTTCAGAAAGCGTATTTCACTAAAAGGCACTTTCTGTTTTCTGCCTCCAGGGACTTGTTTGTAGGATAAATATTCACATATTAGTCCCTCTCCTTCATCACCTCGTATCTCCGTGACCGTAACTCCGATCAAGGTGAAACCAATGCTCACTTCTTCGTCTCGTCGAGATCTTTCTGTTGGTAACATTTTCACTAGGTGGTACCATAGTGAAAATGACCATTTTTCCCTTGTTTCTAATCAGCACCTTTCGAGAGAGAAGAACGTCCGACAAATCGTTCCGCGGCTTCACCGCACTTCTTCCCGGAGTCTGGTCAACCCAGGAAAGACACAACAGCTACTTGCATGATAGCCATGTAGTTGCCATGGTTTCTACTTGAATATTTAATAAAAGTTTGCCCGTTATTTGTCTGCTTGTTTGCTACTACTGTCGTTGTTTCGGTTATGCCCGTGTATTCATGTTCACCTTCATGCTATGTTCTGATGCTTGTTACCTTGTACTACTTTCTAGTATCGTGTTCACATGTTATGCTTGGTAGTAGTCGTACATGCTGGTAGTAGTCATGTTCTTCCTGATGCATGCTTGTCATCTATCAAGTACCATTGCTATGCGTGTTCCTTTGCATCTAGTTGGTTACATGCTAGTATTCTTGTTATATTGTTGCATGGTATTTATTTCTGATGCAAGTAGTCATGCTATGCTCCTATGTAGTGTTATACTTATGATCGTCAGTATGCCATGCTCATTTGGATATATGCTTCATTGTGGTTATGCTCGATGATTATATTGCACCTCCATGCTTGTGTTGATATCATGCTCATGCATTATAGTTGCATCATATTTTATTATGGCTCAGCTCATTGCATTCAAGTTTAACTGGATAATAGTGAACAGTTGGCTGAGTCATGGTGCCACCAAATCGATGAAGGAAATATGCCCTAGAGGCAATAATAAAGTTGTTATTTATATTTCCTTATATCATGATAAATGTTTATTATTCATGCTAGAATTGTATTAACTGGAAACTTAGTACATGTGTGAATACATAGACAAACAGAGTGTCACTAGTATGCCTCTACTTGACTAGCTCATTAATCAAAGATGGTTAAGTTTCCTAGCCATGGACAAAGAGTTATCATTTGATAAATGGGATCACATCATTAGAGAATGATGTGATTGACTTGACCCATCCATTAGCTTAGCATGATGATCGTTTAGTTTGTTGCTATTGCTTTCTCCATAACTTATACATGTTCCTACAACTATGAAAGTTTCCAACTCCCGAATACCGGAGGAACACTTAGTGTGCTATCAAATGTCACAATGTAACTGGGTGACTATAAAAATGCTCTACAGGTGTCTTCAATGGTGTTTGTTGAGTTGGCATAGATCGAGATTAGGATTTGTCACTTCGTGTATCGGAGAGGTATCTCTAGGCCCTCTCGGTAATACACATCACTATAAACATTGCAAGAAATGTAACTAATGAGTTAGTTACGGGATGTAGCATTATGGAAACGAGTAAAGAGACTTGCCGGTAACGAGATTGAACTAGGTATTGAGATACCGACGATCGAATCTTGGGCAAGTAACATACCGATGACAAAGGGAACAACGTATGTTGTTATGTGCTTTGACCAATAAAGATGTTCGTAGAATATGTAGGAACCAATATGAGCATCCATGTTCCGCTATTGGTTATTGATCGGAGATGAGTCTCGGTCATGTCTACATAGTTCTCGAACCCGTAGGGTCCGCACGCTTAACGTTCGGTGATGATCAATATTATGAGTTTATGTGTTTTGATGTACCTATGGTAGTTCGGAGTCCCGGATGTGATCACGGACATGACGAGGAGTCTCGAAATGATCGAGACATGAAGATTGATATATTGGACGGCTATATTCGGACACCAGAAGTGTTCCGGGTGGTTTCACATAAAACCAGAGTGCCGGAGGGTTATCGGAACCCCCCGGGGAACTAATGAGCCTAGATGGGCCTTAGTGGAGAGAGAGGGGCGGCTAGGGCAGACCGCGCACGCCCTCCCCCTTGAGTCCGAATTGGACTAGGAGGGGGGCGGCGCCCCCCTTTTCGTTCCCCTCTCCTTCTCCTTCCTCCCCCTCCTAGTAGGACTAGGAAAGGATGAATCCTACTCCTACTAGGTGGAGGATTCCTCCCCTCCTTGGGCATCCCAAGGGCCGGCCGACCTCCCCCTTGCTCCTTTATATACGGAGGAAGGGGGCACCCTAGAAGACACAAGTTAACATTGTTTAGCCGTGTGCAGTTGTAACGCCCCGGACACACCCGCCGGTGGTCGTTACTCCTGGCGGGATCTAGACTGGCCCCAGAGATCAATACTAGTCTTTTCTGCGCACTTTGTCCTCACTCATGCGCACCCAGAAGCAACTTCCTGGTCGATCACCCATCCTGAAACTACTCCAAGCCGAGCATGCTTAACTTTGGAGTTCTGTCCGAATGGGCTCCCGAAAAAGAAGGAATTCCTTATTGATATGAGTAGTCTATCATCCCTAATAAGCCAGGCTATCACATACACCCCCACTCAGAGGATCCAACGTCCTCGTCGGGCCACAGGAACGTTCCCTCTTCGCACATACGTCTGTGCATCCAGTCCGATACATGTGCCATGCCGGGTGCCACGACGGGTCACAAACGTCATGAACAACATGACCGCGCACCTGTCCGCAAACATCCGTGTAACCGCGGGGGTTGGCTCTGATACCAACTTGTAATGCCCCGGACACACCCGCCGGTGGTCGTTACTCCTGGCGGGATCTAGACTGGCCCCACAGATCAATACTAGTCTTTTCCGCACACTTTGTCCTCACTCATGCGCACCCGGAAGCAACTTCGCGGTCGGTCACCCATCCTGAAACTACTCCAAGCTGAGCACGCTTAACTTTGGAGTTCTGTCCGAATGGGCTCCCGTAAAAGAAGGAATTCCTTATTGATATGAGTAGTCTATCATCCCTAATAAGCCAGGCTATCACAGCAGTGCCCCCCTCCACCATAATCCACCTCGGTCATATCGTCGTAGTGCTTAGGCGAAGCCCTGCGCCAGTAACTTCATCATCACCATCATCAAGCCGTCGTGCTGACAAAACTCTCCCTCGACACTCAACTGGATCTAGAGTTCGTGGGATGTCACCGAGCTGAACGTGTGCAGACCGCGGAGGTGCCATACCTTCGGTGCTAGGATTGGTCGGATCGTGAAGACGTACGACTACATCAAACGCGTTGTCATAACGCTTCCGCTTACGGTCTACGAGGGTACATGGACAATACTCTTCCCCTCTTGTTGCTATGCATCACCTAGATAGATCTTGCATGTGCATATGGATTTTTTTGAAATTATTACGTTCCCTAATAGTGGCATCCGAGCCAGGTCTATGCGTAGATGTTATATGCACGACTAGAACACAAAGGAGTTGTGGGCGTGGGTATACACATATTGCTTCTTGTCACTAGTTGATTCTTGATTCAGCGGTATTGTTGGATGAAGCGGCTGAGACCGACATTACGCGTACGCTTACGCGAGATTGGTTCTACCGACGTGCTTCGCACACAGGTGGATGGTGGGTGTCAGATTCTCCAACTTCAGTTGAATCGGATTCAATGAACATGGTTCTTTCTAAAGATCAAAAGGCAATCACTATACCGCGTTGTGGTTTTTGATGCGTAGGTAAGAACGGTTCTTGCTCAGCATGTAGCAGCCACGTAAAACTTGCAACAACAAAGTAGAGGACGTCTGATACGTCTCCAACATATCTATAATTTTTGATTGCTCCATGCTATATTATTTACTGTTTTGAATGTTTATGGGCTTTATTATACACTTTTATATCATTTTTGGGACTAACCTATTAACCCAGAGCCCAGTGCCAGTTTCTGTTTTTACCCTGTTTTAGGATTTTGAAGAAAAGGAAAATCAAACGGAGTCCAATTGACCTGAAACTTCACGGAACTCATTTTTGGAAGGAAAGAAGCCCAGAAGACTTGGAGTGCACGTCGGGGGATCTGCGAGGAGGTCACGAGACAGGGGGCGCGCCCTCCACCCTCGTGAGCCCCTCATGGCCCCGCTGACGTACTTCTTCCGCCTATATATCTCCATATACCCTAAAAACATCCGGGAGCACAATAGATCGGGAGTTCCGCTGCCAGAAGCCTCCGTAGCCACCGAAAGCCAATCTAGACCCGTTCCAGCACCTTGCCGGAGGGGGCAATCCTTCTCCGGTGGCCATCTTCATCATCCCGGTGTTCTCCATGATGAGGAGGTAGTAGTTCTCCCTCGGGGCTGAGGGTATGTACCAGTAGCTATGTGTTTGATCTCTCTCTCTCTCTCGTGTTCTTGAGGTGGTATGATCTTGATGTATCGCGAGCTTTGCTATTATAGTTGGATCCTATGATGTTTTCTCCCCCCTCTACTCTCTTGTAATGAATTGAGTTTCCCCTTTGAAGTTATCTTATCGGATTGAGTCTTTAAAGATTTGAGAACACTTGATGTATGTCTTGCCGTGCGTATCTGTGGTGACAATGGGATACCACGTGATTCACTTGATGTATGTTTTGGTGATCAACTTGTGGGTTCCGCCCATGAACCTATGCATAGGGGTTGGCACATGTTTTCGTCGTGATTATCCGGTAGGAACTTTGGGGCACTCTTTGAGGTCCTTTTTGTTGGTTGAATAGATGAATCTGAGATTGTGTGATGCATATCGTATAATCATACCCATGGATACTTGAGGTGACATTGGAGTATCTAGGTGACATTAGGGTTTTGGTTGATTTGTGTCTTAAGGTGCTATTCTAGTACGAACTCTAGGGCTGTTTGTGACACTTATAGGAATAGCCCAACGGATTGATTGGAAAGAATAACTTTGAGGTGGTTTCGTACCCTACCATAATCTCTTCATTCGTTCTCCGCTATTAGTGACTTTGGAGTGACTCTTTGTTGCATGTTGAGGGACAGTTATATGATCCAATTATGTTATTATTGTTGAGGGAATTTACACTAGCGAAAGTATGAACCCTAGGCCTTGTTTCCTAGCATTGCAATACCGTTTTGCTCACTTTTATCATTAGTTACCTTGCTGTTTTTATAATTTCAGATTACAAATACTATTATCTACTATCCATATTGCACTTGTATCACCATCTCATCGCCGAACCAGTGCACCTATACAATTTACCATTGTATTGGGTGTGTTGGGGACACAAGAGACTCTTTGTTATTTGGTTGCAGGGTTGCTTGAGAGAGACCATCTTCATCCTACGCCTCCTACGGATTGATAAACCTTAGGTCATCCACTTGAGGGAAATTTGCTACTGTCCTACAAACCTCTGCACTTGGAGGCCTAACAACGTCTACAAGAAGAAGGTTGTGTAGTAGACATCAAGCTCTTTTCTGGCGCCGTTGCCGGGGAGTTGAGTGCTTGAAGGTATATCTTTAGATCTTGCAATCGAGTCTTTTAGTTTCTTGTTTTTATCACTAGTTTAGTTTATAAAAGAAAACTATAAAAAATGGAATTGAGTTTGTCTCATACGCTTCACCTTTTTAATATCTTTCGTGAGTATGATGGAAAGGATAATTGTGCTCAAGTGCTAGAAGAAGAAATCTATAAAATGTTTGACACTAAATATTTGAATGATGAACATTATTGCAATGTCGTTAGTATGAATTCCTTGAATATCCATGATGCTAATGATATGCAAAGCCACAAGCTTGGGGAAGCTATGTTTGATGAAGATGATATTTTTTGTTCCCCAAGTATTAATGAGCAAATTTATTATGATGAAAGCATGCCTCCTATCTATGATGATTATTGTGATGACACATATGCTTTAAAGAATAATAATAACAATGAAACATTTCATCTTGATTTCAATTTTCAATCACATGATAGTTATTTTGTTGAGTTTGCTCCCACTACTATTCATGAGAAGAATTTTGCTTATGTGGAGAGTAGTAAAATTTCTATGCTTGTAGATCATGAAAAGAATGCTTTAGGTGCTGGTTATATTGTTGAATTCATTCATGGTGCTACTGAAAATTATTATGAGGGAGGAATATATGCTTGTAGGAATTGCAATAATATCAAGTTTCCTCTCTATGTGCTTAAAGTTTTGAAGTTATGCTTGTTTTACTTTCCTATGCTAGTTGATTATTGTTCCTATAAGTTGTTTGCTCACAAAATCCCTATGCATAATAAGTGGGTTAGGCTTAAATATGCTAGTCATATTTTTCATGATGCTCTCTTTATGTTACAATTCTTATCCTTTATGTGAGCATAATTGGAATCATCATGCCTAGCTAGGGGAATTAAACGATAGCGCTTGTTGGGAGGCAACCCAATTTTATTTTAGTTCCTTGCTTCTTGTTCCTGTTTAGTAATAAATAATTCATCTAGCCTCTGTTTAGATATGGCTTTATGCTTTTTATTAGTGTTTGTGCCAAGTAAAACCTTTGGGAAGACTTGGGTGAAGTCTTGTTGATCATGCTGTAAAAAAACAGAAACTTTAGCGTTCACAAGAATTGCTGCCATTTTTATTTGGAGAGAGCTATGTAGTTAATTCTTTCTGCAGATTATTAATATATAAATTCCTCAGGTCCAGAAATTTATTTGAAAATTTTATGAGTTAAATAAATATACGTTTGATCCAGATTACTACAGACTGTTCTGTTTTTTACAGATTCTGTTTTTCATGTGTTGTTTACTTATTTTGATGAATCTATGGCTAGTAAAATAGTTTATAAACCATAGAGAAGTTGGAATACAGTAGGTTTAACACCAATATAAATAAAGAATGAGTTCATTACAGTACCTTGAAGTGGTGATTTATTTTCTTATACTAACGGAGCTTGCGAGTTTTCTGTTAAGTTTTGTGTTGTGAAGTTTTCAAGTTTTGGGTAAGGATTCGATGGACTATGGAATAAGGAGTGGAAAGATCCTAAGCTTGGGGATGCCCAAGGCACCCCAAGGTAATATTCAAGGACAACCAAGAGCCTAAGCTTGGGGATGCCCCGGAAGGCATCCCCTCTTTCGTCTTCATTCATCGGTAACTTTACTTGGAGGTATATTTTTATTCACCACATGATATGTGTTTTGCTTGGAGCGTCAATTTATTTTGTTAGAATTTGCTTACTGTTATTTATAACAATGTTTTGCATCTTTTATTTAAATAAAAGTGGCATTGATAGTCTTTACTATGCCTATTTTAGAAGTCCACTTGTTGCTGTTTGAAAACAGAAAGTTTACCGTTGTTGCAATAATTCCCTAGAAAAGTCAGAATGTGATAAAATGTTGAAAACTTTTGCATATTAAGCTCTGATAAATTTACTAGAGTGGGAATTTTTCTTTCATAATTTTTGGAGATAGGGAAGTATGGATGTTGCAGCATTCTTTACGGACTATCCTGTTTAGGCAGATTGCTGTTATGTTTGCGTTGTTTGCATATGTTTGCTTCTTTAATGATTCTATTTGAGGATAGGACTATTAAATATGCAGAGGCATTTAGTATGCAATGTTGAATAATAATTTTAGTGATTTTCTACAGTAGAGTATGATAAGGTTTTTGCAATGGTTTATACTAACTTATCTCATGAGTCCTTGTTGAGTTTTGTGTGGATGAAGCTTTTGAGATTTAGGGAGACCGAGATATGAGAGGAATTAAGGAGACACAAAAGCTCAAGCTTGGGGATGCCCAAGGAACCAAAAGATAATATTTCAAGAAGTCTCAAGCGTCTAAGCTTGGGGATTGCCCGGTTGGCATCCCACCTTTCTTCTTCAACAAACTATCGGTTAGTATCGGTTGATCCTAAGTTTTTGCTTCTTCACATGATGTTTGCTATTTTTAGATGTCATTTTATTTAGTTTTGCTTGCTGTTGAATAAAGTATCAAGGTCTGAAATTATTGAATGGGAGAGTCTTCACATAGTTGCACAATTATTCGACTACTCATTGATCTTCACTTATATCTTTCTGAGTAGTTTGTCATTTGCTCTAGTGCTTCACTTATATCTTTTAGAGCATGGTGGTAGTTTTATTTTGAAGAAATAGATGAACTCTCATGCTTCACTTAGATTATTTTGAGAGTCTTAAATATAATGGTAATTTGCTTAAAATCCTAATATGCTAGGTATTCAAGAATAATAAAATTCTCTTATGAGTGTGTTGAATACTAAGAGAAGTTTGATACTTGATGATTGTTTTGAGATATGAGGATGGTAATGTTAGAGTCATGCTAGTTGAGTAGTTGTGAATTTGAGAAATACTTGTGTTGAAGTTTGTGATTCCCGTAGCATGCACGTATGGTGAACCGTTATGTGATGAAGTCGGAGCATGATTTATTTATTGATTGCCTTCCTTATGAGTGGCGGTCGGGGACGAGCGATGGTCTTTTCCTACCAATCTATCCCCCTAGGAGCATGCACGTAATACTTTGCTTTGATAACTTGCAGATTTTTTCAATAAGTATGTGAGTTCTTTATGACTAATGTTGAGTCCATGGATTATACGCACTCTCACCCTTCCACCATTGCTAGCCTCTCTAGTACCGTGCAACTTTCGCCGGTACCATAAACCCACCATATACCTTCCTCAAAACAGCCACCATACCTACCTATTATGGCATTTCCATAGCCATTCTGAGATATATTGCCATGCAACTTTCCACCGTTCCGTGTATTATGACACGCTTCATCATTGTCATATTGCTTTGCATGATCATGTAGTTGACATCGTATTTATGGCAAAGCCACCGTTCATAATTCTTTCATACATGTCACTCATGCATCATTGCACATCCCGGTACACCGCTGGAGGCATTCATATAGAGTCATATCCTGTTCTAAGTATCAAGTTCTAATTCTTGAGTTGTAAGAAAATAAAAGTGTGATGATCATCATTATTAGAGCATTGTCCCAGTGAGGAAAGGATGATGGAGACTATGATTCCCCCACAAGTCGGGATGAGACTCTGGACGAAAATAAATAAATAAAAGAGGCCAAAGAAGCCCCAAAAAAGAGAAAAGAGGCCATAAAAAAGAGAAAAGGCCCAAATAAAAAAATAAAAAAATGAGAGAAAAAGAGAGAAGGGACAATGCTACTATCCTTTTACCACATTTGTGCTTCAAAGTAGCACCATGATCTTCATAATAGAGAGTCTCCTATGTTATCACTTTCATATACTAGTGGGAATTTTTCATTATAGAACTTGGCTTGTATATTCCAATGATGGGCTTCCCCAAAATGCCCTAGGTCTTCGTGAGCAAGCAAGTTGGATGCACACCCACTAGTATCTTTTGAGCTTTCATACACTTATAGCTCTAGTGCATTCGTTGCATGGCAATCCCTACTCACTCACATTGATATCTAT
Organism: Triticum dicoccoides; assembly: GCF_002162155.2. NCBI lineage: Eukaryota > Viridiplantae > Streptophyta > Magnoliopsida > Poales > Poaceae > Triticum > Triticum dicoccoides. The sequence continues at coordinate 358,195,585 of NC_041392.1, forward strand.
TGATGGGCATCTCCATAGCCCGTTGATACGCCTAGTTGATGTGAGACTATCTTCTCCTTTTTGTCTTCTCCACAACCACCATTCTATTCCACCTATAGTGCTATGTCCATGGCTCACGCTCATATATTGCGTGAAGATTGAAAAGGTTTGAGAACATCAAAAGTATGAAACAATTGCTTGGCTTGTCATCGGGGTTGTGCATGATTTAAATATTTTGTGTGGTGAAGATAGAGCATAGCCAGACTATATGATTTTGTAGGGATAACTTTCTTTAGCCATGTTATTTTGAGAAGACATAATTCCTTAGTTAGTATACTTGAAGTATTATTATTTCTATGTCAATATGAACTTTTTTCTTGAATCTTATGGATCTGAATATTCATACCACAATTAAGAAGAATCGCATTGAAATTATGCCAAGTAGCACTCCGCATCAAAAATTCTGTTTTTTATCATTTACCTACTCGAGGACGAGCGGGAATTAAGCTTGGGGATGCTGATACGTCTCCAACGTATCTATAATTTTTGATTGCTCCATGCTATATTATTTACTGTTTTGAATGTTTATGGGATTTATTATACAATTTTATATCATTTTTGGGACTAACCTATTAACCCAGAGCCCAGTGCCAGTTTCTGCTTTTACCCAGTTTTAGGGTTTCGAAGAAAAGGAAAATCAAACGGAGTCCAATTGACCTGAAACTTCACGGAACTCATTTTTGGAAGGAAAGAAGCCCAGAAGACTTGGAGTGCACGTCGGGGGATCTGCGAGGAGGTCACGAGGCAGGGGGCGCGCCCACCCCCTGGGCGCGCCCTCCACCCTCGTGAGCCCCTCGTGGCCCCCCTGACATACTTCTTCCGCCTATATATCTCCATATACCCTAAAAACATCCGGGAGCACAATAGATCGGGAGTTCCGCCGCCAGAAGCCTCCGTAGCCACCGAAAGCCAATCTAGACCCGTTCCGGCACCCTGCCGGAGGGGGCAATCCTTCTCCGGTGGCCATCTTCATCATCCCGGTGTTCTCCATGAAGAGGAGGGAGTAGTTCTCCCTCGGGGGTGAGGGTATGTACCAGTAGCTATGTATTTGATCTCTCTCTCTCTCGTGTTCTTGAGGTGGTACGATCTTGATGTATCGCGATCTTTGCTACTATAGTTGGATCCTATGATGTTTTCTCCCCCTCTACTCTCTTGTAATGAATTTAGTTTCCCCTTTGAAGTTATCTTATCGGATTGAGTCTTTAAAGATTTGAGAACACTTGATGTATGTCTTGCCGTGCGTATCTGTGGTGACAATGGGATACCACGTGATTCACTTGATGTATGTTTTGGTGATCAACTTGCGGGTTCCGCCCATGAACCTATGCATAGGGGTTGGCACACGTTTTCATCGTGATTCTTCGGTAGGAACTTTGGGGAACTCTTTGAGGTCCTTTGTGTTGGTTGAATAGATGAATCTGAGATTGTGTGATGCATATCGTATAATCATACCCGCGGGTACTTGAGGTGACATTGGAGTATCTAGGTGACATTAGGGTTTTGGTTGATTTGTGTCTTAAGGTGTTATTCTAGTACAAACTCTAGGGCTGTTTGTGACACTTATAAGAATTGCCCAACAGATTGATTGGAAAGAATAACTTTGAGGTGATTTCGTACCCTACCATAATCTCTTTGTTCGTTCTTCGCTATTAGTGACTTTGGAGTGACTCTTTGTTGCATGTTGAGGGATAGTTATATGATCCAATTATGTTATTATTGTTGAGGGAACATACACTAGTGGAAGTATGAACCCTAGGCCTTGTTTCATAGCATTGAAATACCGTTTACGCTCACTTTTATCATTAGTTACCTTGCTGTTTTTATATTTTCAGATAACAAATACTATTATCTACTATCCATATTGCACTTGTATCACCATCTCTTCGCCGAACTAGTGCACCTATACAATTTACCATTGTATTGGGTGTGTTGGGGACACAAGAGACTCTTTGTTATTTGGTTGCAGGGTTGCTTGAGAGAGACCATCTTCATGCTACGCCTCCTACGGATTGATAAACCTTAGGTCATCCACTTGAGGGGAATTTGCTACTGTCCTACAAACCTCTGCACTTGGAGGCCCAACAACGTCTACAAGAAGAAGGTTGTGTAGTAGACATCAACGTCTAACTTGTTTTTGCAGGGCATGTTGTGATGTGATATGGTCAAGACATGATGCTAAATTTTATTGTATGAGATGATCATGTTTTGTAACAGAGTTATCGACAACTGGCAGGAGCCATATGGTTGTCGCTTTATTGTATGAAATGCAATCGCCATGTTATTGCTTTACTTTATCACTAAGCAGTAGCGATAGTCATAGTAGCAATAGTTGGCGAGACGACAACGATACTTTGATGGAGATCAAGGTGTCAAGCCGATGACGATGGTGATCATGATAGTGCTTTGAAGATGGAGATCAAAGGCACAAGATGATGATGGCCATATCATATCACTTATATTGATTGCATGTGATGTTTATCCTTTATGCATCTTATTTTTCTTAGTTCGGCGGTAGCATTATAAGCCGATCTCTTACTAAATTTCAAGGTATAAGTGTTCTCCCTGAGTATGCACCGTTGCTACAGTTCATCGTGCCGAGACACCACGTGATGATCAGGTGTGATAAGCTCTACGTTCACATACAACGGGTGCAAGCCAGTTTTGCACACGCAGAATACTCGGGTTAAACTTGACGAGCCTAGCATATGCAGATATGGCCTCAAAACACTAAGACCGAAAGGTCGAGCGTGAATCATATAGTAGATATGATCAACATAGTGATTTTTCACCATTGAAAACTACTCCATCTCACGTGATGATTGTACATGGTTTAGTTGATATGGATCACGTGATCACTTAGATGATTAGAGGGATGTCTATCTAAGTGGGAGTTCTTAAGTAATTTGATTAATTGAACTTTAATTTATCATGAACTTAGTACCTGATAGTATTTTGCATGTCTATGTTGTTGTAGATAGATGGCCCGTGCCGTTGTTCCGTTGAATTTTAGTGCGTTCCTAGAGAAAGCTAAGTTGAAATATGATGGTAGCAATTACACGGACTAGGTCCATAACTTGAGGATTATCCTCATTGCTGCATAGAAGAATTACGTCCTAGAAGCACCGCTAGGTGACAAACCCACTGTAGGAGCAACGCCAGATGTTATGAACACTTGGCAAAGCAAAGCTGATGAATACTCAATAGTTCAGTGTGCCATGCTTTACGGCTTAGAACCGGGACTTCAACGAAGCTTTGAACGTCATGGAGCATATGAGATGTTCCAGGAGTTGAAGTTAACATTTCAAGCAAGTGCCCGGATTGAGAGATATGAAGTCTCCAATAAGTCCTACAGTTGCAAAATGGAGGAGAATAGTTCTGTCAGTGAACATATACTCAGAATGTCTGGGTACCACAACCACTTGACTCAGCTGGGAGTTAATCTTCCTGATGATAGTGTCATTGACAGAGTTCTTCAATCACTGCCACCAAGCTACAAGAGCTTCGTGATGAACTATAATATGCAAGGGATGGACAAGACAATTCCCGAGCTCTTTGCAATGCTAAAGGTTGCGGAGGTAGAAATCAGGAAGGAGCATCAAGTGTTGATGGTCAACAAGACCACCAGTTTCAAGAAAAATGTTAAAGGGAAGAAGGGGAACTTCAAGAAGAACAGCAAGCAAGTTGCTGCTCAAGTGAAGAAGCCCAAGTCTGGACCTAAGCCTAAGACTGAGTGCTTCTACTGCAAAGGGACTGGTCACCGAAAGCGGAACTATCCCAAGTATTTGGCAGAGAAGAAGGATGGCAAAGTGAAAGGTATATTTGATATACATGTTATTGATGTGTACCTTACTAATGCTCGCAGTAGCGCCTGGGTATTTGATACTGGTTCTGTTGCTAATATTTGCAACTCGAAACAGGGGCTACGGATTAAGCAGATTGGCTAAGGACGAGGTGATGATGCGTGTGGGAAATGGTCCCAAAGTAGATGTGATCGCCGCCGGCACGCTACCTCTACATCTACCTCCAGGATTAGTTTTAGACCTAAATAATTGTTATTTGGTGCCAGCGTTGAGCATGAACATTATATCTGGATCTTGTTTGATGCGAGACAGTTATTGATACGTCTCCAATGTATCTATAATTTTTGATTGATCCATGCTATTAAATTATCCATCTAGGATGTTTTATATGCATTTATATGCTATTTTATATGATTTTTGGGACTAACCTATTAACCTAGAACCCAGTGCCAGTTTCTATTTTTTCCTTGTTTTTGAATTTTACAGAAAAGGAAAACCAAACAGAGTCCAATTGACCTGAAATTTCACGGAGTTTATTTTTGGACCAGAAGAAGACCAGGAGTATCACAGATGGGCCAGAAGAGTCCGGAGGCACCCACGAGGTGGGGGCGCGCCCTACCCCCTGGGCGCACCCCCATACCTCGTGGCCGCCTCGGGGACCCCCCTGACTTGTTCCCGACTCCAACACCTCTTATATATACCCAAACTTCCAGAAAGAAACCTAGATCGGGAGTTCCACCGCTGCAAGCCTCTGTAGCCACCGAAAAGCAATCTAGACCTGTTCCGGCACCCTGCCGGAGGGGGGAATCCCTCTCCGGTGGCCGTCTTCATCATCTCGGTGCTCTCCATGACGAGGAGGGAGTAGTTCACCCTCGGGGCTGAGGGTATGTAGCAGTAGCTATGTGTTTGATCTCTCTCTCGTGTTCTTGATTTGGCACGAACTTGATGTATCACGAGCTTTGCTATTATAGTTGGATCTTATGATGTTTCTCCCCCTCAACTCTCTTGTAATGGATTGTGTTTTCCCTTTGAAGTTATCTTATCGGATTGAGTCTTTAAGGATTTGAGAACACTTGATGTATGTCTTGCGTGTGCTTATCTGTGGTGACGATGGGATATTCATGTGATCTACTTGATGTATGTTTTGGTGATCAACTTGCGGGTTCTGTGACCTTGTGAACTTATGCATAAGGGTTGGCACACGTTTTTTTCTTGACTCTCCGGTAGAAACTTTGGGGCACTCTTTGAAGTTCGTTGAATAGATGAATATGAGATTGTGTGATACATATCGTGTAATCATACCCACGGATACTTGAAGTGACATTGGAGTATCTAGGTGACATTAGGGTTTTGGTTGATTTGTTTCTTAAGGTGTTATTCTAGTACGAACTCTAGGATAGATTGAACGGAAAGAATAGCTTCGTGTTATTTTAGTACGGACTCTTGAATAGATCGATCAGAAAGGATAACTTTGAGGTGGTTTCGTACCCTACAATAATCTCTTCGTTCATTCTCCGCTATTAGTGACTTTGGAGTGACTCTTTGTTGCATGTTGAGGGATAGTTATATGATCCAATTATGTTATTATTGTTGAGAGAACTTGCACTAGTGAAAGTATGAACCCTAGGCCTTGTTTCAACGCATTGCAATACCATTTCGCTCACTTTTATCATTAGTTACCTTGCTGTTTTTATATTTTCAGATTACAAAAACCTATATCTACCATCCATATTGCACTTGTATCACCATCTCTTCGCCGAATTAGTGCACCTATACAATTTAACATTGTATTGGGTGTGTTGGGGACACAAGAGACTCTTTGCTATTTGGTTGCAAGGTTGTTTGAGAGAGACCATCTTCATCCTACACCTCCCACGGATTGATAAACCTTAGGTCATCCTCTTCAGGGAAATTTGCTACTGTCCTACAAACCTCTGCACTTAGAGGCCCAACAACGTCTACAAGAAGAAGGTTGTGTAGTAGACATCAAGCTCTTTTTTGGCGCCGTTTCCAGGGAGGTTAGCGCTTGAAGGTATATCTTTAGATCTTGCAATCGAATCTTTTTGTTTCTTGTTTTATCACTAGTTTAGTCTATAAAAGAAAATTACAAATAAAAATGGAATTGAGGGTACCTCATATGCTTCATCTTTTTAATATCTTTCATGAAAATAAGGATTCCGATAATTGTGCCAAAGTGTTAGAAGAAGAATGCATTAAAATGTTTGGCACTAAATATTTGAATGATGAGCATGATTGCAATATTTTTAGTACGAACTCTTTGAATATCTATAGTACTAATGATGATTGCACTAGTCATGATGAAAATGTCTCTTATAATCATGTCAATTTTTGTGGAGTGCATAAAGTTTGCAAGTACACACCAAATAGGGAAGATATATTTTGCAAGAGGCATAAGTATTTAGAAACTAAATGGTTGCAAGAAAGGCTAGATGTTTGTGCTGAAAATTTAAATTTTCTTAGCCATCCTTATGAACTTTGCAATGAACGTGGTCATTTAAATATCCAATGCAAATTGTTTCATGATCGAATCGTGTCCAAAAATTGTGATGACTTGATTTCCCTTGCACATCGTAATGAACTTAGTTTGCTTCTAGGTTATGAAGAAATGAAACGTATAACTAAGGATATTCCAGAATTTGCCCATGATAAAGTTCTTGATTTTGATCTAGAGGAAATTTATATGTATTGTGTGGTGAATTGCATTGAAAATCCTTATATTGCCAATTACATAAAGTCAAGAAAACAATTAGAAGATGAAGGGAATACTAATCAAAGGGAAGAGACTTCCCAATATCCTCCTATTATTTCTTATGATGAACCAGGTAACGAGGAGGAGCCTTCTATTCAACCAATCTCATTAATAAGGAGCTCCAAAAAGAGGATTAAACCCACACATAATGTGAAGAAGAAAAAGAAAAGACGGAGAAGCAAAGGTAAAAACGTATCCCTCCCAAATGATGTTGCCCCTATTACTCATTGTGATGATGATAATTGCTATACTATTGGTGCCATCCATACTATTAATGATGAGAGTGATTATGCTTATGATATACAAAGGCCCAAGCTTGGGTATGCTATGTTTGATGAGAATGACATGTTTGATAATTTATTTGTGGCAATTAATGTTTGTCCGAGCTTGGGGATGCTATGTTTCATGAAGATGATATTTTTAACCTCCCAAGTTATGATGAGCAAATTTATTATGATGATAGCATGCCTTCTATTTATGACGATTATATTGATGAAAGTGGGTTTCGAAGAGTGTCAACTTTAGGAAGTAATGATCCCACTATTTTTTAGGATGTTGAATCTTATTGTGATAATTATAAAAGTGGATTTGGATAGGTCATGACTTTATTTGGTAATCATTCCACTATCTTGGAAGAGGTTTCAATTGATTATGATGAGAACAGCTACTTATGATGATTATTGTGATGATACTTATGTTATGAAAAGTAGTGATGATTATATTTACAAAACTGGCCATGATTATGATTACCCTTTTTCTGAACATTACTCTTTTAATGTGGAAACAATTTATAGTATTCGAGTTTCTTATGATACTCCCACTATTCCGAATGAGAAGAATTTTGCTTATGTGGAGAATAGTAAATTTTCTATGCTTGTAGATCATGAAAAGAATGTTTTATGTGATGGTTATATTGTTGAATTCATTCATGATGCTACTGAAATTTATTATGAGGGAGGAATATATCCTTGTAGGAATTGCAATAATATCAAGTTTCCTCGCTATGTGCTTAAAGTTTTAAAGTTATGCTTGTTTTGCCTTCCTATGCTAGTTGATTATTGTTCCCATAAGTTGTTTGGTCACAAAATCCCTATGCATAGGAAGTGGGTTATACTTAAATGTGCTAGTCATATTCTTCATGATGCTCTCTTTATGTTTCAATTCTTATCTTTTATGTGAGCATCGTTGAAATCATCATGCCTAGCTAGGGGCGTTCAACGATTGTGCTTGTTGGGAGGCAACCCAACTTCATTTTTGTTCCTTGCTTTTTGTTTCAGTTTTTAGTAATAAATAATTCATCTAGACTCTGTTTAGATGTGGTTTTATGTTTTAATTAGTGTTTGTGCCAAGTAGAACCTTTGGGAAGACTTGGGTGAAGTCTTTGCGATCTTGCTGTAAAAAATAGAAACTTTTGCGCTCACGATATTTACTGCCATTTTTTACTGGAGAGTGCATTTAGGTTCATTCTTTTTGCAGATGATTAATAGAGAAATTACTCAGGTCCACCAAATTATTTCAGAATTTTTGGAGTGACATAAGTATTCGAAACCTCCAGATTTCTACATACTGTTATGTTTTTGACATATTCTATTTTCATTGTGTTGTTTGCTTATTCTGATGAATCTATGAGTAGTATCGAAGGGTATGAACCATACATAAGTTGGAATATAGTAGATATTACACCAATATGAATTTATAATGAGTTCACAACAGTACCTAACTGGTGATTTATTTCTTATACTAACGGAGCTTACGAGTTTTCTGTTAAGTATTGTGTTGTGAAGTTTTCAAGTTTTGGGTAAAGATTCGATGGACTATGGAATAAGGAGTGGAAAGAGCCTAATCATGGGGATGCCCAAGGCACCCCAAGGTAATATTCAAGGACAACCAAGAGCCTAAGCTTGGGGATGCCCCGGATGGCATCCCCTCTTTCGTCTTCGTTCATCGGTAACTTTACTTGGAGCTATATTTTTATTCACCACATGATATGTGTTTTGCTTGGAGCGTCATTTTATTTTATTTTGTTTTGATTGCTTCTTGAATAAAATACCAATATCTAAAATTATTAAATGTTAGAGAGTCTTCACATAGTTGCATAATTATTCAACTACTCATTGATCTTCACTTATATCTTTTGGAGTAGTTTGTCATTTGCTCTAGTGCTTCACTTATATCTTTTTAGAGCACAGTGGTGGTTTTATTTTATAGAAATTATTGATCTCTCATGCTTCACTTATATAATTTTGAGAGTCCTAAACAACATGGTAATTTGCTTTGGTTATAAAATTAGTCCTAATATGATGGGCATTCAAGATGGGTACAATAAAAACTTTCATATAGATTGCATTGAATACTATGAGAAGTTTGATACTTGATGATTGTTTTGAGATATGAAGATGGTGATATTAGAGTCATGCTAGTGAGTAGTTGTGAATTTGAGAAATACTTGTGTTAATGTTTGTGATCCCGTAGCATGCACGTATGGTGAACCGTTATGTGATGAAGTGGGAGCATGATTTATTTTTTTGATTGCCTTCCTTATGAGTGGCGGTCGGGGACGAGCGATGGTCTTTTCCTACCAATCTACCCCTAGGAGCATGCGTAGCACTTTGTTTCGATAACTAATAGATTTTTGCAATAAGTATGTGAGTTCTTTATGACTAATGTTGAGTCCATGGATTATACACACTCTCATCCTTCCACCATTGCTAGCCTCTCTAGTAGTGTGCAAATTTCGCCGGTACCATAAACCCACCATTTACGTTCCTCAAAACAGCCACTATACCTACCTATTATGGCATTTCCACAACCATTCCGAGATATATTGCCATGCAACTTTCCATCGTTCCGTTTATTATGACATGCTCCATCATTGTCATATTGCTTTGCATGATCATGTAGTTGACATCGTATTTGTGGCAAAGCCGCCGTTCATAATTCTTTCATAGATGTCACTCTTGATTCATCGCAGATCCCGGTACACCGCCGAAGGCATTCACATAGAGTCATATTTTGTTCTAAGTATTGAGTTGTAAGTAAATAAAATTGTGATGGTCATCATTATTAGAGCATTGTCCCAGTGAGGAAAGGATGATGGAGACTATGATTCCCCTACAAGTCGGGATGAGACTTCGGACGAAAAATAAAAATAAAATAAAAAAAGAGGCTATAAAAAAGAGAAAAGGCCCAAATAAAAAAATGAGAGAAAATGGGAGAAGGGGAAATGCTACTATCCTTTTACCACACTTGTGCTTCAAAGTAGTACCATGATCTTCATGATAGAGAGTCTCCTATGTTGTCACTTTCATATACTAGTGGGAATTTTTCATTATAGAACTTGGCTTGTATATTTCAATGATGGGCTTCCTCAAATTGCCCTAGGTCTTCGTGAGCAAGCAAGTTGGATGCACACCCACTTAGTTTCTTTTTGAGCTTTCATACACTTATAACTCTATGCATCCATTGCATGGCAATCCCTACTCACTCACATTAATATCTATTGATGGGCATCTCCATAGCCCGTTGATAAGCCTAGTTGATGTGAGACTATCTTCTCCATTCTGTCTTCTCCACAACCACCATTCTATTCCACCTATAGTGTTATGTCCATGGCTCATGCTCATGTATTGCGTGAAGATTGAAAAAGTTTGAGAACATCAAAAGTATGAAACAATTGCTTGGCTTGTCATCGAGGTTGTGCATGATTTAAATATTTTGTGTGATGAAGATAGAGCATAGCCAAACTATATGATTTTGTAGGGATAACTTTCTTTGGCCATGTTATTTTGAGAAGACATGATTGCTTTGTTAGTATGCTTGAAGTATTATAATTTTCATGTCAATATTAAACTTTTGTCTTGAATATTTTGGATCTGAACATTCATGCCACAATAAAAAAATTACATTGATAAATATGTTAGGTAGCATTCCACATCAAAAAATCTGTTTTTATCACTTACCTACTCAAGGACGAGCAGGAATTAAGCTTGGGGATGCTTGATATGTCTCCAACTTATCTATAATTTTTGATTGTTCCATGCTCTTATATTATCCATCTAGGATGTTTTATATGCATTTATATGCCATTTTATATGATTTTTGGGACTAACCTATTAACCTAGAGCCCAGTGCCAGTTTTTTGTTTTTTTCCTTGTTTTTGAGTTTACAGAAAAGGAAAACCAAACAGAGTCCAATTGACCTGAAATTTCATGGAGATTATTTTTGGACCAGAAGAAGCCCACGGAGTATCAGAGATGGGCCAGAAGAGTCCCGAGGCACCCACAAGGGTGGGGGCTCCCTACCCCCTGGGCGCGCCCCTACCTCGTGGCTGCCTCGGGGGCCCCCCTGACTTGTTCCCAATTCCAACACCTCTTATATATACCCAAACTTCCAGAAAGAAACCTAGATCGGGAGTTCCGCCGCCGCAAGCCTCTGTAGCCACCGAAAACCAATCTAGACCCATTCCGGCACCCTGCTGGAGGGGGGAATCCCTCTCCGGTGGCCATCTTCATCATCCTGGCGCTCTCCATGACGAGGAGGGACTAGTTCACCTTCGGGGCTGAGGGTATGTACCAGTAGCTATGTGTTTGATCTCTCTCTCTCTCTCGTGTTCTTGATTTGGCATGATCTTGATGTATCGCGAGCTTTGCTATTATAGTTGGATCTTATGATGTTTCTCCCCCTCAACTCTCTTGTAATGGATTGAGTTTTCCCTTTGTAGTTATCTTATCGGATTGAGTCTTTAAGTATTTGAGAACACTTGATGTATGTCTTGCATGTGCTTATTTGTGGTGACAATGGGATATTCACGTGATCTACTTGATGTATGTTATGGTGATCAACTTGCGGGTTCCGTGACCTCGTGAACTTGTGCATAGGGGTTGGCACACGTTTTCGTCTTGACTCTCCGGTAGAAACTTTGGGGCACTCATTGAAGTTCTTTGTGTTGATTGAATAGATGAATCAGATATTGTGTGATACATATCGTATAATCACACCCACGGATACTTGAGGTGACATTGGAGTATCTAGGTGACATTAGGGTTTTGGTTGATTTGTGTCTTAAGGTGTTATTCTAGTACAAACTCTAGGATAGATTGAACGGAAAGAATAGCTTCGTGTTATTTTACTACAGACTGTTGAATAGATCGATCAGAAAGGATAACTTTGAGGTGGTTTCGTACCCTGCAATAATATCTTTGTTTGTTATCCGCTATTAGTGACTTTGGGGTGACTCTTTGTTGCATGTTTAGGGATAGTTATATGATCCAATTTTGTTATTATTGTTGAGAGAACTTGCACTGGTGAAAGTATGAACCCTAGGCCTTGTTTCAACGCATTGCAATACCATTTTTGCTCACTTTTATCATTAGTTACCTTGCTGTTTTTATATTTTCAGATTACAAAAACCTATATCTACCATCCATATTGCACTTGTATCACCATCTCTTTGCCAAAGTAGTGCACCTATACAATTTACCATTGTATTGGGTGTGTTGGGGACACAGGAGACTCTTTGCTATTTGGTTGCAGGGTTATTTGAGAGAGACCATCTTCATCCTATGCCTCCCACGGATTGTCCTACAAAACTCCGCACTTGGAGGCCCAACAACGTCTACAAGAAGAAGTTTGTGTAGTAGACATCAGTTATTATTTAAATCAGAGAATAATGGTTCTTCTATTTATATGAATAATATCTTTTATGGTCATGCACCCTCGATGAGTGGTCTGTTTTTACTATATCTTGATAGTAGTGATACACATGTTCATAGTATTGAAGCCAAAAGATATAAGTTTAATAATGATAGTGCAACTTATTTGTGGCACTGCCGTTTAGGTCATATTGGTGTAAAGCGCATGAAGAAACTCCATGCCGATGGAATTTGGAATCACTTGATTATGAATCACTTCATGCTTGCGAACCATGCCTCATAGGCAAGATAACTAAAACTCCGTTCTCCGGAGCAATGGAGCGAGCAACAGACTTGTTGGAAATAATACATACTGATGCATGCGGTCCGATGAGTGTTGATGCTCGCGACGGGTATCGTTATTTTTTACCTTCATAGATGATTTAAGCAGCTATGGGTATATCTACTTGATGAAACATAAGTCTAAAACATTTGAAAAGTTCAAAGAATTTCAGAGTGAAGTGGAAAATCATCATAAGAAGAAAATTAAGTTTCTATGATCTGATCCTGGAGGTGAATATTTGAGTTATGAGTTTGGTCTTCATTTGAAACAATGCGGAATAGTTTCGCAACTCATGCCACCTGGAACACCACAACGTAATGGTGTGTCCGAACGTCGTAACCACACTTTATTAGATGTGGTGCGATCTATGATGTCTCTCACTGATTTACTGATATCATTTTGGGGTTATGCTTTAGAGACGGTTGCATTCACGTTAAATAGGGCACCATCAAAATCCGTTGAGATGACACCTTATGAACTGGGGTTTGGCAAGAAACCCAAGTTGTCGTTTCTTAAAGTTTGGGGCTGCGATGCTTATGTGAAAAAGGTTCAACCTGATAAGCTCGAACCCAAATCGGAGAAATGTGTCTTCATAGGGTACCCAAAGGAGACTGTTGGGTACACCTTCTATCACATATCCGAAGGCAAGATATTCATTGCTAAGAATGGATCCTTTCTAGAGAAGGAGTTTCTCTCGAAAGAAGTGAGTGGGAGGAAAGTATAACTTGACGAGGTAATTGTACCTACTCCCTTATTGGAAAATAGTTCATCACAGAAATCAGTTCCTGTGATTCCTACACCAGTAAGTGAGGAAGCTAATGATGATGATCATGAAACTTCTGATCAAGTTACTACCGAACCTCGTAGGTCAACCAGAGTAAGATCCACAACAGAGTGGTACGGTAATCCTGTTCTGGAGGTCATGTTACTTGACCATGATGAACCTACGAACTATGAGGAAGCGATGATGAGCCCAGATTCCACAACATGGCTTGAGGCCATGAAATCTGAGATGGGTTCCATGTACGAGAACAAAGTGTGGACTTTGGTTAACTTGCCCGTTGATCGGCAGGCCATAGAGAATAAATGGATCTTCAAGAGGAAGACTGACGCTGACGGTAATGTTACTGTCTACAAAGCTCGACTTGTTGCAAAAGGTTTACGACAAGTTCAAGGAGTTGACTACGATGAGACCTTCTCACCTGTAGCGATGCTTAAGTCCGTCCGAATCATGTTAGCAATTGCCGCATTTTATGATTATGAAATTTGGCAAATGGATGTCAAAACTACATTCCTTAATGGATATCTTAAAGAAGAGTTGTATATGATGCAACCAGAAGGTTTTGTCAATCCAAAAGGTGCTAACGACGTGTGCAAGCTCCAACGGTCCATTTATGGACTGGTGGAAGCCTCTCGGAGTTGGAATATATGCTTTGATAGTGTGATCAAAGCATATGGTTTTATACAGACTTTTGGAGAAGCCTGTATTTACAAGAAAGTGAGTGGGAGCTCTGTAGCATTTCTGATATTATATGTGGATGACATATTGCTGATCGGAAATGATACTGAATTTCTGAATAGCATATAAGGATACTTGAATAAGAATTTTTCAATGAAAGACCTCGGTGAAGCTGCTTATATATTGGGCATCAAGATCTATAGAGATAGATCAAGATGCTTAATTGGACTTTCACAAAGCACATACCTTCGTAAAGTTTTGAAGAAGTTCAGAATGGATCAAGCAAAGAAAGGGTTCTTGCCTGTGTTACAAGGTGTGGAGTTGAGTCAGACTCAATGCCCGACCACTGCAGAAGATAGAGAGAAAATGAAAGTAATTCCCTATGCTTTAGCCATAGGTTCTATCATGTATGGAATGCTGTGTACCAGACCTGAGGTGTGCCTTCCTATTAGTTTAGAAGGGAGGTACCAAAGTAATCCAGGAGTGGATCACTGGACATCGGTCAAGAACATCCTGAAATACCTAAAAAGGACTAAGGATATGTTTCTCGTTTATGGAGGTGACAAAGAGCTCGTCGTAAATAGTTACGTTGATGCAAGCTTTGACACTGATCCGTATGACTGTAAGTCGCAAACCGGATACGTATTTTTATTGAATGGTGGAGCTGTCAGTTGGTGCAGTTCCAAGCAGAGCGTCGTGGCAGGATCTACATGTGAAGCGGAGTACATTGCTGCTTCGGAAGCAGGAAATGAAGGAGTCTGGATGAAGGAGTTCATATCCGATCTAGGTGTCATACCTAGTGCATCGGGTCCAATGAAAATATTTTGTGATAATACTGGTGCAATTGCCTTGGCAAAGGAATCCATATTTCACAAGAGAACCAAGCACATCAAGAGATGCTTCAATTCCATCCGCGATCAAGTCAAGGAGGGAGACATAGAGATTTGCAAGATACATACGGATCTGAATGTTGCAGACCTGTTGACTAAGCCTCTCTCACGAGCAAAACATGATCAGCACCAAGACTCCATGGGTGTTAGAATCATCACAATGTAATCTAGATTATTGACTCTAGTGCAAGTGGGAGACTGAAGGAAATATTGCCTAGAGGCAATAATAAGGATGTTATTTATATTTCCTTATATCATGATAAATGTTTATTATTCATGCTAGAATTTTATTAACTGGAAACTTAGTACATGTGTGAATACATAGACAAATAGAGTGTCACTAGTATGCCTCTACTTGACTAGCTCGTTAATCAAAGATGGTTAAGTTTCCTAGCCATGGACAAAGAGTTGTCATTTGATAAACGGGATCACATCATTAGAGAATGATGTGATTGACTTGACCCATCCATTAGCTTAGCATCATGATCGTTTAGTTTGTTGCTATTGCTTTCTCCATAACTTATACATGTTCCTATAACTATGAGATTATGCAACTACCAAATACCGGAGGAACACTTAGTGTGCTATCAAATGTCACAACGTAACTGGGTGACTATAAAGATGCTCTACAGGTGTCTCTGATGGTGTTTGTTGAGTTGGCATAGATTGAGATTATGATTTGTCACTCCGTGTATCGGAGAGGTATCTCTGGGCCCTCTTGGTAATGCACATCACTATAACCCTTGCAACCAATGTAAGTAATGAGTTAGTTATGGTATGTAGCATTACGGAAACGAGTAAAGAGACTTGCCGGTAACGAGATTAAACTAGGTATTGAGATACCGGTGATCGAATCTCGGGCAGGTAACATACCGATGACAAAGGGAACAACTTATGTTGGTATGCAATTTGACCGATAAAGATCTTCATAGAATATGTAGGAACCAATATGAGCATCCAGGTTACGCTGTTGGTTATTGACCGGCGATGAGTCTCGGTCATGTCTACATAGTTCTCGAACCCGTAGGGTCCGCACACTTAACGTCCGGTGATGATCGGTATTATGAGTTTATGTGTTTTGATGTACCGAAGGTAGTTCGGAGTCCCGGACATGATCACGGACATGACAAGGAGTCTCGAAATGGTTGAGACGTAAAGATTGATATATTGGACGGCTATATTCGGACACTGGAAGTGTTCTAGGTGGTTTCGGATAAAACCGGAGTGCCGGAAGGTTACCGGAACCCCCCGAGGGAACTAATGGGCCTAGATGGGCCTTAGTGGAGAGAGAGAGGGGCGACTAGGGCTGGCCGCATGCCCCCTCCCCCTCGAGTCCAAATTGGACTAGGAGGGGGGCGGCGCCCCCCTTTTCCTTCCCCTCTCCTACTCCTTCCTTCCGCCTCCTAGTAGGACTAGGAAAGGATGAATCCTACTCCTACTAGGAGGAGGATCGCTCCCCTCATTGGGCCCCCCAAGCGCCGTCCGGCCTCCTCCGTGCTCCTTTATATACGGGGGTAGGGGGCACCCTTGAACACACAAGTTGACATTGTTTAGCCATGTGCGGTGCCCCCCCCCCACCATAATCCACCTCGGTCATATCATCGTAGTGCTTAGGCGAAGCCCTGCACCGGTAACTTCATCATCACCATCATCATGCCCTCGTGCTGATGAAACTCTGCCTCGACACTCAAATGTATCTAGAGTTCGCGGGACATCACCAAGCTGAATGTGTACAGATCGCGGAGGTGGCGTACCTTCGGTGCTAGGATCGGTCGAATCGTGAAGACGTATGACTACATCAACCGCGTTGTCATAACGCTTTCGCTTACGGTCTACGTGGGTACGTGGACAACACTCTTCCCCTCTTGTTGCTATGCATCACCTAGATAGATCTTGCATGTGCGTAGGATTTTTTTTGAAATTACTGCGTTCCCCAACAATGGAGTTGATCAGTGCAACTGATACATCTCCAACGTATCTATAATTTTTTGATTGTTCCATGATATTACATTATCTGTTTTGGATATTTAATGGTCTTTATTATGCACTTTTATATTATTTTTTGGTATTAACCTATTAACCGAACGCCGAGTGCAAATTGCTGTTTTTTGCCTATTTCAGTGTTTCGCAGAAAAGGAATATCAAACGGAATCCAAACGGAATGAAACCTTCGCGAGGATCTTTCTTGGAACAAACATCACCTAGGAGACTTGGAGTACAAGTCTTGAAGTCCGCGAAGCTTCCACGAGGCAAGGGGCGCGCCCAGGGGGGTAGGCACGCCCCCATCCTCGTGGGCCCCATGGAGCTCCACCTACCTACTTCTTTCGCCTATATATACTCTTATACCCTGAAAGCATCCAGGGGAGCCATGAAACCACTTTTCCACCACTGCAACCTTCTGTACCCGTGAGATCCCATCTTGGGGCCTTTTCCGGCAATCTTCCGGAGGGGGAACCAATCATGGAGGGCTTCTACATCAACACCATAGCATCTCCGATGATGTGTGAGTACTTTACCACAGACCTTCGGGTCCATAGTTATTTAGCTAGATGGCTTTTCTCTCTCTCTCTCTTTGGTTCTCAATACAAAGTTCTCCTCGATGTTCTTGGAGACCTATTCGATGTAATACTTTTTGCGGTGTGTTTGCCGAGATCCGATGAATTATGGATTTATGATCAAGATTATATATGAACAATATTTGATTCTTCTCTGAATTCTTATATGCATGATTTGATATCTTTGCAAGTATCTTTCAATTATCAGTTTGGTTTGCCCTACTAGATTGATCTTTCTTGCAATGGGAGAAGTGCTTAGCTTTGGGTTCAATCTTGCGGTGCTTGATCCCAATGATAGAAAGGGAACCGACACATATTGTATTATTGCCATCGAGGATAAAAAGATGGGGTTTATATCATATTGCTTGAGTTTATCCCTCTACATCATGTCATCTTGCCTAATGCGTTACTCTGTTCTTATGAACTTAATACTCTAGATGCATGCTGGATAGCGGTCGATGTGTGGAGTAATAGTAGTAGATGCAGAATCGTTTCGGTCTACTTGACACGGACGTGATGCCTATGTTCATGATCATGCCTAGATATTCTCATAACTATGCGCTTTTCCTATCAATTGCCCGGTAGTAATTTGTTCACCCACCGTAATTTATGCTATCTTGAGAGAAGCCACTAGTGAAACCTATGGCCGATGTATAATTCTAGTTTACTATTTATTTTGCAATCTTTACTTTTCAATCTATACAACAAAAATACCAAAAATATTTATCTTATTATCTTTATCAGATCTCACTTTTGCAAGTGGCTGTGAAGGGATTGACAACCCCTTTATCGCGTTGGTTGCAAGGTTCTTGATTGTTTGTGTAGGCACTAGGC
Organism: Triticum dicoccoides; assembly: GCF_002162155.2. Lineage (NCBI taxonomy): Eukaryota > Viridiplantae > Streptophyta > Magnoliopsida > Poales > Poaceae > Triticum > Triticum dicoccoides. The sequence continues at coordinate 358,213,905 of NC_041392.1, forward strand.
GATTTGCGTGTAGTCTCCTACTAGATTGATACCTTGGTTCTCAAAAACTGAGGGAAATACTTACGCTACTTTGCTGCATCACCCTTTCCTCTTCAAGGGAAAACCAACGCATGCTCAAGAGGTAGCAAGAAGGATTTTTGGTGCCGTTGCCGGGGAGATTTACTCTCAAGTCAAGACATACCAAGTACCCATCACAAACTCTTATCCCTCGCATTACATTATTTGTCATTTGCCTCTCGTTTTCCTCTCCCCCACTTCACCTTTGCTGTTTTATTTTCCCTTTTTCCGTCCGTCTCTTTCCGCTTGCCTCTTGTGTGTTCGTTCTTAGTGTGGTCTGTTGCCATCATGTCTGTAAGTGGGGAGGTTATCATTGAAAAGGATAGTAGTAACGATGGGGGAAATGTTGATGCTTTTGATTATCCTCATGAAGAACCTACTATTTTACACACTAAATTTTTTTGGATTGGTAGTGGTAATATTATTAGAAAAGGAGTTATTCAAGATTTCTTTACTTGCGCTGGTGCTTTGCCCACCATGAGCAGGTCTATTCTTCATAAAACTAGTAGTCTTGGAGATGATATATCTTTGCTCGTGGTTGAACTTGAAAGACAATTTATCCACATGCATCCTTGCATACAGAGGATTTTTTTCTAAAATTTTCTAATATTTAGCATTCTTCTGTTAAGCTAGCAGCTACCATATTTTTAGCTCATGAGTTCAAATTTATAATAAAAGAGGCCAATGAAATTTTTGCGCATTATAGGGTGGATGTCGGCCGTCCTCCCATAGAAGCAATCCTTTTCTATCAAGAAGACATAATGCGCTTACGATCTTTAGATCATGTTGCTTTTAATGAAAACCTTAGAAAAAAGGTTCCTACCAATGTTCTAGTTGACAGGATTTCTGAACTTAATGATAATTTTGTTGTCCTAAACAATGAGTTAGGTTTTTCCCTTGAATAAAGGCTCATGACTTTTTGCCAAAAGAATGCTTATAATGATGAATTGGTTGTGCAATATGAGGGGCCAAAGGAGGAACTAATACCTCCCGAGCTTGATCTTGGGGACTTTTGTCCCATTAAATTTAGCCCTTTTGATTACTTTTGCTTGCCACAAAGAAAACTTGCTGTTGAACTTAGGGAGTATGAGATGAGTTTTCGCGATTTTCCTTATCATTATCATGGCAATACCTAGATCTATTCTTGTTTTTATGCCTAGCTAGGGGCGTTAAACGATAGCGCTTGTTGGGAGGCAACCCAATTTTATTTTTGTTCCTTGCTTTTTGTTCCTGTTTAGTAATAAATAATTCATCTATGCTCTGTTATGATTGTGTTTTTTTATGTTCTAATTAGTGTTTGTTCCAAGTAAAGCCTTTAGGATCTTCTTGGGTGATTGTTATTTGATCTTGCTGAAAAAACCCAGAAAGTATGCGCTCATGAGAATAATTTTAATTTTTTCACCAGAGGGAGATAAAATACCAACTCCGACTGCAGTAGATCAACATACAAATTATTTAGGACGTCCTAATTTTACAGGATTTTTGGAGTTACAGAAGTATTCAAAACCTACAGATTACTACAGACAGTTCTGTTTTTGACATTCTGTTTTTGTGTGTTGTTTGCTTATTTTGATGAATCTATGGCTAGTATCGGGGGGTATGAACCACAGAGAAGTTGGAATACAGTAGGTTTAACATCAATATAAATAAAGAATGAGTTCATTACAGTACCTTAAAGTGGTGGTTTGTTTTCTTATACTAACGGAGCTCATGAGATTTTCTGTTGAGTTTTGTGTTGTGAAGTTTTCAAGTTTTTGGGTAAAGATTTGATGGATGTTGGAATAAGGAGTGGTAAGAGCCTAAGCTTGGGGATGACCAAGGCACACCAAGGTAAAATTCAAGGACAACCAAAAGCCTAAGCTTGGGGATGCCCCAGAAGGCATCCCCTATTTCGTCTTCGTCTATCGGTAACTTTACTTGAGGCTATATTTTTATTCACCACATGATATGTGCTTTTCTTGGAGCGTCTTGTATGATTTGAGTCTTTGCTTTTTAGTTTACCACAATCATCCTTGCTGTACACACCTTTTGGGAGAGACACACATGAATCGGAATTTATTAGAATACTCTATGTGCTTCACTTATATCTTTTGAGCTAGATAATTTTGCTCTAGTGCTTCACTCATACCTTTTAAGCTAGATAATTTTGCTCTAGTCCTTCACTCATACCTTTTTAGAGCATGGTGGTGGTTTTATTTTGTCGGGGAAACTGATCCACGAACACCTATGGGGCCGGCGGACCGGGCCCCTTTTGGTTCGGCGGGGAGCGGAGATCGCACGAAGAGCAGATCGAGGCGAAGCACACGAGCGGTTTACCCAGCTTCGGAGCTCTCCGGAGAGATAACACCCCTACTGCTGCTTGTCTGGCTGTATTATCTTGTGTTCTTACTCTAGAGAGAGCGTAGTGTCCTCTGGCGTACCCACCCGTCGAACCCCCTCTACGTTGCGCATGGGCCTCCTTTTATATGCTCAAGGGGTCTCCGACAGATGGCAACGCAGAGAAGGGTACAAATGTAAAAAGCGAGGTGGTTGGTACAGTTATTTGTACAGTGCACCCTACCTAACTCTGACGGCAGGGGACAAGGGCATTAAATGCCCGTCTAGGTCGCCCAAACAGTGCAGAAAAAGACCGTTAGGGGCGCCACCGTTCGCCACGATGGCGATCTTGTCAGCTTCGCATGCAACTGCGCACCGCTGGCTGCACAGCCTCCCGCCACGCGCGCCTGGAGAGGCTCCCAGAGCGACATGTTGGTGGATGCGCTGGAGCGTGGGCACAGAGTGGCCGCCTGCCGCGGCAAGCGCCTTGCCGCTGCTGCTATCTTGTCGGGTCTGGAAGCTTGTCGTTCACCGGGCTCCGAGGTACCTTGGTTGGTCTTCCCGGCAAGCTCCTCTTGCCGGGGCCTTGTTGCCTTGCCGGAGCGCGTAGCGCGTCGCGGCAAGTTCCTTGGAGTGCCTTGGTTGGCTTTCCCGGCAAGCTCCTCTTGCCGGGGCCTTGTCTTCTGAGTTTAAATACTTTGTTCTTGAATGGCTCCAAGGGAACCACGGAGGATCTTGGCGTTCGCCCGGCAAGCCTTGCCGCGGGGTGCTGCAACTGCCCGTGCACAAGTTCGGGGTACTAGGGTACCCCTATTCTAGTACACCGACAGGAGCCCCCGGGCCTGGGCCAGACACGGTGCCGAGCGCTGTTGGGCCAGGCCCAAGACAGGGCACGTGCACACGCGGACCGGGCCACGCCGAATCACGCTCCGTATCCACCGCGCTCTCCCCTAACCGCACGCGTTGATTGCGGCGTCGTGGGAGAGGTCGTGGGTGGTTCTTTATTTGGAAGGGCGAAACGTCCGCCCCGTCCCTCTTTATAAGCAGAGGAAACAGGGGCAGTTCGTTCCCCCTCGCTGGTTGCTACCTCTCCATCTTCATGAACCTCCGCCGCTCCCCCCCTTCTTCTCGAAGCCGAGAGAGCAGCGCTCCGCCCCCCATTGCCACCAGCATCACCAATGCCGTCGACCTCCCTCACCACCTCCACCATGGCTCCGAAAGCCGACAAGGGAAAGGGCGTGAAGTCGGCCGAGGCGCAGCAGCTCGCGACGCTGCGGAAGGGGCGGGCGATCTTCTCTCCCCAGCTCGGCGTGCAGGAGCTGAGGGAGTACTTCTACCTCTTTTGGGCGACGGAGACGCGTGCGCATCCACGCATGAGGGTACTCCCGGCCGCTGCCTCGGAGCTGGCTCCAAATGGGTACCCATTCTTCGCGCTATTCTTCTATTGCGGGCTCTGCCCGCCCTTCTCGGAGTTCTTCTGCGATATCATGAACACATATGGCTAACGCCTCCTTGACATCACCCCCAACGCCGTTCTGACCATGGCAGTTTTCGCACATTTGTGCGAAAACTTTGTCGGAGTCCACCCTAGTGTTGCCCTTTTCTGCCACTTCTTCATACCTCGGGTAGAGAGAGGAGAGCCGCTTGCCGGAGGGATTGCCTGGATCTCGAGAGTCGGCAAGAAGGAGGAGTACTTGGAGGGTGAGCTCCGCAGCAAGTGGGATGAGTGGAGAGCGGAGTGGTGTTGGATCGTCGAGGAGAATCCGCAGCCCTTCACCGCAGTGCGCCAGGCTCCAATAGTGCGCGGCAATGACTGGAGCAACGTGGCCCCGGAAGACGAGAGGCTGAAGATCACCATGACTAGGATTCTTTGCCTCAGGCTTGCCGGGCTCACTGTAGGCGCCGTAGGCGCAGATTTCCTCCGCCGCCGCATCACCCCGCTGCAGGAGAGGGGGAGGCCCGCCTGGGAGTTCAAGAACTCGGCGGACATCATGAGGCTGCGGCCGGGCCTCAACGTGAACCTGATCCGGCGTTCACACGAGCTAGATCTTCATTCCCTTCATCAACATGCCACCGAAGAAGAAGACTTCGGCGGCGGCCGCCCCGTCCACATCACTTCCGCCACCGTTGGAGCAAACGGGTGGTGGAATGGACGCCGGCGGAAGAATGGACGTCGACGAGGAAGCTCATGATGCTGCCAGGTCCAAGGAAAAGGCTGCACAAACCTCGGCGACTGTACATGTTCCGCGCCACTCTCAGGAGGCGCAAGATCAACAGCGTCATGGCACTCGCAGTGCCATACGCGTGATAGGCCAAGACCAAGCTGGTGGATCTCGGGGCGCTCAAGACCAGCATGCACGCCAGCATGTTGGCACGAGCGGGGCATGGTCGCCTGGACGGGATACTGCTCCTTCTAACATAGTTAGAAGTTCGAGCACGTCCCGCTCCTCGCGCCGTCCGCCACTGCCACCCACCACTCCAGCAGAAGCTTTGGCGTGAGCTCAACTTCTCCTAGATTACCCTCCAACGTCGGACAAGATCGATGAATGGAGGGCCACCATTCAGAGTCTCATCGGCTACGCCCACGGCGACACTCCACGGCGGCCGAGCGCGTCGCCGCCACGGCAGGGTTGCCAGGCGCGAGCCGGTGGCGACGAAACGGGTGGAGGTGCAACTACCATGCAATCACCACCCCGAAGGCCAAGATCGCTGACTCGCCGGATCCACCTCGACAGCGACTCCACCGCATCTTCGGATCCACGAGCTCGTCGCGATCAGCGCCAAGTTCTTCATGATCGATAACAAGAAGACGCTCGAACTCGCATCGAGCACCGAAGAGAAGCGCGACATCAATCCGACAAGCGCGCTGGGCCCTCTGTTGACATGCATGCGCCAGGGGAATCAAGCGATCTGCCGTACGCGGTAGGTTGCCCTGCGTTCACTCGTGAGTTGCGGCAAGTCCAGTGGCCCAGCACGAAGAACTTTAAGCCAGACGTACCGGAGAAGTACGACGGCAAGACGCATCCGTCGAAGTTCCTCAGCATTTACACCATTGCGGTGCAGGCTGCTGGGGGACGGGATGACAAGATCCTTGCCAACTACTTCCCGCTGGTGCTCAAGCCCAACGTCGGATCGTGGCTCATGCACTTGCCGGACAACTCCATATCCTCTTGGGCTGATCTGTGCCATCAGTTTGTCGGCGCCTTCACGGGCGGACACAAGCCTCATGGCCAGGAGAGTGATCTTCATCTGCTCGCCCAGAAGGAAGGAGAGCCCCTGCGCAAGTACATTCAGAGATTCAGCATTGTGCAGCACAACATCCCAGACGTCCACCCTGCCGCGGTGATCAGCGCGTTCCATCAGAATGCGCGAAACCGCAGCATGCGGGAGGAAATGGCGATGTGCAAGATCAGGGACGTCAGTGAGTTATATGCACTGGCCGACAAGTGTGCACGTGCTGAGGAAGGGAGGAGACTCCCCGGAGAGAATGTAGGAGCAGGAGGATCTGACAGTGAAGATGCTGCCCCGGCAAGGAAAAACCGGCGGCGGAACAACAGAAGGAGGAAAAGCAAAGAGGTGCTAGTTGTTGAGCAGTCCGGCAACGGTGGTGGCGCCAAGGAAGCCAAAGCTGGTGACTCCGGCAAGGAGGTTGCCGCGGAGGTGGCGGTCGCCGACAAGCAGGACGGCACCAACAAGCAGTATTGCAAGATCCACCGCACCAAGGGCCATGATCTCCAGAACTGTAAGAAAGTCGAGCAGCTTGTTGAGAAACAAAAAGCTGAATACGAGCGGCGCGACAAGGAGAAGGCCCAGGAAGGTGCTGGGGGATCCGGCAAGAAACATCCCGGCCGAGGAGGACGCCGCGGCAAGGCCAAGCAGCGGCAAGGAGACAGACCTCCCCGCGGTCGCGACAAGGATGAAGATGACGATGACGATGAAGACATGGATGATGAGGAGACTGATGAGCAGGAGTTCCACAAAGCCACAGAGGTCCTATGCGTTGACGGTGGTGCTTCTCTGCATACCTCGCACCGCCAGCTCAAGCAGTGGCTGCGGGAAGTTAATGCAGCAGAACCACCCATCGAGTCACGCAAGCCTCTGAAATGGTCCAGCACGCCTATCATCTTTGATATTGAGGACCACCCTGATCGCATAACTGCGGTCGGGTGCTTGCCGATGTTGGTTTCACCAACAATCCGCAACCTCAAGGTCACTAAGATGCTAGTTGACGGCGGGGCCGGCTTGAACCTGATCTCCTCCGCGGTGCTCCAGAAACTCCAGATCCCTGACAGCAAGCTCAAAGAGACCGGTACATTTCAAGGAATCAACCCGGGAAGAAGCAAGCCGAAGGGAAAGATCATGTTGCCGGTAACATTTGGCAGTGAGCTGAACTTCAGGACTGAGAGGGTCACATTTGATGTTGCTGACTTTCCATTACCTTACAATGGAATCCTTGGCCGTCCGGCACTTGCCAAGTTCATGGCAGCCTCTCACTATGCATACAACGTACTGAAAATGCCAGGCCCGATAAGTGTCATCTCTGTCCCTGGCGACAAGAAGGATGCTCTTATCTGTGCTGACAAGATCTACCGGGAAGCAGCAGCCGCAGCAGAATGCAAGACACTTGCCGCTGAAGCTCCCGGGGGGAAGAGGAAGACCAAGTCCAGCAAGAGTTCTGATGCCCACTCCAGCAAGCGCACCTCTTCGGAGTGCTGCGCTACCGTCGAGGACGCACCATCGAGCTCCACCGGCAAGTGTAAGAAGGCAATGGCAGCTCCACCTGAGACCAAGAAGGTGTCCGCCAAGGAGGACGGCGCTGGTGGTACCTTCACCATCAGCGCCACTCTTGACCCCAAATAGGAAAGCGCGCTCGTTGCTTTCCTGCGGGCGAATATCGACGTGTTTGCGTGGCAACCGTCTGATATCCCCGGTGTTCCCAGGAAAGTAATTGAGCACCACGTGGCCGTCTGTCCTCATGCGCGGCCCGTCAAGTAGAGAGTCAGGAAACAGGCAGTGGAACGCCAAGAATTCATCGCAGAAGAAATCAAGAAGTTGGAAGCAGCAGGCCTTGTCAGAGGAGTGCTCCATCCCACGTGGTTGGCCAATCCTGTTGTCGTGCGCAAGGCTAACGGGAAATGGAGACTTTGTATTGACTTCACTGATGTTAATAAAGCTTGTCCCAAAGACCCATTTCCCTTGCCGCACATTGACCAGATTGTTGACTCCACAGCCGGATGTGATTTGCTTTCATTTCTTGATGCATACTCAGGATACCATCAGATCTTCATGGCAGAAGAGGATGAAGAGAAAACCGCATTTATCACCCCGTGTGGCACGTACTGCTTCGTACGGATGCCTTTCGGTTTGAAGAATGCTGGTTCAACATTCGCAAGGGTAGTCCACCACGCTTTTGAGCCGTAGATGCACAGAAATGTGGAAGCCTACATGGATGACATAGTGGTCAAAAGCAAGAACAGGGCGACCCTGATTCAAGATTTAGACGAGACATTTGCAAATCTGCACAAGATCAACCTCAAGCTTAATCCTGAGAAGTGCGTGTTTGGAGTTCCTTCCGGCAAGCTTCTCGGGTTCTTCGTGTCTCAGCGGGGAATTGAAGCCAATCCCGACAAGATCAAGGCCATTGAGCAGATCGAAGCACCAAAGCGCGTCAAGGATGTACGAAGGCTTGCCGGTTGCGTGGCTGCTCTCAGCAGGTTTATCTCTAGATCTGCTGAGCGCGCCCTGCCATTTTTCAAAATTTTGAAAAAGGCAGGTCCAATGAAATGGACTCCGGAGGCGGAGGCTGCGCTGCAGGACTTGAAGAGATACCTGTCCTCCACTCCAACGCTTGTCGCACCTAAGCCGCAAGAGAAGTTGCTGCTGTACATTGCGGCAACCAATCAAGTGGTTAGTGCTGCGTTAGTGGCGGAGAGGGAGGCAGATGATGAGCCAGCAACCACGGCAGATGCATCCAGCGACAAGCAGGGGGCTTCGCCGACAACCTCTGGTCCCGACAAAGATGGATCTGCACAGGAGCATGATAAGATGCAGAAGAAAATGGTGCAGCGTCCAGTTTACTTTGTCAGTTCCCTTCTACAGGGGGCTAGATCAAGGTACTCTGGTGTGCAGAAGTTGCTTTTCGGCCTCCTCATGGCCTCGAGAAAGCTGCGCCATTACTTCCAAGCACATGAGATCACAGTCGTCACTCGCTTTCCGCTGAAGAGGATACTGCAAAATCCAGAAGCGACAGGTAGGATTGTCGAGTGGGCGCTGGAACTGTCAAGCTTTGGCCTCAAGTTTGAGAGCACTTCAACTATCCAAAGCAGGGCATTGGCAGAGTTCACAGCAGAATGGACGCCAACACCAGATGAAGAAATTCCAGAGACGAGCATCCCCGTCAAAGAGGCAAGCAAAGTGTGGCTGATGTACTTTGATGGTGCCTTCTCGCTGCAAGGCGCCGGTGCGGGCATGCTGCTTGTCGCACCCACCTGAGAGCACCTCAAGTACGTAGTCCGGATGCACTTTCCCAAGGAGCAAGCAACCAACAATACTGCAGAGTATGAAGGATTGCTTGCCGGTCTCAGAATCGCAGCAGACCTTGGGATCAAGAAGCTCATTGTCAGGGGTGACTCACAGCTTGTCGTCCGCCAAGTGAACAAGAACTACCAGAGTCCATTGATGGAAGCATATGTTGATGAAGTGAGGAAGCTAGAAGAGCACTTTGACGGCCTATAGATGGAGCATATCCCAAGAGCTCAGAATGACATTGCTGATGGCCTGTCAAAGTGCGCCGCACTAAAGTTACTTGTGGAACCAGGGATCTTTGTGCTCAAGTTGACTCAACCATCCGTAACACCATCAACTGGACAAAGCAAGAAGAGGAAGTTGATTTCTGGTGACTACTTTCCGGCAGAGCTCCCCGAAGCCGCCGCCAAGAAAGTCCCCAAGATCAACACCAAGGACGCTGAGGGGCAGTCTGCTCCGGCAAGCCTTATGGTTTGTTCCGTTGAAGCAGACGCTCCCGACAAGTTTCGCTCCGGCAAGCTTGCCAGGGAACATCAAGCTCCGGCGGGGCCACAAGTCCTTGCCGTAGAAGCGGATGTTCCCGCAGCAGCAGATGTGCCTTTAGTCCTTGTTGTCGAGCCACAAGCTCCAGCATGGGCACAGCAGATTGTCCATTTCCTTCAGACAGGAGAACTTCCCAAAGAGCAAAAAGAAGCGGAAAAAGTAGCCCGGCAGTCAAGTATGTACCAGTTTGTCGATAGCATACTGTACAGAAGAAGACTCAACGGTGTGAAATTGAAGTGTATTTGCCGGGAAGATGGGCAAAAGCTGTTGGCAGAGATACATGGAGGCATATGTGGCCACCACATTGGCGCAAGAGCACTTGCCGGCAAAGCTTTCCGGCAAGGTTTCTTTTGGCCGACAGCCCTCCAGGATGCAACTGCACAAGTAACCAAGTGTGAAGCGTGCCAGTTCAACTCCAAACAGATACACCAGCCAGCTCAAGCTCTCCAGACGATCCCTTTATCCTGGCCATTTTCGGTCTGGGGGCTCGATATCCTCGGCCCTTTCCCCCGAGCTGTCGGGGGCTTTGAGTACTTGTACGTCGCAATCGACAAGTTTACAAAGTGGCCGGAAGTGCAGCCAGTGAGGAAGGTGACAACACAGTCAGCCGTCAAGTTCTTCAGGTCAATTGTTTGCCATTTCGGGATCCCTAACAGGATCATCACCGATAACGGCACGCAATTCACGAGCCGCACCTTCATGCAGTACGTCCAAGACCTTGGCGCCAAGGTCTGCTTCGCTTCTGTTGCTCATCCGAGAAGCAACGGTCAAGCAGAGAGGGCAAATGCTGAAGTGCTGCGCGGGCTCAAGACTAGAACTTTCGACAGGCTGCGCAAGTGCAGAAGAAACTGGATCGAGGAGCTGCCGGTGGTTCTTTGGTCGATCAGAATGACGCCAAATCGAGCCACTGGCCAGACACCTTTCGCTCTAGTCTATGGATCAGAGGCAGTTCTCCCCACGGAACTCGTATACGGATCGCCTCGAGTGCTCGCTTATGATGAGCTTGAGCAAGAACAGCTGCGACAAGACGATACGCTGCTCCTTGAGGAAGATCATCTTCAGGCTGCTGTACGAGCTGCTCGATACCAGCAAGCTTTGCGCCGCTACCATAGCCGCAAAGTTAAGGCCAGAAGCTTCGAGGAAGGCGACCTTGTTCTTCGACGCGTTCAGTCCGCCAAGAATTCCAACAAGTTGACGCCGAAGTGGGAAGGCCCTTATCGGGTGAAACGAGTCACAAGGCCCGGCGCTGTCCGCCTTGAGACCGAAGATGGCATTCCAGTGAGCAACTCCTGGGACATAGGACATCTTCGTAAGTTTTTCCCGTAGGGTGCGGTTGCCGGAACCCCGTTCCGGCAACCACCTTTTGTACAAGTCTTGCCGCTGTTGCATGTAATCCTTTGTACAAAGCCGGGCGCAGATCCCGTGCATAAATAGAACCCCATGTGCTCCGCACAACTTGTTCATTTCATGCATTAGTTTCTTTCTTGCATGTGTTATTTGACACTTTGTGCAGCACCTACATCCGATAAGCAATAACAAGCCGAAGGGTTCCATATCATTATTTTCTTTTCTTTCTTCTTTTTCAACAAAGGAAAAGAAGGTTCCCTCACACACAAGTTTGCCGGGGGGGAGGAGAAGATTGTGGTATGGACCAGGCGTCGTTCAAGCAAAGTTCTGCCTTGCCGGGAAGCAAACGATAGAAAAGCTAAGTTGCCAAAGTTTGAGCAATCAATTTTTAAATTTTTGAGTTATCTTCCTCGAATGACCCTGCTTTGTATGGAAAACCTATGCGCGGAGGAACCAACTCGTGGCTAGTTGCGCCCTTACTTTGTTTCGAGGCCGCTCAACAACTTAAGTGTGCTGCATCTAGTCGCGACAAGGTTTCTTGTCGGAAGCGGCACCGCCAGCAGGCTGCTGAAGTTCCGCACTCAGCGCTCGCGGCTCGGGTGCCTGCACCGACAAGTTCCCTAGAAGCGTAGGGTAAAAACATACAAAGGAAGGAATCTAGTAGAGGAAATAACATAGCAATTGATAACAGAAATAAAGTTATATTACAAGATAACTTGTCGCAGCTCTAACAGAATGTTTTCATAACATGATTAGCAGCGACAAGGGAAAAGAAGAAATGGGCGACCTAGTCTACGCGTCCGCCCTCGACTCTCTTGATCTCACTCACCTTGTCCACAATGGGTGCGACAAGGGCCTTGAGTGCGTCCCGATCGGCGTCTGGCGGCAAGGACTTGAGGACGTTGGTGAAGCTGAGGCCTGGATTGCGGAAGGCCACCTTCATCAGCACCTTCTGGAGAACCCCGGCGCAGATTTTGCGCGACTCGTCGGCCAGCTGCTTTGGGATCCTTTCGCGGAGCCGCTGGAGTGCCGTCGCCACGCCCTTGAAGAACAAGCTGAGCTTGGCGCTGGGTTGGAGATTCTCGTCGGAGGGATACCCAAAGTTCTCCATCCCCAGCTGCGCCAGCTCCTCCTCAATGACTGCGGCAGTATTCACCAGACCCTCGGTCCAGTGCTCCACAGTGTCTCTGAACGAGTTCTGGGTAACTGCAATGCTCTCCAGCAGCGCCGCGTCAGCCTTGACCTTCTCCGACAAGGTCTTCTCCCGCTCCTTGGCGGCCTCCAGCGTCTGCATCAGCGTGGCCAGCTTCAACTCCAGGTCCGCATTGGAGTCCTTGGTGGCGCTGAGCTCCTTGCCCCTCTCAGCGAGAAGGCCTTGCAGCTCACCGTGGGCGGCAACATCCTTCTCACGCTCACGCTTGAGCGCGGCAAGCTCCTCGCCGCTCTTCCTAATGTTGGCCTCCAGCTGCGCCACCTTCTCCTCCAGCTCTTTCTTGGCAGCCTCTGTGGTTGCGGCAGCGTCCTTTGCCTCCTTGAGCGCCGCGCCAAGTGCTTGCTCGCGCTCGGCGAGCTCCTCCTCGTAGCTGTCAAGGTTGGCCTTCCGCTGCACCAACTCGCCTTCCCGCGCAGACTGCTTCTCGGCGGCCAGCCTTTGCTCCTCCTCAGCTTCGGCCTTCTCGAGAAGGAAGGCCGTGCGCTCCTCGTCGAGTCACTCCCGCTCCTGTGCCAGGGACTGGAGAGCTTCTTGATTTTGGCCCCGGAGCTCCTCCGCGCGCTTCTCCATGTCAACTCCCGCCTTCGCGACAAGCGCTTCCTGGGAAGCTAGCTTGGCTTGCCGGGCGCGGTAGAGTGACAGCAGCTTCCGCAACAGCTGCTCCTCCTCAGGCTCGCCACTGCTGCTGCTGGGCGCGTCGACCAACGACAGGCCAGCAGAGGCGAGCACCTCCCCATCAAAAGTTTCCCCCTCGACCGGCGCCCTGGAGCTTGACGCTCAGGGTAGCTTCATGAAGATACCGTCGCCGGCCTTCAAGTAGGCGCCGGGCTGGGGCTCCTCGGAGCCCGGCTCCGCAGAAGCGGCAGAGGGATCGGCGGTTGGTGCAGCGCCTGGCGCTCCTGCGGCCTCAGGGTCGTCAGTGTGATCGCCCGACCCCTCGCCGGCTTCTGCGGCGGCAGCCTTGGCGACCTCCTCGCCGGCGGTCTCATCAGCACCGGCCCCTTCCTCGCCGGCGCCCTCGGTCTCCATTGGCTCAGCCGCAGATGGGTCTGAAGAATGAAGAAGGGAGAAAAATCAATCAAAAATCCAAGAGAAGAAAATCAGAAGAAGAAGAACCCAAGGGAAAGTTTTCGGACAAGTGGATTACCTGTGCCAAGATCTGCAGTTGCGGTCTCGGCCGCCGCAGGATCAACGGTGCTGCCTCTTGCCGGAGAGTTCTCCCTTGCCGGAGAGCGCTCCCTTACCGGGAACCCCTCCCTTGGCGGCGTAGTAGAAGCAGAGGGCACTTCGGGACCAGCTTCCGGGCGCTCCTGATGTGGCTGCTCTGCTCCTACACAAATCAACAAGCAAGATATCAACAAAGGAAAAACACTCATGCGCGCCAAAGATGTCGGGGAAACGGATCCACGAACACCTATGGGGCCGGCGGACCGGGCCCCTTTTGGTTCGGCGGGGAGCGAAGATCGCACGAAGAGCAGATCGAGGCGAAGCACACGAGCAGTTTACCCAGCTTCGGAGCTCTCCGGAGAGATAACACCCCTACTGCTGCTTGTCTGGCTGTATTATCTTGTGTTCTTACTCTAGAGAGAGCGTAGTGTCCTCTGGCGTACCCACCCGTTGAACCCCCTCTACGTTGCGCATGGGCCTCCTTTTATATGCTCAAGGGGTCTCCGACAGATGGCAACGCAGAGAAGGGTACAAATGTAAAAAGCGAGGTGGTTGGTACAGTTATTTGTATAGTGCACCCTACCTAACTCTGATGGCAGGGGACAAGGGCATTAAATGCTCGTCTGGGTCGCCCAAACAGTGCAGAAAAAGACTGTTAGGGGCGCCACCGTTCGCCACGATGGCGATCTTGTCAGCTTCGCATGCAACTGTGCATCGCTGGCTGCACAGCCTCCCGCCACGCGCGCCTGGAGAGGCTCCCAGAGCGACACGTTAGTGGATGCGCTGGAGCGTGGGCACAGAGTGGCCGCCTGCCGCGGCAAGCGCCTTGCCGCTGCTGCTATCTTGTCGGGTCCGGAAGCTTGTCGTTCATCGGGCTCCGAGGTACCTTGGTTGGTCTTCCCGGCAAGCTCCTCTTGCCGGGGCCTTGTTGCCTTGCCGGAGCGCGTGGCGCGTCGCGGCAAGTTCCTTGGAGTGCCTTGGTTGGCCTTCCCGGCAAGCTCCTCTTGCTGGGGCCTTGTCTTCTGAGCTTAAATACTTTGTTCTTGAATGGCTCCAAGGGAACCACGGAGGATCTTGGCGTTCGCCCGGCAAGCCTTGCCGCGGGGTGCTGCAACTGCCCGTGCACAAGTTCGGGGTACTAGGGTACCCCTATTCTAGTACACCGACATATTTTATAGAAATTATTGATCTCTCATGCTTCACTTATATTATTTTAAGAGTCTTTTAGAACAGCATGGCAATTTTCTTTGGCTATAAATTTAATCTAGGGGAGCCACGAAACCACTTTTCCACCGCCGCAACCTTCTGTACCCGTGAGATCCCATCTTGGGGATTTTCCGATGATCTGCCGGAGGGGGATTCGATCACAGAGGGCTTCTACATCAACACCATAGCCTCTCCAATGATGTGTGAGTAGTTTACCACGGACCTTCGGGTCCATAGCTATTAGCTAGATGGCTTTCTCTCTCTCTCTGGTTCTCAATACAAAGTTCTGCTCGATGTTCTTGGAGATCTATTCGGTGTAATACTTTTTGTGGTGTGTTTGCCGAGATCCGATGAATTGTGGGTTTATGATCAAGACTATCTCCTCTGGGAGACATATGAGTGCCACCAAGTTTTTCCTTGCAGTCAACATACCCCGATCAGTTGGGAAGCATGTCCACCATGACAAATACCCCTTTCATGCAAAAAGGTGGAAATGGAGCTCCTCTATGGATACAATGTACTCTTACAAATACCCCCTTCATGCAAAAGCTAATGGTCAATGTAAGAAGTACTACTGGAATGATTACTCCCTGGAGTGACTAGCTTTTTTCTACAGTCGGCAGTTTCAAGGCCGAATTCATTTATCGTGCCAAGAGCACGAAGATTCGCTTGATCAATCTAGTTCCAGGTTGAATTTATTTACCGTGCCAAGTGCATGAAGATCAGTCCAACTGACTCAGCTCCAGGCTGAGCTGATTTACCATGTCAAGCGCTAGAAGATGCATCTGATCGACTCAATTTCAGACTAAAAGATATTTACCATGTCGACTGCGTGGAGGTTTACCAGGAGACTCAAACCCTCTATTGGACTCATCAAGTCCGACAGAGGCTCGGCAGCTACACCTAGTGGGTGCACTTAGCGTGCCCCCACTAGATGAGAACTCGGAAAGAAACATTTTGCTCGGTCAAGTCTAGCACCAACATTCAAGTACAACAAACCCTAAAGACTCCAACCGACTACCAGCAATCAAGCGGAGTCTCGGGGGCTAAACCATATGGGTGCGCTGATCGCGCACCCATAGAACTAAATTCTGAGTAATTTGTTACTTGATGCAATGCCAGCTCCAGTTCTCTCAGACCCCCGCCAACTTCCCGCAGTCGATGGCGGTCTCGGGGACTACACCAGTGGGTGTACTCACCATGCCCCCACTGGAGTAATCTCCATTCGATACGACCTGACCGGTCCGAGTGACGAACAACAAACACACAAGTTCTAAGAGTCCCATCGACTAGCGAGAATTTTTTGTTATAAGGTGAATTTAATGCTCCTCCGTGGACCTGTTTTGAGCCTTCTTCTATGACTCAAAGCATCAAACTCAAAAGTTGTTATCTAGAATCGACTCATATTGATGTTCTCCGAGATACGAATGGCATCTCTCCGAGAGAGCAGTCCATGCGTCAATCTTGTTGCCCAGATTTAATGACACACCCATACTTCGACCATGATTTCACCTCTTCCAAGAGATGAACGAATGTCACCAAGTTGATCCTCGCGAGCACTTACCATAGATCAGTCGGGAAACACAATGCCAGAATCCATTGAGATTTTGTTCAAACCTTGGTTGTCTTAAAAGACGATGATGGGTACTGAATATTTCCGTAATCACTCGGGCCAAATTGCGTCTTTCAAAAACTTGTTCTGCAAAATCGCAACTGATTTGGGGGCTAATGTTGGGGACACACATAATAGGTAGGCCCATGAAGGGTTGAAATATCATAAAGCATGGGGTCCACACATCAGATGGGTCCAGATAGATCTCATACACACATATTATCTACTCAGTCGTATGGCTCACATGGAAGACAGTCAATCATTGGTCGTTTGGCTCACTCAGATATGCAAAGACGAACAGTCGGAAAGGCAGTTGAAGCATCATCTTAGTAGTAGGCTGACGCTACGGCATAAATGCCCCACTTTGTAACATAGGAGGTGAGGGGGTGGTGCACTCTATATAAGCCACCCCCACCACTAGACTAGGGAACATGCCCTCATTCTTTTCCTCCTAGCTCTCCCTCTTGCCATTATCCTCATGACTTTTTTAGGCATGAAGACCCGTTCTTCTCTCTCCCACACATACATTGTAATCTCTGGGTACATACTTAGATAAAATAAAGCCTCTCCGGAGTATTAGCCGTAGGTTTGTTATCTCCACCGCGAGAGGCCTGAACTCGCTAAAGTACGTGTCACCCATTTGCATCTCGATAGATCATGCTCCTTTACACTACCCCTCTCTATTGT
Organism: Triticum dicoccoides; assembly: GCF_002162155.2. Taxonomy (NCBI): domain Eukaryota; kingdom Viridiplantae; phylum Streptophyta; class Magnoliopsida; order Poales; family Poaceae; genus Triticum; species Triticum dicoccoides. Next base: position 358,230,578 of record NC_041392.1, read on the forward strand.
CGGAACCCTTCCCACAACACCAGCAGGTGCAGAGGAGGCAATTTACTCTTTGGTTCTAAGGAGACAAGGACAGGCGTGGGTTCCAGAGGAATCCCCCAAAGGTTTCCATTCCGGTGCTACAAGACCAAGGCCACAGGCTCAGCAAGGCGGGGGTCACCACCGAGCCCACCGTTGTGTCACGACCAGAAGCTTTGCAGGCGAAGACCACCTTTTGTCGGGATTAGATGTACTACTTGTCTCCTTTCAAATTGGCCGTTGTAGGATCCCTTTCCGCCTATGTTTTGGGGGAAGAGAACCAAGGCCACAATAAATATAGGTTAGCCACCACCATAGAGGGGATCCGATCGCCACCACCATAGAGGGGATCCGATCGCCACCACCATAGAGGGGATCAGATCCGAATCCAACCCTTTCCGCCCCCACCAGAACAGCCATCGTGAGGTTGTTCATCCTCTGTACTAGCTCATCCTCAGCCCCTAGTGAGGCCAATTCACCACAAAGCAGGAGTAGGGTTTTACACCACAAGGTGGCCCGACCCTGGGGTGATGGGCTAGAGTGAAATGATTATGTCGGTAATATGAGGGATGTGTTGAACATGCTTTGGTAAAGGTATCGATGAGAGGCCATGTAGGAGTACATGGTGGGTTGTTTCATTGAGGCCGTCCATAAGAACTGAGATCTGTATGCGTGACTTAAGATTCAGCTACTACCACACATTGGGCCCTGAAATATGACCCCGCTCGACTTACTAACCCCTCTCGTCCTCTGTCCAGGAGTTGCAACTAGTTTTTGGTGTTTGTAGGTTATGTGTTGGCGGCCGTGCGTAGCGCTGACCCTAGGGGTGGGCTATGATGCGGTAGATACACTGTGGCCGGGTATGCCGGGCGCCCGTTTGGCGTCTCGGGACCCTGTACACATCGTTTGGGGCCGTTGAGGACACCCTGGTCGGATTTCCTTGCGGATGGAACCCGAATAGGCGATAAACCTGGACTAGAGACTTGTGCGGTTAGTCCGGTCGTGGTCTACACCCACGTCGGCTTTCGCTTGAAGTCTGCCGAGCACATGTCGTGTGCAGACGCTAAGTGGTGGAAACATGTGTGACGAAGTACACCCCTGCAGGGTATAAAACTATTCGAATAGCCGCGTCCGCGGTAAAGGACTACTTGGTTGCCTATACAGTTCATAGACAAGTTAATGGTTACTACTAAAAGACTCAAGATAAGTGTGAGTACCGAGGATGGCCCTCTCATAGGATGATGAGGGAGGATCCCCGGTGGAGTATTGTGTTGGTGATTAGTGGACTCGTGTGCGAAAACTATTTTACTAGTGGTGTCTCGTGGGATAGCTTAGCCAAGAGTCAAAGCTGGCTTGCTGTAATAACTCCACCACCTTCTTGAGAATGAGCATGTATAGTAGGTTCTGTTGTAAGACTTGCTGAGTACCTTTGTACTCATGTTGCTTTAATTACTGTTTTCAGACGACAACACCGCCCCCTCCGATGGGCTTTATGTAGACCTCGACGTTGATGAGTAACTTGCCACCCAGGTGGTGATCCTGGCCATGGAGGGCCCTATGTAGATAGACAGGCTTCGACAAGCCTTCTTTCTTTCTAGTGTCTGTACCCAGACTATTTGCTTCCACATGTGCTTGTATGCTTGTATGACTTGAGTGTCGGGTCATGTGACCCCTACCTGTATGAACATGTTATGTATGGCTCTCTGGAGCCTTTAAATAAAGTACTTGAGTTGTAGAGTTTTGTTGTGATGCCATGTTGTATTTGCACATATCGAGCATATTGTGTGTATGATTGAAATGCTTGGTATGTGTGGGATCCAACAATCTAGTTGTTTATCCTTGGTAGCCTCTCTTATGGGGAAATGTAGTCTAGTGCTCCTTGAGCCATAGTAGTCCGCTACAGCCCGGTTCACCGGAGTCCTGCTAGCCCAACACTACTGCTCAGGACACTTGACTAGCCGACATGTGTTTCACTTCGTTCCTATGTCTGTCCCTTCGGCGAACTGTCATGCGGTGACATCCGGAGTCCTGCCTAGCCTGCTACAGCCCGGGTTCCCCGGAGTCCTGCTAGCCCAGTGCTACAGCCCGGATTCACACGCCGTTGACCGACATGCTCGATGTGATTCATGTATGCCTGTCTCCATAGGTCTGTGCCGCTTTGGGTTCACGACTAACCATGTCGGCCCGGGTTCTCTGTCATATGGATTCTAGCAACACTAACATATACGTGAGCCAAAAGGCGCAAATGGTCCCGGGCCATGGTAAGGCGACACCCATGGGAATACCGTGCGTGAGACCGCAATGTGATATGAGGTGTTACCGGCTAGATCGATGTGACTTGGAATCGGGGTCTTGACATTTATATAATGCACCATAGGCCTAGGGTTTTAGGAGAGTCCTCGTCTTGGGCGCCAAGTCTTGTGGAATATCCCTTGTATGCGGGGGTTGTTCGAACTGGCCCAATAGTGAGCCGCCACGGGGGTCCTCGGCCCGACCCACTGGTCGGGAGATGACGTGGTGAGTACCCCCTAGTCCAGGACACCGTCAGGAGGTCGAGGTCGTCCATCCTTGCACTCCCCTCCTTTGCTTTTTGCTCCCTGTTGGTTATGCTGAAGAGAAGAGCCTGGGCCAGCCCCGAGCTCTCGGTTGAGGCTGGCGTTGCCAAATGATGGTGCTGGTGCTCGGGGAGTGAGCCTGGCCCATGCTGTGGGGGATCTCTTGGTGTCTTATGGGCTCGACCGGGAGGCAGGGCTGGAGATCATTGGTCATCCCAGCACTGCCCCTCCCGAAGGTCTTGGGGATGATCTCGAGAGAGGCATGCCTTCCTGCCCGCCAAGGTGGGAGGCAGTGCACTTCGAGCCCCCTGGCCATCTTGGTCGCTCATCATCTCCCTGGAGAAGGTGCCGAACTGGAGTCTTGGCATTTCTCGGGAGCAACGATGGTGAGGAGAAAACGAGGGAAGACAGAGAATACGGGTGGCATGGGATCAGGTCGAAGTATGGTGGCGTGGATGCCTTCGACCCGTTGCCTCGTCTTTCCGTTCTTCCCCTCCCTCCCCGACACCATCATGACCAGCTTCTTAGGGTGATAGCCGGGGAGGGATGTTCTCTTGGCACCTTCGCCTCCCCTCCAGGAGTCTTCCGGCTGAGCTTTGGTGGATGACTCAACCGGTGCTCAAGTCGGGGCTTGTTTCTGGCTCTGGAGGTAGTGACCAGAGGGCGCTGCCCCATCCTCCGTGCCCCTCCTTCGCAGCCTCGCCACTCCCCGTTTTGTAAGGCCGCGTCGGGTGGGTTGCGACAGGACCGGGATGGGCTCCTGCTTGGGTGCCCTTTTCTCATCTTTTCATCCTTCCACCGCAGTGCCTGATGGAGGGAAAATGAAAAGAGGAGATTATGGGGCCCTTATCTTTTTTCAATCTTAAACTGTAGGCACTCGCCAACCTTAATCCAAATAATGTAACCTCTCTTGTCCATGTTCGTGTTCTGCAATGCTTGCACTTGTATTATCAGCATATTAATGAAACAGATGAACCTTGTCGGGAACCCGTGCATGTATGTGTCCATGCAGAGGTGGGATGCCTCTTTAGTTTAAATAAACGAGTTTTCCCCTGCAAGCTACCCTGATGGTACCCTTTAGTTTGCTGGAGAACTGTGTCTGCTAGGCAAAATACAAAGGGACCAGCCCCCCACCAACTTCCTTTTACCAGAGGCCACTACGACCATTCTGATTGAAGCAACGTTCAAGTCAGCAATGGGAGCACCTAAGTCTCAAAAGAGTGGCGAGGTTTTCTCATGCATAAGTTATAGCTTACAGAACACTAATGGACAAGAGGTAGAACTTATCTGTTTGGCTTGCCGGGGATCACAGTGCCGGGTTGTCTCCTTAACTCCTTGTCGAAGTCAAATTCACGGCAGGAACCTATAGCTTCATGCAGATGAGCATGAATGGTGGATGCAATCCTAGCTATATGCATATGCAAATGCTCATGAAATGCTTATGTAGTGCTCTTGGAATGCTTATGCATGCATGCAACTTGGTCGCGGGCCCCCCAGCGCTTCGTTTATTTTCTCTTGCACAGGGTCATAACCCTGGCTTTGTACAAGGGGTTACATGTAGCTGAGGTAAGGCCTGTACAAAAGAGTGGCTGCCAGGCAGGGCCAGACAGGCGCGCCTTACGGGTAGAACTTGCAGAGATGCTCAATATTCCATGACTTTTGCAATTGAATGCCATATCCGGTCTCCAGATGGACCGCGCTAGGTCTGGTGACTCGTACTACCCGGTAAGGGCCTTCCCACTTTGACGTCAACTTGTTTGTACCCTTGGCGGACTCAACGCGCCTAAGGACAAGGTCGCCTTCCTCAAAACACCGGGCATGAACCCTGCGGCTTTGATAGCGACCCAGGGCTTGCTGATAGCATGCAGCACGCGTAGCAGCCCGGAGACGGTTCTCCTCGAGCAGCATAGCGTCGTCATGTCAGTGCTGATCTTGCGCTACTTCATCGTAGACAAGCACTCGAGGCGACCCGTAAATGAGTTCCGTGGGGATAACTAGTTTTGCCCCGTAGACCAGGGAGAAGGGAGTCTAGCCAGTAGCTCGGTTTGGTGTCGTTCTGAGGGACCAGAGAACTACCGATAGCTCCTCGATCCACCACCTGGCATGCTTCTGCAGCGTATCAAAGGTTCTTGTCTTGAGTCCCCGCAGCACTTCAGCGTTCGCCCTCTCAGCTTGTCCATTGCTCCGAGGGTGTGCCATTGAGGCAAATGAGACCTTGCATCCGAGGGTATGAACATATTGCATGAAGGCGCGGCTCGTGAACTAAGTGCTGTTGTCGGTAATGATCCTTGCCGGAACTCCAAAACGACACACCAATTCTTTCAAGAACATGATAGCTGAATGATCAGTCAGCTTTCTCATGGCAGTCACTTCCGTCCACTTTGTAAACTTGTCGATAGCAATGAACAAGAATTCAAAGCCCCCAATTTCTCGGGGGAAGGGGCCGAGGATATCGAGCCCCCAGATTGAAAATGGCCATGATAAAGGGATTGTCGGAGGAGCTTGGGCAGGCAGGTGGGTTTTCTTGGAATGGAACTGGCATGCTTCACACTTGGTGGCTAGCTCGACCGCATCTTGGAGTGCTATGGGCCAATAGAATCCTTGCCGCAATGCTTTCCCAACTAATGCCCTTGATCCAATGTGGGAGTCTGTAACACCCCGGATGTAATTTACCTTATATGTATCCCAACTCTTGCCGTTTCCGACTCTAAGTTATTTTATTTCCTCGGGTTCAGGTTTTTGTCTTCGTGTGTTGTTGCCTTTGTCATGCATCTCATATCATTTCATCAGGTGCATTCCATTTGCATACGTGTTCGTCTCATGCATCCGAGCATTTTCCCCGTTGTCCGTTTTGCATTTCGGCGCTCCTATCTCCTCCGGTGCCCCTTTCTACCTCTTTTCGTGTGTGGCGGTTAAACATTTCCGTATTGGACCGAGACTTTCCATGCGGCCTTGGTTTACTACCGGTAGACCGCCTGTCAAGTTTCGTGCCTTTTGGACTTCGTTTGATACTCCAACGGTTAACCGAGGGACCAAGAAGGCCTCGTTCGTGTTGCATCCCAATACCCTTCCAATTTGGCCCAAAACCCATCTAAACCCCTTCTATCGTCTAGAGCGTTCGATCACGATCGTGTGGCCGAAAACCGCACTCCATTTGGAGCCTCCTAGCTCCTTCTATGTATAAATAGGACTCCCCCTCCGAAATTTCGGGCAAAATCCACCCTAACCCTAGAAAAATCCCCTCCTCGCGCCGCCGGACGAGATCCGCTCGGCCGGACATGTCCGCCCTCACCGCGTGCACTCCTGAAGCGCCACATGGCACCTGAGCCCCACATCGCCGTCCGCGGCCTCCGCAGGCCGCGGGGCCCGTCTCCGGCCCTCCCGGCCCGTCGCCCTCCCCGCCGCCTGGATCGTGCCGCGCCGCCCGTCTACCTCCTCGCCGGCTAGCGCTCAGCCCGCCGCCGATCGACTCCGGCCAGGGCCGCCGCCTGAGTTCTCCGCCCGCCATCGCCACTTCGGCGAGCCG
>NC_041392.1:358237397-358290733 GCF_002162155.2 Triticum dicoccoides
GCGCCGGCCGAGCTCCGGCGCCGCGCCTCCGCCGCCCGGCCACGCCGGCCACCTCCACCGCCCCGGCCGGACTTCTCTCCTCCGGCGACCTCGCCCACATTCGGCGACCTCGACGTGCCGGTGAACAGTAACCGCCAGATCCGGCCTCGGTTCACGCACCCGCGAGGAACCCTAGATCTGGAATTGGGTTGACTTTCCCCTCTCTCCTTTATTTTTTTGCAAACTTTGGCATGTCGTATCTCTACATCTGTAGCTCCGATTTGCGCGTGTAGCATATCAAAATGTTCGTCTCAACGAGTACATCATTTCATCTCATTGCATCATTTTCATTTGAGCTCATCTTGATGCCCGAAATGCTGTTGGAAAAGGGCTATGTGGTTAATTTGCCAGATCTGTTCCATCAAATAGCTATTTGTCATTTTTGCCATGATTAATGTGTGTATGATATGCTCCTGAGCTCTACATGAGTTTTGTTATATGCCATGCCATATTTACAGAGGTGCTTACCATGTATTTTTGTGATATGTGTGGTGACTAGCACATGCTTGCGAAGTAGCGTAATTGGTAATGCTGATTTCAGGGACTTAGAATTTCACCAAGTCCTTGTCCTGATTTTGTCATTATGCCATATGTTCATGTTGTTTCCTAGTGATCCATGCCTCTTTTGAGGATGAACAATAAGGATGATTTGTTAACATTGTGGTCCTCTATCCATCCATGTCTTTTTTTGCATTTATGGAGCACCCTAGCTTGAGTCAATCGAGCTCTACTTTTGCTATTTCGTGAATCCTGGCAGATTGTTGACTTGTTAGCGATTTTGCCGAGCATGTTGCTATTGATCGATGCATGCTATGTTGTTGTTCTTGCCATGTATAGCTTCTATGCCATGTATTCTTGATGGGTGTATGCTTAGTTTGTCATTCCATGCTCTGTAGTGAGTGCATCGAGCTCGTAAACATGCCTACTCATTAACAGATTTGCATGCTCCAGTTTTTCACTAAGTCTGTAATCTGATTATGTTTTTGCCATGTTCACATGCTTGCAATTGTATTTTCTGATCCCGTTTGGCTCAAGGTCACTAAGGGACTTTTGTTAAGTGCTTTGAGTAGCTTCATGACATGCCTTTCTTTGCCATGTTAAGTTCCTGTAGCATATAGTTTTCATGCTCCAAAGTGTGCTACCTGATGTTAAATTCCAGACTTGTGTTAATTTCACTAAGTCTGAAACCTGTTGCCATTTGCATTTTTGCCATGCTTGTTTGAACCTGTTAATGGATGAATTAGCCATAGCTCAGTGTTCATCTTTTGCCAAGCTTCTTGAGCGGATCCCTGACATGTATTTAGTTGTCATGTTTGAGTGATATAGCATAATTATCTTGATGCTTTTAGATGGCTACTTGCTGACTATCGCGGACCGGTGCCATATTTGTTCTGCTTGCCATTTCCAAACCATGCATCTGATTCCGGTGATCTTTATATCGATTTCAACCGAAGTCACCTGATAGAGGCGAGGGTCCTGATGTTTCGATGAGATGGTGGCTATCGTTTTCTGTGGGAGTCAACTTTGACGATCCGACTACGAACGTGCGAGACGTTGCGCCTTAGCAATCGCTAAACCAACTTCCGAGGGTTATTGACCACGCCGGAGCACGATCAACCTGACCACGAGGGTCTGCTTCCTGTGAGCAAACGAAGAACAAGCAAGAAACTGAGATTGCAATCTGGATATTGCGAATTTAAGATGAAAGCTTTATTGATCAAGGTGGGGTTCTGTGACGTCTTGGTCTGGTCGTTGGACACAAACGAAGTACGCGAAGTTGCAGCTATGGCGAACTTTTGATCTAAACAAAACCCAAGGTCTAAACGACGCCCTAAGGGCTGTATATATGGAGGAAGAGGGGGGGAATTTCGTGGCCCTTGAGGGTGGGGTCCGAAACCAACCCTAACTCTTGTTTCCCCACACATACGGACTCTAAAAATAGCCTATACTTAAGTATTTCGAAATTACATGGGCCTGGCCCATTAATAAGGTGACGCAACACCTAGAATAGCCTATGGACGAATATTATGAAGTGGCATCTTGTATATTTCGTTCAAGGCTTCATGCACTCCTTATGGCGGCTTTAAAGTCCTGAAATCATCACTTGTAACTCCGTTCTTGATCCCCTTGCGCATGCCATCAACTCCATGTGTGTTCTTGCTCCAATGTTCATCCTTCTCCAAGCTAGGGCCTTCATTTGTAAGCAAAACAAATGTATCCAATTTAGGCAGCATCATAATCTCATGAACATTAGAATCATTACCAAGAAACGAAAGTACCTGGTAATTTAATTGGCGTGCGCGAGCTCTAGTAATTGGTCCAGTATATGTAACAGTAGGGGCTGCGGGTGTAACAATGGTATTGATGTCCTCATCATCCTCCCCTTCTTGAAATGAAGTCGTCCTCGACGGAAGCGCATCTTCCTCACCCAAATAAGGCTTCAAATCTGCAATGTTAAAAGTGGGACTAACCCCAAAATCTACAGGTAGCTCAAGTTTATATGCATTATAATTTATTTTCTCTAACACCTTAAAAGGACCATCAGCACGTGGCATTAGCTTTGATTTGCGCAGATTAGGAAATCTATCTTTACGCAAATGTAACCAAACAAGATCTCCAGGCTCAAACACAACATGTTTTCTACCCTTATCTCCAGCAAGTTTATATTTAGCATTCATACGCTCAATGTTTTCCTTAGTTAACTCATGCATTTTTAAAATCAATTCAGAACGTTCTTTAGCATCAAAATTAACCTTCTCTGAAGATGGAAGAGGCAACAAATCAATAGGTGCACGAGGTAGGAAACCATACACAATTTCAAAAGGGCACATCTTAGTAGTAGAATGCAATGAACGATTATAAGCAAATTCAATATGAGGCAAGCATTCTTCCCACATTTTCTTGTTATTCTTCAAAACAGCCCTAAGCATAGTAGACAATGTTCTATTGACTACTTCAGTTTGTCCATCAGTTTGGGGGTGACAAGTAGTACTAAAAAGCAGCTTAGTCCCCAACTTAGCCCATAAACATCTCTAAAAGTGGCTAAGAAATTTAGTATCACGATCTGAAACAATAGTATTTGGCACACCATGTAAGCGAATAATTTCACGAAAGAACAAATCAGCAACATTAACAGCATCATCGCTTTTATGACATGGTATAAAGTGTGCCATTTTCGAGAACCTATCCACGACAACAAATATGCTATCCCTCCCCTTCTTTGTTCGAGGTAAACCTAAAACAAAGTCCATAGATATATCCTCCCAAGGAACACTAGGTACAGGCAAAGGCATATATAAACCATGAGGATTGAGTCGTGACTTAGCTCTTTGACATGTAGTGCAGCGAGCAACAAAACGCTCAACATCCCGTCTCATCTTTGGCCAAAAGAAATGTGTAGCAAGTATATCCTCCGTCTTCTTGACGCCAAAGTGTCCCATTAATCCTCCTCCATGCGCCTCCTGCAACAACAAAAGACGAACGAAGCTAGCTGGAATGCATAGCTTGTTAGCACGAAACACAAATCCATCGTTAAGAACGAACTTGTTCCAAGTTCTCCCTTCCTTACAATTCTGCAACACATCTTTAAATTCAGCATCATGAACATATTGATCTTTGATGGTCTCCAAACCAAATATTTTAAAGTCAAGTTGTGAAAGCATAGTATAACGACGAGACAAGGCATCAGCAATAAGATTTTCTTTACCCTTCTTGTGTTTAATGACATAAGGGAAAATCTCAATGAATTCAACCCATTTAGCATGTCTACGGTTCAGTTTTGCTTGACTTTTAATGTGTTTCAAAGATTCATGATCAGAATGTATAACAAATTCCTTGGGCCATAAATAATGTTGCCATGTTTGTAAGGTCCGAACAAGAGCATATAATTCTTTATCATAAGTAGAATAGTTCAGACTAGGCCCACTCAATTTTTCAGAAAAGTATGCAACAGGTTTTCCATCTTGTAATAACACACCTCCTAATCCAATTCCACTAGCATCACATTCAAGCTCAAAAGTCTTATTGAAATTAGGAAGTTGGAGTAAAGGAGCATGTGTCAACTTATCTTTCAATACCGTGAAGGCTTCTTCCTGTGCGATACCCCAAACAAAAGGCACATCCTTCTTTGTAAGCTCGTTGAGACGTGCAGCAATGGTGCTGAAATCTCTCACAAAACGCCTATAGAAACCAGCGAGGCCAAGGAAACTCCTCACTTGTGTGACCATTTTGGGCTGCGGCCAACTCTCAATAGCTTCAATCTTGGCTTTATCAACTTCAATTCCCTATGGAGTAACAACATAGCCAAGAAAAGATACTCGGTCGGTGCAAAAGGTGCACTTTCCATGGTTTCCAAACAAACGTGCATCATGTAGAGCAATAAAAACAGCACGAAAAAATGTTCCAAATGTTCCTCCAAAGATTTGCTATAAATCAATATGTCATCAAAGTAAACTACCACAAATCGTCCAATGAAAGCACGTAAAACTTTGTTCATTAACCTCATGAAAGTACTAGGTGCATTAGTTAACCCAAAAGGCATGACTAACCACTCATATAATCCAAACTTAGTTTTAAATGTTGCTTTCCATTCATCTCCCAATTTCATACGAATTTGATGGTATCCACTACAAAAATCAACTTTGGAGAATATTGTAGAGCCACTCAATTCATCAAGCATATCATCGACCCTAGGAATAGGATGACGATAACAAATAGTAATATTATTTATGCCTCTACAATCAACGCACATACGCGACGTACCATCCTTTTTCGGCACTAAAATGATAGGAACAGCACAAGGACTAAGGGATTCGCGTATATAACCTTTGTCGAGCAGTTCTTGTACTTGACGCATAATCTCCTTCGTCTCCTCTGGATTGGTACGGTATGGTGCCCGGTTGGGTAGCGAAGCACCGGGAATTAAGTCAATTTGATGCTCAATCCCTCGAATAGGTGGTAATCCTGGTGGCACGTCTTGTGGAAAGACGTCAGCGAACTCCTGCAAAATGTTAGTGACAGTAGGGGGCAAAGAGGAAGGCACGTCCTCGAATGAAAATAATGCCTCTTTGCACACAAAGGCATAGCAAACAGATTTGCTGAAATCTAGCTCATCAATATCAGATTTGGTGGCAAGGAAACATGCACTTTTCAATTTAATTTCAGAAACAACAGTAGATGGTTTATTATTAGACTTCATTTGGTGCTCAAATTCTTTTGCCACAATCTGATTTTCACTCTTATTTGTCTCCTGTTTTGCTTTATTAGCTCTATTAATATCATCTTTCAAAATGGAATCAGGAGTCATAGGAAGCAAAGTAATATTTTTATCGTTATGAACAAGAGTATACTGATTGTTTCTACCATGGTGTATAGAATTTTTATCAAATTGCCATGGTCTACCAAGTAATAAGGAACATGCTTGCATAGGTACCACATCACAATCAACATAATCAGCATATGTAGAGATACTAAAATGCACACGAACAGTACGTGTTACCTTAACCTTGCCGTTGTTGTTGAACCATTGGATGTAGTAAGGATGTGGATGTGGTCTTGTGGTGAGAGATAGCTTCTCCACCATCTCCATGCTAGCCAAGTTATTGCAGCTCCCTCCATCTATGATCACACGAACAGAACGTTCCTTCACAACTCCCTTTGTATGGAACAAATTATGCCTCTGATTTTTCTCAGCTTGTGTAACCTGCACACTCAAAACACGTTGAGCAACTAAACATTCATACCTGTCAGCATCTTCAGGAGCCATGTATTGCGTCTCATGATCAGAATCGTCTCCACCGTGTTCGTCACGTGTAATAAGAGCCAAAGTCTCCTCATCATAGTCACTAGCAGACTCATACCCATCATCCTCAGTAACAATCATCACACGCTTAGATGGGCATTCTCTCGCATAATGACCTCCACCCTTGCAACGTCGACAAATAATATCATGTGTTTGCCCTGTTGATGCCATGGATGAAGAAGAGCTCTTTGCAGGCCCAGAAGGTGTGCTCTTGGCAGATAGTGGTGATTGTGCCTGCTTTATTGTATCACGGTTGGAGGTGGCAGCCGACGGAGGCGCCGGTGCAGCAGAACGTGTGGAAGTAGATGATGCACGTGGTGTCCATGATGAAGGTCGACCTGCAGAAAAGTTAGTCCGTGCCAATGCCTGTCGATCCTGCACTTCACGTTCAGCTTTACAAGCAAGATGGAATAAACGAGTGATATTAGTATACTCCTTATACTCTAGAATCGTCTGAATATCTCTATTTAATCCACCCATAAAACGTGCAAGCATAGCTTCATTCTCCTCAACAATACCACATCTAATCATGCCAGTTTGTAATTCCTGATAATATTCTTCTACAGAATTTTTTCCCTATCTTAAGCGCTGCAGTTTTTGAAGTAATTCACGTTGATAATATGCCAGTTTGTAATTCCTGAGGGTGAGCCCTACCATTGCCATTATTTGCATGTGGACGACCTGGTGGTTGCTGTGCTGGTGGTGGCACGTAGTTCTAATTTTGATCAACCTCATCCTCATAATCTCCCACATAATCATCCTCCTCCACATCAGAAGTAGGAGCCACAGAAGTATCAACAGCAGCACCAGCAGTTTGGCCCGACTGAAGAGGGACACGGCTCGCTCGGCGGAGGGCTGTTTCCCGACGTGGAGGTAGTCGGTGTTGTTGCTGTTGTTGCAGAGGTGCGGCAGGAGCAGCCGGTGGTGGTGGTGGAAAACGCGAAAGCAATTTAGCAAACTTGTTATCGAGCTTTGTTTCAAACGTCTTCTCCATGCCATCTATCTTCTCCATGGCCTCTTCAAATCTGTTTATCACATCGTGCACCTGTACACTCATCATTTGCTGAAACGTATCATGAAGCTCCTTGTTCGTCAAGTTCTCCCAGTCAGTCTCGTCGGATTGTGATCCTGGCATGGTTAGCAGCAATAGAAACACACAAGAATATGATCCTACAGACTACTAACAAGTGGTGGTGGTGGCGGGTGTCACAAATCCGTCAAGCAAATCTCAAATTCTTACCAGTTCTTACCCAGCAGCAGGCGGTGATCGGCAACCGTTATAGTCAAAACTCTCAAAAGCTTGGATAGAGCGATTGCCAGGGAGAGTCAAACGCACGACGTAGATGTATGTGGAGCTGGGAAGGCTTATAGTATGGTAGCAAAAAGGGTCAGCAATAATCAATTCAGAGATGCAAAGTTGAATAAATGCTCAACGACGGTACTGTGCTGGTCCTAGGCTAGACCGTGCTAGAGACGCGAGCCTAGAACACTAACAAAATCACGGCGCTGCACGTAAATAAGGGAAAAGCACACTCTGGAACTTTTTTTTCGCTCTTTTTTTTGCGCTCCTCTTTTTTTTGCGAAAAATCACTATAATGGCGAGTGTCTCAAAACTCTTCCCTCGTCAAACTGATAGGATGGGTACGAAATTTTTTTTTCACTTTTTTTCGGAAATCAGGGCAGCGACGACGAAAAAGTGCGACAAAAAATCACTATGATGGCACGTGGCTCAAAAGACTCAGAAAAGCCTAACAATAGGATAGGGAAAAAAAATTTGCCCGTGAAAATTTTGGCCTAAAAACTGCCCGGGGGTCTCGAGACTCTTTTTTTTCGAGACCTACGCAGGCAAGGAAACACGAATCGGAATTTAGATTGATCTCAAGAACAAACCTAATATGAGAAGAACTCGGATTGGTGGTGGATATATGGTTGTGGTATATGGCAGCGGTGGTGGTATATGGCATAGATTGGTGGTGGTATATGGATACGGATTGGTGGTGGTATATGGATATGGATATGGATTCAGAGCGGTGGCGGATAAGCAAAAGTGGTAGATGGGCGATGATGATGGTGCGGCGGCGGCGTGACAACTTATGACCAGAACTCGAAACTCTAAAAGACTAGACTCTAAGACCAGCAACTTGACACGACGATGCAACCGCAAATTCAACAAAGCAAAAACCCTAAAAAGATTATGCAAAGGCTCAGATTGGTTCGGATATGATGAACTAACCCTAAAATATTTTTTGTGGCTTTTTCGTGGACTGTAGGTATGAAGAACAGACTCGATCTAATCTACGAAAAACTGTAAAATCTCACCAAGCAACCTGGAAATCTGATACCACTTGATAGAGGCGAGGGGCCCGATGTTTCGATGAGATGGCGGCTATCGTTTTCTGTGGGAGTCGACTTTGACGATCCGACTACGAACGTGCGAGACGTCGCGCCTTAGCAATCGCTAAACCAACTTCCGAGGGTTATTGACCACGCCGGAGCACGATCAACCTGACCATGAGGGTCTGTTTCCTGCGAGCAAACGAAGAACAAGCAAGAAACTGAGATTGCAATCTGGATATTGCGAATATAAGATGAAAGCTTTATTGATCAAGGTGGGGTTCTGTGACGTCTTGGTCTGGTCGTTGGACACAAACGAAGTACGCGAAGTTGCAGCTATGGCAAACTTTTGATCTAAACAAAACCAAAAGTCTAAACGACGCCCTAAGGGCTGTATATATGGAGGAAGAGGGGGGAATTTCGTGGCCCTTGAGGGTGGGGTCCGAAACCAACCCTAACTCTTGTTTCCCCACACATACGGACTCTAAAAATAGCCTATACTTAAGTATTTCGAAATTACATGGGCCTGGCCCATTAATAAGGTGACGCAACACCTAGAATAGCCTATGGACGAATATTATGAAGTGGCATCTTGTATATTTCGTCCAAGGCTTCATGCACTCCTTATGGCGGCTTTAAAGTCCTGAAATCATCACTTGTAACTCCGTTCTTGATCCCCTTGCGCATGCCATCAACTCCATGTGTGTTCTTGCTCCAATGTTCACCCTTCTCCAAGCTAGGGCCTTCATTTGTAAGCAAAACAAATGTATCCAATTTAGGCAGCATCATAATCTCATGAACATTATAATCATTACCAAGAAACGAAAGTACCTGGTAATTTAATTGGCGTGCGCGAGCTCTAGTAATTGGTCCAGTATATGTAACAGTAGGGGCTGTGGGTGTAACAATGGTATTGATGTCCTCATCATCACCTCACCTTTCCAGTGGCACTCTTGTATTTCCAAGTTGAGGCCAGGTTCAATCATTCCTTGTCAAATCTTGCATATGCATCACATATCGCATCCCGCATAGCATACCATGTTTGCATCATGTTGTTTGAGCATTGCACATGGTTGATTGTGTTCTTTTTGCTTGTTTGTCTTGTTTGGGTAGAGCCGGCAGACGAGTTCGCGAACGAGGAGCCCGTTGAGTTTGCTTATGAGGATGAAGTCAACTCTGACAACTTTGCAGGCAAGATGATCATACCCTTGAAATCACTTCTATCTTTGCTTGCTAGATGCTCGCTCTTTTGCTATGCCTATGCTACGATACCTACCACTTGTTTTCATGCCTCCAAAATTGCCATGTCAACCTCTAACCCACCATGTCCTAGCAAACCGTTGATTGGCTATGTTACCGCTTTTCTCAGCCCCTCTTATAGGGTTGCTAGTTGCAGGTGAAGATTGGAGATCGTTCCTTGTTGGAACATTGTTTATTGTTGGGATACCACTATATCATCTTGTTATCTTAATGCACCTATATACTTGGTAAAGGGTGGAAGGCTCGACCTTTTGCCTAGTGTTTAGTTCCACTCTTGCCGCCCTAGTTTCCGTCATATCGGTGTTATGTTCCCGGATTTTGCGTTCCTTACGCGGTTGGGTTATAATGGGAACCCCTTGACAGTTCGCCTTGAATAAAACTCTTCCAGCAATGCCCAACATTGGTTTTACCATTCGCCACCTAGCCTTTTTCCCTTGGGTTTCGCGGACTCAAGGGTCATCTTTATTTTAACCCCCCTGGGCCAGTGCTTCTCTAAGTGTTGGTCCAACTGAGCGATGTCCGGGGCTACCAGGGGCAACTCTGGGCTGGCCTACTCGACGTCTTGCTCATCCGGTGTGCCCTGAGAACAAGATATGTGCAGCTCCTATCGGGATTTGTCGGCACATCTGGGTGGTGTTACTGGTTTAGTTTTACCATTGTCGAGGATGTCTTGTAAAACCGGGATGCCGAGTCTGATCGGAATCTCTCGGAAGAAGGAATATCCTTTGTTGACCGTGAGAGCTTGTGATGGGCTAAGTTGGGCCACCCCTGCAGGGATTTGAACTTTCGAAAGCCATGCCCGCGGTTATGGGCAGATGGGAATTTGTTAATGTCCGGTTGTAGATAACTTGAAACTTAACTTAATTAAAATGAATCAACCGCGTGTGTTACTATGATGGTCTCTTCTCGGCGGAGTCCGGGAAGTGAACACGGTGTTGGAGTAATGCTTGACGTAGGTTGTTCTAGGATCACTTCTTGATCATAGTTCTTCGTTCGTGCTTTGCCTTCTCTTCTCGCTCTCTTTTACGAATAGGTTAGCCACCATATATGCTAGTCGCTTGCTGCAGCTCCACATATTACCTTGCCTTACCTATAAGCTTAAATAGTCTTGATCGCGAGGGTGCGAGATTGCTGAGTCCCCGTGACTCACAGTTTACTTCCAAACCAGATGCAGGGACCGATGATACCGTTCTAGACGATGCGCTTGAGCTCAAGTGGGAGTTCGACGAAGACTCTCGCCGTTACTATGTGTCTTTCCCAGATGATCAATAGTGGTGCCCAGTTGGGGCGATCAGGGACTTTGTCGCATGTGGGGGTTGATCTTTTATTTTGGTACCGTAGTCGGACCATGAGTGTATTGGATGATTGTAATGTTATTCATGTATTTGTGTGACGTGGCGAGTGTAAGCCAACTATGTATCCTTTGCTCTTTTATATATTTACATGGGTTGTTGTGAAGATTACCTTACTTGCGACATTGCTTTCAATGCGGTTATGCCTCTAAGTCGTGCTTCGACACGTAGGAGATATAGCCGCATCGAGGGCGTTACAGAGTCGCACATGCCTTTGTGTATCTCAGCCAGCAGTTACTTTCCTTCTTCCCGCTAGATGCACTTCAATTTCACACCATTGGGCCTTCTTTTGTATAGAGTGTCATCGACAAACTGGTACATACTGGCCCTTCGGGCTACTCTCTCAGCTTCATCTTGGTCGCCGGGAAGCTCTCCGGTTTGGAAGAAGTGCACTATGTGCCTTGCCCAAGTGGGAGCCTGAGGCTCGGCAACAAGGACTAGCGACACCTCCTCTACTGCAGGAGCACATGCCTCATTCACGGGGTCCCTGGGACCGGCTGGAGGGTGCGGTCCGGCAGGTGGCGAGGAGTTGTTGCCGGCAGGGTCTCTGCCAGGAGCGGACGGCTCTACCAGGAGAGGCTTACCGGAGTCTGATGTCTACTACACAACCTTCTTCTTGTAGACGTTGTTGGGCCTCCATGCAGAGGTTTGTATGACAGTAGCAAATTTCCCTCAAGTGGATGACCTAAGGTTTATCAATCCGTAGGAGGCGTAGGATGAAGATGGTCTCTCTCAAGCAACCCTGCAACAAAATAACAAAGAGTCTCTTGTGTCCCCAACACACCCAATACAATGGTAAATTGTATAGGTGCACCAGTTCGGCGAAGAGATGGTGATACAAGTGGTATATGGATGGTAGACAAAGGTATTTGTAATCTGAAAATATAAAAACAGCAAGGTAAAAAGTGAGCATAAACGGTATTGCAATGCGTTGAAACAAGGCCTAGGGTTCATACTTTCACTAGTGCAAGTCCTCTCAACAATACTAACATAATTGGATCACATAACTATCCCTCAACATGCAACAAAGAGTCACTCCAAAGTCACTAATAGCGGAGAACAAACGAAGATATTATGGTTAGGGTACGAAACCACCTCAAAGTTATTCTTTCCAATCAATCCGTTGGGCTATTCCTATAAGTTTCACAAACAGCCCTAGAGTTCGTACCAGAATAACACCTTAAAACACAAATCAACCAAAACCCTAATGTCACCTAGATACTCCAATGTCACCTCAAGTATCCGTGGGTATGATTATACGGTACGCGTCACACAATCTCAGATTCATCTATTCAACCAACACATAGAACCTCAAAGAGTGCCCCAAAGTTTCTACCGGAGAATCACGACGAAAACGTGTGCCAACCCCTATGCATAGGTTCATGGGCGGAACCCGCAAGTTGATCACCAAAACATACATCAAGTGAATCACGTGGTATCCCATTGTCACCACAGATACGCACGGCAAGACATACATCAAGTGTTCTCAAATCTTTAAAGACTCAATCCGATAAGATTACTTCAAAAGGGGAAACTCAATTCACTACAAGAGAGTAGAGGGGGGAAGAAACATCATAGGATCCAAATATAATAGCAAAGCTCGTGATACATCAATATCGTATCATCTCAAGAACACGAGAGAGAGAGAGAGAGATCAAACACATAGCTACCGGTACATACCCTCAGCCCCGAGGGAGAACTACTCCCTCCTCGTCATGGAGAGCACTGGGATGATGAAGATGGACATCGGAGAGGGATTGCCCCCTCCGGCAGGGTGCCGGAACGGGTCTAGATTGGCTTTCGGTGGCTACGGAGGCTTCTGGCGGTGGAACTCCTGATCTTTTGTGCTCACGGATGTTTTTAGGGTATATGGAGATATATAGGCGGAAGAAGTACGTCAGGGGGGGGCACGAGGGGCTCACGAGGGTGGAGGGCGCACCCAGGGGGGTGGGCGCGCCCCCCTGCCTCGTGACCTCCTCACAGATCCCCCGACGTGCACTCCAAGTCTTCTGGGCTTCTTTCCTTCCAAAAATGAGTTCCGTGAAGTTTCAGGTCAATTGGACTCTGTTTGATTTTCCTTTTCTTCGAAACCCTAAAACAGGGTAAAAACAGAGACTAGGACTAGGCTCTGGGTTAATAGGTTAGTCCCAAAAATGATATAAAAGTGTATAATAAAGCCCATAAACATTCAAAACAGTAGATAATATAGCATGGAGCAATCAAAAATTATAGATACGTTGGAGACGTATCAGCATCCCCAAGCTTAATTCCTGCTCATCCTCGAGTAGGTAAATGATAAAAGAAAGAATTTTTGATGTGGAATGCTAGTTGGCATAATTTCAATGTAATTCTTCTTAATTGTCGCATGAATATTCAGATCCGGAAGATTCAAGAAAAAAGTTCATATTGACATAAAATGATAATACTTCAAGCATACTAACTAAGCAATTATGTCTTCTCAAAATAACATGGCCAAAGAAAGTTCATTCCTACAAAATCATATAGTTTAGTCATGTTTCATTTTCGTCACACAAGAATGCTCTCATCATGCACAACCTCGATGACAAGCCAAGTGATTGTTTCATACTTTAGTAATCTCAAACTCATAAACTTTCACGCAAATACATGAGCGCGAGCCATGGATATAGCACTATGGGTGTAATAGAATAATGAGGGGGTCATGTGGAGAAGACAAAAAGGAGAAAGTTTCACATCAACGAGGCTAATCAATGGGCTATGGAGATGCCCACCGATTGATGTTAATGCAAGGAGTAGGGATTGCCATGCAACGGATGCACTAGAGCTATAAATGTATGAAAGCTCAACAAAAGAAACTAGTGAGTGTGCATCCAACTTGCTTGCTCACGAAGACCTAGGGCACTTGAGGAGGCCCATTGTTGGAATATACAAGCCAAGTTCTATAATGAAAAATTCGTATATGAAAGTGATAACATGAGAGACTCTCTACTATGAAGATCATGGTGCTACTTTGAAGCACAAGTGTGGTAAAAGGATAGTAACATTGTCCCTTCTCTCTTTTTCTCTCATTTTTTGGGCCTTCTCTTTTTTATGGCCTTTCTTTATTTATTTATTCCTCACTTGGGACAATGCTCTAATAATGATGATCATCACACTTCTATTTATTTACAACTCAATGATTACAACTCGATACTAGAACAAAGATGACTCTATATGAATGCCTCTGGCGGTGTACCAGGATATGCAATGATGCATGAGTGACATGTATGAAAGAATTATGAACGGTGGCTTTGCCACAAATACTATGTCAACTACATGATCATGCTAAGCAATATGACAATGATGAATGTTTCATGATGAACGGAATGATGGAAAGTTGCATGGCAATATATCTCGGAATGGCTATGGAAATGCCATAATAGGTAGGTATGGTGGCTGTTTTGAGGAAGATATAAGGAGGTTTATGTGTGATAGAGCGTATCATATAACGGGGTTTGGATGCACCGGCGAAGTTTGCACCAACTCTCAATGTGAGAAAGGGCAATGCACGGTACCGAAGAGCCTAGCAATGATGGAAGGGTGAGAGTGCGTATAATCCATGGACTCAACATTAGTCATAAAGAACTCACATACTTATTGCAAAAATCTACAAGTCATCAAAAACCTCGGCACTATGTGCATGCTCCTAGGGGGATAGATTGGTAGGAAAAGACCATCGCTCGTCCCCGACCGCCACTCATAAGGAAGGCAATCAAATAACACCTCATGTTTCAAATTTGTTACATAACGTTTACCATACGTGCATGCTACGGGACTTGCAAACTTCAACACAAGCATTTCTCAAATTCACAGCTACTCAACTAGCATGACTTTGATATTATTACCTCCATATCTCAAAACAATCATCAAGCATCAAACTTCTCTTAGTATTCAATACTCTATATGAAAGTTTTATTATTCTTGAATACCTAGCATATTAGGATTTTAACAAAATTACCATGCTATTAAGACTCTCAAAATAATCTAAGTGAAGCATGAGAGTTCATCTATTTCTTCAAAATAAAACTACCACCATGCTCTAAAAGATATAAGTGAAGCACTAGAGCAAATGACAAACTACTCTGAAAGGTATAAGTGAAGGTCAATGAGTAGTTGAATAATTATGCAACTATGTGAAGACTCTCTAACATTTAATAATTTCAGATCTTGGTATTCCATTCAAACATCAAGCAAAGCAAAATAAAATGACATTCTAAGAATGGCAAACATCATGTGAAGAAGCAAAAACTTAGGATCAACCGAAACTGACCGATAGTTGTTGAAGAAGAAAGGTGGGATGCCAACCGGGGCATCCCCAAGCTTAGACGCTTGAGACTTCTTGAAATATTATCTTGGGGTGCCTTTGGCATCCCCAAGCTTTGAGCTTTTGTGTCTCCTTATTCCTCTCATATCACGGTCTCCCTAAATCTCAAAAGCTTCATCCACACAAAACTCAACAAGGACTCGTGAGATAAGTTAGTATAAACCATTGCCGAAACCTTATCATACTCTACTGTAGCAAATAACTAAAATTATTATTCAACATTGCATACTAAATGCCTCTGCATATTTAATAGTCCTATCCTCAAATAGAATCATTAAAGAAGCAAACATATGCAAACAATGCAAACATAACAGCAATCTGCCTAAACAGGACAGTCTGTAAAGAATGCAGAAACATCCATACTTCCCTAGCTCCAAAAAATATGAAAGAAAATTTCCACTGTAGTAAATTTATCAGATCTTAATATGAAAAAGGTTTCAACATTTTATCACATTCTGACTTTTCTAGGGAATTATTGCAACAGTGGTAAACTTTCTGTTTTCAAACAGCAACATGTGGACTTCTAAAATAGGCATAGTAAAGGCTATCAATGCCACTTTTATTGAAATAAAAGATGCAAAACATTGTTATAAATAACAGCAAGCAAATCTTAACAAAATAAATTGACGCTCCAAGCAAAACACATATCATGTGGCGAATAAAAATATAGCTCCAAGTAAAGTTACCGATGAACGAAGACGAAAGAGGGGATGCCTTCCGGGGCATCCCCAAGCTTAGGATTTTTGGTTGTCCTTGAATATTACCTTGGGGTGCCTTGGGAATCCCCAAGCATAGGCTATTGCCACTCCTTATTCCATAGTCCATCAAATCTTTACCCAAAAACTTGAAAACTTCACAGCACAAAACTTAAAGTAGAAAACTCGTGAGCTCCGTTAGTATAAGAAAATAAATCACCACTTCAAGGTACTGTAATGAACTCATTCTTTATTTATATTGGTGTTAAACCTACTGTATTCCAACTTCTATATGGTTTATAAACTATTTTACTAGCCATAGATTCATCAAAATAAGTAAACAACACATGTAAAACAGAATCTGTCAAAAACAGAACAGTCTGTAGTAATCTGGATCAAACGTATACTTATGGAACTCATACAATTATAAAATAAATTTATGAACCCGAGGAATTTATCTATTAATCATCTGCAAAAAGAATTAACTAAATAGAACTTTCCAAATAAAAATGGAAGCAGTTCTCGTGAGCGCTAAAGTTTCTGTTTTTTACAGCATGATCAACAAGACTTTCCCCAAGTCTTCCCAACGGTTCTACTTGGCACAAACACTAATTAAAACATAAAAAACTCAATCATAACAGAGGCTAGATAAATTATTTATTACTAAACAGGAGCAAAAGGTAAGTAACAAAAATAAAATTGGGTTGCCTCCCAACAAGCGCTATCGTTTAACGCCCCTAGCTAGGCATGATGAATTCAATGATGCTCACATAAAAGATAAGAATTGAAACATAAAGAGAGCATCACGAAGAATATGACTAGCACATTTAAGCCTAACATACTTCCTATGCGTAGGGATTTTGTGAGCAAACAACTTATGGGAACTATAATCAACTAGCATAGGAAGGTAAAACAAGCATAACTTCAAAACTTTAAGCACATAGAGAGGAAACTTGATATTATTGCAATCCCTACAAGCATATGTTCCTCCCTCATAATAATTTTCAGTAGCATCATGAATGAATTCAACAATATAACTAGCATCTAAAGCATTATTTTCATGATCTATAAGCATAGAAATTTTATTACTCTCCACACAAGCAAAATTCTTCTCATTAATAGTAGTGGGAGCAAACTCAACAAAGTAACTATCATTTTATTGAAAATTGAAATCCAGACGACAAGTTTCATTGTTATTATTATTCTTTAAAGCATATGTGTCATCACAATAATCATCATAGATAGGAGGCATGATTTCATCATAATAAATTTGCTCATCAAAACTTGGGGGACAAAAAATATCTTCTTCATCAAACATAGCTTCCCCAAGCTTGTGGATTTGAATATCATTAGCATCATAGATATTCAAGGAATTCATACTAACAACATTGCAACCATGCTCATCATTCAAATATTTAGTGCCAAACATTATAATGCATTCTTCTTCTAGCACTTGAGCCCAATTATCGGAATCCTTATTCTCACAAAAGACATTAAAACGATGAAGCATATGAGGTAGACTCAATTCCAATTTTTTATAGTTTTCTTTTATAAACTAAACTAGTGATAAAACAAGAAACTAAAAGACTCGATTGCAAGATCTAAAGATATACCTTCAAGCACTAACCTCCCCGGCAACGGCGCCAGAAAAGAGCTTGATGTCTACTACACAACCTTCTTCTTGTAGACGTTGTTGGGCCTCCAAGTGCAGAGGTTTGTAGGACAGTAGCAAATTTGCCTCAAGTGGATGACCTAAGGTTTATCAATCTGTAGGAGGCGTAGGATGAAGATGGTCTCTCTCAAGCAACCCTGCAACCAAATAACAAAGAGTCTCTTGTGTCCCCAACACACCCAATACAATGGTAAATTGTATAGGTGCACTAGTTCGGCGAAGAGATGGTGATACAAGTGGTATATGGATGGTAGATAAAGGTATTTGTAATCTGAAAATATAAAAACAGCAAGGTAAAAATGAGCGTAAACGGTATTGCAATGCGTTGAAACAAGGCCTAGGGTTCATACTTTCACTAGTGCAAGTCCTCTCAACAATACTAACATAATTGGATCACATAACTATCCCTCAACATGCAACAAAGAGTCACTCCAAAGTCACTAATAGCGGAGAACAAACGAAGATATTATTGTAGGGTACGAAACCACCTCAAAGTTATCCTTTCTGATCGATCTATTCAATCGTCCGTAGTAAAATAACACGAAGCTATTCTTTCCGTTCCAATCAATCTGTTGGGCTATTCCTATAAGTGTCACAAACATCCCTAGAGTTCATACTAGAATACACCTTAAGATACAAATCAACCAAAACCCTAATGTCACCTAGATACTCCAATGTCACCTCAAGTATCCATGGGTATGATTATACGATATGCGTCACACAATCTCAGATTCATCTATTCAACCAACACATAGAACCTCAAAGAGTGCCCCAAAGTTTCTACCGGAGAATCACGACGAAAACGTGTGCCCAGCCCACCCCTATGCATAGGTTCATGGGCGGAACCCGCAAGTTGATCACCAAAACATACATCAAGTGAATCACGTGGTATCCCATTGTCACCATAGATACGCACAGCAAGACATACATCAAGTGTTCTCAAATCTTTAAAGACTCAATCCGGTAAGATTACTTCAAAAGGGGAAACTCAATTCATTACAAGAGAGTAGAGGGGGGAAGAAACATCATAGGATCCAAATATAATAGCAAAGCTCACGATACATCAAGATCGTATCATCTCAAGAACACGAGAGAGAGAGAGATCAAACACATAGCTACTGGTACATACCCTCTGCCCCGAGGGAGAACTACTCCCTCCTCGTCATGGAGAGCACTGGGATGATGAAGATGGACACCGGAGAGGGATTGCCCCCTCCGGCAGGGTGCTGGAACGGGTCTAGATTGGCTTTCGGTAGCTACGGAGGCTTCTGGCGGCGGAACTCCCGATCTTTTGTGCTCACAGATGTTTTTAGGGTATATGGAGATATATAGGCGGAAGAAGTACGTCAGGGGGGCCACGAGGGGCTCACGAGGGTGGAGGGCGCGCCCAGGGGGTGGGCGCGCCCCCTGCCTCGTGACCTCCTCGCAGATTCCCCGACGTGCACTCCAAGTCTTCTGGGCTTCTTTCCTTCCAAAAATGAGTTCAGTGAAGTTTCAGGTCAATTGGACTCCGTTTGATTTTCCTTTTCTTTGAAACCCTAAAACAAGGTAAAAACAGAGACTGGCACTGGGCTCTGGGTTAATAGGTTAGTCCCAAAAATGATAAGTGTATAATAAAGCCCATAAACATTCAAAACAGTAGATAATATAGCATGGAGCAATCAAAAATTATAGATACGTTGGAGACGTATCAGAGTACAACTTTCTCCTTTTCCGGGCCATTGTTGTTGGGGATACAGAGGGCTGAGTAAGATGGAGAACAAAAGTCCTGGTTCCATAGGAAGCTTCTACACATCACACTTTGACAGATGATCAGCTATGTTGTTTTCCACACGGGGTACGTGCTCTGTTTGCAATTCGTCAAAGTGTTCCTCCAATCTTCTCACTTCCTCAACGTATGCCTCCATCAATGGGCTTTGGTAATCCTTGTTGACTTGTCTCACCACAAGTTGTGAATGTCCTCGAACGATGAGCTTCTTAATTCCCAAGTCTGCTGCAATCCTAAGCCCAGCAAGGAGCCTTTCATACTCTGTTGTATTATTGGTTGCCTCTTACCGGGAAAAGTGCATCTGGATGACATACTTTAGGTGCTCCCTGAAGGGGGCGACGAGAAGCATGCCAGCTCCTGCACCTTGCAGGGGAAAAGCGCCATTGAAATACACGATCCATTCTTGGGGCGATTCCTTGCTGGGGATAGTTGTCTCTGGCACTTCCTCATCAGGGGTTGGCGTCCATTCTGCAATAAACTCTGCCAATGCATTGCTCTGGATTGTTGATGTGCTGCCAAACTTCAAACCAAAGTTGGGTAACTCCAAAGCCCACTCCACTATTCTTCCAGTAGCCTTGGGGTTTCGGAGTATTCCTTTGCAACTGGAAGCGAGTGACAACCGTGATCTCATGGGTTTGGAAGTAGTGGCACAGTTTCCTTGAGGCCCTGATGAGACCAAAGATCAACTTTTGCATGCCAGAGTACCTCGATCTAGCCCCCTTGTAACAAGGAGCTGACGAAATACACTAGGCGCTGCACCACTTTCTTCCTTACCGCGTCCTTGGGGTTGCTCTCGCTGTCGTGCTCACTTCTATCCTGATCCTTTTCTGACTCTTCCGATCCTTGCTCATTCTCTGCTTCATCCACTTCCCGCTGTGCTAACCACTTGGTTGGTTGCCGCTAAGTATAGCAGCAATGACTCTTGTGGTTTAGGACCAACCATGGTGGGCACAGAGGACAAGTGGGCCTTCAACTATTGCAAAGCTGGATCTGCTTCTGGAGTCCATTTCATGGGCCCTGCCTTCTTCAAAATTTTGAAGAACGGCAGGGCGTGCTCGACAGACTTGGAGATGAATCTTCTTAGCACGACAACACACCCTGTAAGATGTCTCACATCCTTGACCATCCTTTGCGCTTAGATCTGCTTGATAGCTTTAATCTTGTCAGGGTTGGATTCGATCCCCTAATGGGACACAAAGAACCCAAGCAGTTTGTCAGAGGGGACGTCAAACACACACTTCTCTGGGTTGAGCTTCAAGTTGATCTTGCATAGATTAGCAAACGTCTCCTCCAAATCCTGAATAAGGGTGGCTCTATCCTTGGTCTTGACCACAATATCATCCATATAAGCTTCTATGTTTCTATGCAGCTGTGGCTCGAAACCAATCTGGATGGCCCTTGCAAAAGTGGACCCGACACTCTTCAATCCGAATGGCATGCGGATGAAACATTACATACCACATGACGATGTCTTCTCTTCTTCTTCCTTGGACATGAAGATCTGATGATACCCAGAATATGCATCCAGAAAGGAGAGCAAATCATGTCCTGTAGTGGAATCCAAAATCTGAACGATAAGCGGCAAGGGAAACAGGTCTTTCGGGCAAGCTTTGTTGAGATGTGTGAAATCTATGTAAAGCCTCCACTTCCTGTTAGCCTTCCTGACTACCACTGGGTTTACCAACCACGTGGGGTATAGCACTCCTCTGACCAAACCATCTGCTTCAAGCTTCTTGATTTCTTCGGCAATAAACTGATGCCTCTCCAAGGCCTGCTTCCGGACTTTCTGCTTAACAGGTCAGGTGTGTGTGCAGACAGCAAGGTGGTGCTCGATTACCTCCCTGGAAACACCGGCGATATCAGATGGTTGCCAGGCAAACACATCGATATTCGCCCGCGGGAAGGCAACGAGCGCGCTTTCCTATTTGTGATTGAGGGTGGCACTGATGGTGAAAGTACCATCAACGCCAGCTAGCCCTGTCGGGACCTTCTTCACTTCGGGTGCAGTGACCTTGGATCTCTTGCTGTTGGAGCTCTCCGGCAAGTCATCAACAGGCACAACGCACTCCGAAGAGGTACGCTTCCCGGATTCCTTTCTAGTGTCCTTGCTATCCTTCTCTTTTCCTCTGTCCTCCTTGGTGGGAACTGCTACTGTTGATGCCTCTGCCGCGACTGCATCCCGGTACATCTTGTCCACGCAAATGATTGCATCCTTCTCATCTAATGGGATGGCAATGACTCCCAGAGGCCCAGGCATCTTCAAGATGTTGTAGGCATAGTGGGATGCCGCCATGAATTTAGCCAGGGCTGGGTGTCCAAGAATCCCATTATACGGCAGGGGGAGGTCAAGCACATCAAACACAATCTTCTCGGTCAAGTAGTTAAGCTCTCCCAAAAATGTCACCGGCAACGTCATCTTTCCCTTAGGG
The DNA here is from genome assembly GCF_002162155.2 of Triticum dicoccoides. Taxonomy (NCBI): domain Eukaryota; kingdom Viridiplantae; phylum Streptophyta; class Magnoliopsida; order Poales; family Poaceae; genus Triticum; species Triticum dicoccoides. The sequence goes on from NC_041392.1 coordinate 358,259,089, forward strand.
TGACTCCTACCAGGATTAACTCCTTGAAACATGCCAGTAACTTCTAGCTCTTCCTCTGCTATCTGAAGTCTTTTGATGACTATCGGGGAGATCAGATTCAACCCGGCCCCGCCGTCCACCAACATCTTTGTGACCTTGAGGTTGCAAATTGTCGGAGAGGCCAACAAAGGTAAACATCCTACCGCGGTGGTACGATTAGGATGATCCTCTTCATCAATGATGATGGGTGTGCGCGACCATTTGAGCCACTTCCGGGCCTCTGGCGCTGCTTCCACGACATTGACTTCTCGTGCCCACCGTTTGAGCTGGCGGTGGGAGGTGTGCAAAGATGCACCCCCATCAATGCACAGGGCGTTAGTGGCCTTCTGAAACCCCTACTCACTGGTTTCCTCTTCATCCCCTCCATCACTCTCATCATCACAGGTTTCCTTCTCTCAACCTCTGGCGGGTTTTCCTTGGTTCTAAAAGGGTTTGCCGGGGTGATTCACTTCACTGCCCCGACCCTTACTGCCGGTGACATTCTGGCCCTTTTCCTTGTCGCACTTCTAATATCGTGCTCTCTATCTCTTGACTAGCTGCTCAACCTAATAACACTCTTGAAGGTCATGGCCTTTGGTCCGATGAATCTTGCAATACGGCCCATCACCTTTCCCAGCCTTCTCGGCAGCCGCGGCTTCCGGGCAGTCAGTGCACACGGCAGCTTCCTTGCCGGGGCCTCAGCTTTGGCCTTCTTGCCGGTACTAGGGGTACCCGATCCTTCAACAGTCATCACTGCCTTATCCTTCTGCTTCTTGCTCTTTTTTTGACTGGTTGATTCATCATCATCCTCTGAATCGATGTTGGTGCAATCTTCCTCTCCAGGCAACTTCCTTCCCTCCTCCATCTAAGTACACTTATCCACCAACGTGTAGAGCTCCTTCACAGTCTTGGGCAACCGCACGTTCATCTTGGAATGAATCCAGCAGTTGCGCACATTGGACTAGAAGGCAGCAATCACAGCTGCCGGATGGGTATTTGGGATGTTCTTATGAACTTCGTTGAATCTCTGTAAATACTTATGAAGGGTTTCTCCTTCCTTCTATTAGAGAAGTTGCAGGTTGCTGGGCCTGCCTGGCTCTTGGTGGCCTCCGGTGAAGGCGCCAATGAACTCATGGCACAGGTCAGCCCACGACAAAATGGAGTTCTCCGGCAGGTGCATCAGCTAAGACCTCGCATTGGATTTGAGAGCCAAAGGGAAGTAGTTGGCAAACACCTTCTTATCTCTTCCCCTGGCAGCCTGAACAGCGATGGTGTAGATACTCAAAAACTCTGCCGTGTTCAGCCTCTCATCGTACTTCTCAGGTATCTCTGCCTTGAATGTGTGAACGTACGGCCAACGGACTTGCCGTAGCTCACGAGTAAAGGTAGGGCACCCGACCTCGAAGGGCAGGTACCCGCCAATATCGAGTGCGGGTTCATCGATGTCAGGGCCGTCGCACCCATCGGTCCGGCAGGGGTCGTCGTGGCGTTGTTCAATAATGATGCATGTGTCTCCCCTCTACCTATCCTCTCGGGCTCGCCATTGGCCTGGACGCGCTTGAGGGTCAGAAGAGGCCACCGAGATGTCGTCAGGGTCTTGATTTTGCTGCACTCGCGCTAGCTGCCATGATGGGGATTGCACCGTGGGGGTGGCCCCTTCCGTACGGCCAGCAGCTCGAGCCATCTTCATCGCTTGGGGAGGCCGTGGCGGGCCAGTTCACTGCGAGCCCCGAGCTTCAGCGAAACCGAGCAGACTTTGGATGGTGGAACACCATTCGTCCATCTGTTCGGCCACTGGCGGAAACCTCAGCAGTAGCTGAGCCTGCGCCATGGCCTCCGTGACTATGCTTGGCATGGGTGATGATGAACTCGGTCACACCGTCGCTCGGCTCCTGACGGTGCCAGCGGCGGTAGCACCGCGCCCCCGCTGCTGCGGGGTGACCACCTGGATGGCAGGGTGGCACAGTGAAGGCGCTCGAGGGCCAGCATCTCCGTCAGGCGCAGGAACTTGGTTGACCCGTCCCGAGGGGGCGCGTGTGCTGCGTTCGCTGCCGTGGCGGGGGCGGCCGGAGGGCGGCGATTCACCCCGGACCGAGCGCCATTCCTGGGGTATGCTCGTCGGTGAGAGGACGGGTGTGGACAGAGTAACCCTCTCACCCGTGCCTTGTGGAGCATGGCCGTCGGGGCGTTGCTAATGTTGTTCTCCTCCGATGTCTCCTGCTTCTACGTCGGCCGCGGGGGAAGTGGTAATGATGCCTCTTGCTCCGACCACGTCCCCATCAGCATCCACATCCTCGTGCGTCTCGGCATCCCCCGCAGCACCAGAGGCCGCGTGTGGCGGAGCCTTCGAGGTGGATGGATGAGCTGAAGCATCGGATTTCTTCTTGGGCGCCATGGTCGATGGCGCCGTCGAAGTTGAAGATGATGATGAAGATGATGCGTTGCACACGCCTTCAAGTTCACGCAAGCGATCCCCCTACCTGGCGCGCCAAAGATGTCGTGGGAAACCACGGCCACCTATGGGATCGGAGGGCCCCTTACTCATTCGGCAGGGGGAGGTCGCGTCGCACAAAGGGCAGACGAGCATGGACAAACTCTTAAGCACTCCCGAGGACACATGGGAATTATCGTCAAGCTAGTTTTCATCATGCTCATATGATTCGCGTTCGTTACTTTGACAATTTGATATGTGGGTGGACCGGTGCTTGGGTACTGCCCTTCCTTGGACAATCATCCCACTTATGATTAACCCCTCTTGCAAGCATCCGCAACTACGAAAGAAGAATTAAGGTAAACCTAACCATAGCATGAAACATATGGATCCAAATCAGCCCCTTACGAAGCAACACATAAACTAGGGTTTAAGCTTCTGTCACTCTAGCAACCCATCATCTACTTATTACTTCCCAATGCCTTCCCCTAGGCCCAAACAATGGTGAAGTGTCATGTAGTCAACGTTCACATAACACCACTAGAGGAAAGACAACATACATCTCATATAAATATAGAACGAATACAAAATTCACATGACTACTTATAACAAGACTTCTCCCATGTCCTCAGGAACAAACGTAACTACTCACAAATCATATTCATGTTCATAATCAGAGGGGTACTAATATGCATAAAGGATCTGAACATATAATCTTCCACCAAATAAACCAACTAGCATCAACTACAAGGAGTAATCAACACTACTAGCAACCCACAGGTACCAATCTGAGGTTTTGAGATAAAGATCGGTGGTTGGCCCCCCTCTGGTGCTTTCTTCGCACAATATTTTTAATATATTTCAAAACTGACTTTCGTGGAGTATCAGGACTTTTGGAGTTGTGCAAAATAGGTCTCTAATATTTGCTCATTTTCCAGCCCAAAATTCCACCTGCTGGCATTCTCCCTCTTCATGTAAGCCTTGTAAAATAAGAGAGAAAAGGCATAAGTATTGTGACATAATATGTAATAACAGCCCATAATGCAATATATATCGATATAAAAGCATGATGCAAAATGGACGTATCAACTCCCCCAAGCTTAGACCTCGCTTGTCCTCAAGCGGAAGCCGATATCGAAAAATATGTCCACATGTTTAGAGATAGAGGTGTCGATAAAATAAAATACAGACATGAGGGCATCATGATCATTCTTAGAACAGCAACATATATATAGTCATATGATTTCTTATGCTAAAGTAATAATCTATTCACAATGTCAAGTATGAATCAGAAACTTCATTGAAAAGCTAGCAAACTATAATCTCAGTCATTGAATCAATTTCAATTTATCATAACATCGGAAAGAGTCAATATAAGATCTTTTCAGCAAGTCCACATACTCAACTATCATTTAGTCTTTCACAATTGCTAACAATCACGCAATACTTGTGGGTATGAAGTTTTAATCGGACATAGAGAAAGATAGGGGCTTATAGTTTTGCCTCCCAACATTTTACCTCAAGGGTAATGTCAACAATAATGCTTTATGAAAACCCACATCCAATTAGCTATATATATATCAGGATCTTTCCAACACATAGTGCTTGCCAAAGGATAAAGTGTAAAAAGGAAAGGTGAAGATCACCATGACTCTTGTATAAAGTTTAAGACAAAAATAAAAGATAGGACCTTCGTAGAGGGAAGCAGAGGTTGTCATGTGCTTTTATGGTTGGATGCACAAAATCTTAATGCAAAAGAACGTCACTTTATATTGCCACTTGTGATAGGGACCTTTATTATGCAGTCCGTCGCTTTTATTTCTTCCATATCACAAGATCGCATAAAGCTTATTTTCTCCACACTAATATATCATACATATTTAGAGAGCAATTTTTATTGCTTGCAACAATGACAACTTACTTGAAGGATCTTACTCAATCCATAGGTAGATATGGTGGACTCTCATGGCAAAATTGGGTTTAAGGATATTTGGAAGCACAAGTAGTATCTCTACTTGGTGCAAATAATTTGGCCAGCATGAGGGGGGAAGGCAAGATCAACATGTTGGATGATCCATAACAATATAATTTATTTCGGATATAAGAAAACATAACCCATTACGTTGTCTTCCTTGTCCAACATCAACTTCTTGGCATGTCATATTTTATTGAGTGCTCACAATCATAAAAGGTGTCCAAGATAGTATATTTATATGTGAAAACCTCTCTTTCTTTATTACTTCCTATTAATTGCAACGATGACCAAAACTATGTTTGTCAACCCTCAACAACTTTTATTCATCATACTCTTTATATGTGAAGTCATTACTCTCCATAAGATCAATATGATCTCTTTATTTCTTTTTATTATCTCTTTTATTCCCTTAAGATCATAGCAAGATAACCAAGCCCTTGAGTCAAGACTAATCTTTATTATATATAACTCACGGACTTGATTACATAGATAAGGATCAACACAAACCTCAAAGCTAGATCATACTAAAATTTATTCTACTAGATCAAGATATAATCAAAAGGATCGAACTAAGAAAAATGGTAAAGATAGAAGTGTGATGGTGATACGATATCGGGGCACTCCCCCAAGCTTGGCAATTGCCAAGGGGAGTGCCCATACCCGATACTCGGTTCTCCTTTGGTGGTGGTGATGGTGGTGGTGATGATGACAATTGTGCCTTCAGCTTTTTCATATTGTAGATGAGGAGAGCAATTTCCTCCGTTAAATCATCGACCTCCAACTCTAGCTTCAAGATCTTGTCACATAAATCTCCTTTGCTCTTCTGCCAAAAACGAGAAGGAATAGATCGGTTATTAGACCGTAGCCCTCTTAGGGAGACTATACTTCTTGAACTTCACGTGCATATCCCCAGGTTGAGGTAGAGGAACATCCTCCTCCTCCGAACTTGAATCATCGATCCTCATCAAATGAGCATCCTTGTCGGTGTCAAAACCGGCAGATCTCGGGTAGTGGGTCCCGAACTGTGCGTCTAGGCCGGATGGTAACAGGAGGCAGGGAACACGATGTTTTACCCAGGTTCGGGCCCTCTTGATGGAGGTAAAACCCTACGTCCTGCTTGATTAATATTGATGATATGGGTAGTACAAGAGTAGATCTACCACGAGATCAAGGAGGCTAAACCCTAGAAGCTAGCCTATGGTATGATTGTTGTGTATGGAGTTGATTGCCTACGGACTACAACCCTCCAGTTTATATAGACAACGAATAGGGTTAGGGTTACACAGAGTCGGTTACAATGGTAGGAGATCTTGAATATCCGCATCGCCAAGCTTGCCTTCCACGCCAAGGAAAGTCCCATCCGGACATGGGACGAAGTCTTCAATCTTGGATCTTCATAGTCCAGGAGTCCGGCTGAAGGTAGTCCTGCTACCCGAACACCCCCTAATCCAGGACTCCCTTAGTAGCCCCTGAACCAGGCTTCAATGACGACGAGTCCGGCGCACAAATTGTCTTCGGCATTGCAAGGCAGGTTCCTCCTCCAAGTCCTTCATAGAAGATTGTAAACACCAAGAGTAGTGTCCGACTCTGCAAAATAAGCTTCCACATATTGCCATAGAGAGAATAATATTAACACAAACCAAATCTGCTGACGTATTCCGCAGTGCGTCATCACACTACAGCCAAGTCCTTTACTTGAATCGTTTTTATTTTTCCACCTCAGCATGTTTTGCGAGGCGGTTTCCTTGGCACGTCTTGCCAAAGCAGAGATCGTGTACCCCCTTTACGGGATTCTCATCAATACGGACGTGGGTAATGCAATCGCACCACTTATCACGGCGCTTGGGAGGTAAGCGAGTTTTACTAGGCAGGTGGGGACGCACAACCGCATCCGCCCATATAAGGGGATAAGGATCCACCTTTTTACCTACGCCATCTTCCTCCTTTGCCTATCCATCTCCTGCGCACTCGAGATCCAGCGCCCAAGCCCGCACTTCCCACCTCAACCTTCTCCAGCAATGTCCGGAGTGGGAGGCAAGTGGATGGCCTCCTCCGTCACGGAGGGCCATGTCAAAAAGCTAAGGAAGGCCGGATACTTGTCCAAAGACATTGCGCACCGACTTCCCGAGGAGGGGCAGCTTCTCCCCACCCCAAGGCCCCATGAGAGGGTAGTATTCCTTCCCCACTTCCTCCGCGGACTGGGTTTTCCACTCCATCCATTTGTCCGGGGGCTCATGTTTTACTATGGCCTGGATTTCCACGATCTGTCCCTGAACTTCGTCCTCAACATCTCGGCGTTTATCGTCGTGTGCGAGGCTTTCCTCCGCATTCGCCCCCATTTCGGCCTCTAGCTCAAGACCTTCAACGTCAAGCCCAAGGTGGTGCACGGCAGCCAGGCGGAGTGCGGAGGCGCCATGGCGGGCAAGATGGCCAACGTCCTATGGCTCGAGGGCTCCTTCGTGGAGACCCTGAAGGGGTGGCAATCGTGGTGGTTTTACATCACCGAGCCGCGCGATCCGAAATGGATCGCAACCCCCGAGTTCCGATCCGGACCCCCCACGCGGCTTATGTCTTGGAAAGAGACGGGCCTGTCGTGGGGCGACGAAAAAGAGGTGACCGGACTGCAGACATGCATCCAGTCCCTGGTGAGCAAGCCGATCAAGCTCGTCAATGTAGTCCAGGTTATGCTCGTCCGCCGGATCCTCCCGTGTCAACAACGGGACTTTAATCTGTGGGAGTTCGACCCGGCGCAGCACCAAACCCTTAACAGGCTCTTCGACACGACGTATGAAGACGTCTGGAAGGTGCTAACCAAAGGCGCCGAGGCTCCCACATCCGCTTCCGAGGACCGCAGATACAGCTCGCGGCGTCACGCTAGCGAGGTAAGCTATTTTCACCTTTTACAGGATGTTAAGTTTCTTCATAGTCTGACTCTATGCGGGATCTAAACTCCCTCACCTTTGACAGGCTTGGCAGGCGCAGTCCGGATCGATTAACTGTTTGGCTCCCTTGCCTGAAGACCCAGCCCCTGCTCTCCTAGTGAAGCTGCTGGTTCCGGCGCCTTATGTGGTGCCGGAGAAGAAGGCCACGGGGACTCGAAAGAGTGTCCGTAATGTGGTGGTGTCGGACTCGTCATCCGACGAGTTCGAGACGCTCTCCTCCCGTGAGAACGAGGAGGAGAAGAAAAAAACTCTCCCCCTCCAGCGGGGGGAGGAAAGAAAAGGAAGGCCGCCCCAACGGGGGAGGCCGAAGGGTCCAGGGAGAGGAAGGCCCCTCCGCCGAACTATTCCCCCGACTCCGAAGAGGACGAAGAGGAGTGGCCAGATAGGGCCAAGCATCCGGCGAAATCGTAAGTATTCGGATATCAGAGTAACTCATGACGTTCCTTTGTCGCACATCTTTCCCTAATGTCGAACATAATTATGCAGCCCGCCCCGGGCCGAACTCAACGAGTCGTCGAGCGGCTCCCTGGATTCATCGGACATGAACTCAGTTCCGCCCGCTGTCTCCCCCCGCACTGCGGACGACGCCGAAGTGGCGTCGCAACAAGCTCCAAGGCAGGAGGAGGTGGTCCTGGAGGAGCCGCAAGGCGACCTCCCGGACCCCAGGAGTAAAGGGGACAAGACCCCCCAGGGCTCCAAGTCCGGCTTTGTGCCGGATACCATGCCGGAATCTTCAACAGTTCCGGACCGCGGTAGGCGAACTCCTTCCAAGAGGAGCAAGCCTTCTGAGCCGGCGGCCTCCGTCCAACCGGAGGTGCCGGACAATCTGCTTGAGGTGCATGACGGCGCCTCCATCGACGAGGAGCACCGTACTATTATGAGTACGGTGATCCAGAAGGTTCAGTCCGCCAAGAGCAGACTGACTGAAGCTTGCGCTAGCCTTCTAACAGGCTTCGAGGTAAGTAAACATATATAAAAATAGTACCGCATAGACAGTAGCCCCTGAGGCTCTGTTTGGCGTTCGGAAAGAAAAGCCGAATAGAGGATCTAGTAAATTTCGCAGGAGTCTAACAATAAAGAGTCAATATGCGTGTGCAGGCTTCGCTGCTATCCACCGCCGCACTGACTGCGGAGGTGGGTGTCCTGAAACAGGACCTCAAGCGGACCGAGCAAGAGCTCGGCCTTGCCAAGCGGCAGCTCGAGGAAAAAGAAGGTAGGAAATACCTTACAAAAAAAGTGCCTATAGAGAGGCGTGATTGCAAAAAATAACAGGATTGCACTGCTTATTATAGGGGCCACGACTGAGGTGGCGACCCTCAAGCAGGCGCTGTCTGAGGCCGAAAAGAAAACGGCCACGGAGCGCACCGAGCGAGAGAAACTTGGGGCTCAGGTCAGTGAGGTGCAGCAAGAGCTTCAGTCTCTCATGAAAAAACATGAGATTTTGGAGCTTGAGTCAAAGACCCAAGCGTCCGAGCTCGCGGCGGCCCTTGAAACTGCCAAGTCTGCCAAGGCCGAAGCCCAAAAGGCCCTCCAAGAGTTGGAGGAGATGAAGAAGATAGCAGCAGGTAAGGCATTCTTTATGCAAAGCAGAAATATAAAAGTAAACTACTTGTTACTTACCCGAATCCAGAGTTCTCCAGGGGCATTCGCAGATCTTCCCTGCAGCGTATCCGATGCCGCCGCATTCTACCGAGCTGAAGAGGGCAGCTCGACGGAGAAGGTGTTCTGGTCTCAGTATGCTGAGGCCGGACACCCTGTGCCCTTGAGCGACCAGCTGAAACAGTTGGTCGAGCTCCACAAGGCGGCCGAACAGGCCATGAAGGGCTTCATAGTTCGGCTGTGGCCTGGAGAGGCCCTGCTTGGGAGCTACTTCGGGCTGGTGCGGCGGCTGGTGGAGGCCTGTCCAAGGCTCGAGGTCATTAAGCGCTCCGTCTGCATCGAAGGTGCCTGTCGGGCCCTTGCCCGTGCAAAGGTGCACTGGGGTAAGCTGGATGGTGAGAAGCTTGTGAAGGACGGGCCGCCGCCGGGGAAGGAGCATCGCAAGCCCGAGAACTATTACAAGGATGTTCTTGCGGGTGCCCGCCTTGTGGCGGATGAATGTACCAAGGATGTAATTTTTGAATAAACTCGCTCATTTTTATCCTGTGCGCTGAAAACTTGTTCATGGGCGCTTAAGCAATGCTTGTTGAATTTAAAATATTATTTTCTGTGCGGCCATTTATCAAAAAATTGAGAGATGGCCAGTCGTCGGCTTTTGCCCCCATGCCACTAGTGCTGGGGTGTTCGGGATAAACCTGAGCGCTCTTTTTCCCATAGTTGGGTCCTTCGAGGGAGGCGCTCAGCACAACGAACCAGGCAATCGGACTATAATGCTTGAACACTCTCACTTAGCCATAGAACTTTATAATTTTAAATTTCGGAGAAGCCCCTAGTTCAGAAGACCGAGTTCGGGGCACTATCCACGCCTTGGCCGGACAAATCCGGCTCCTCGCTCGAAGCGGCATAAGTCTTTAGGGACTCGAAAAACCTCTCGAACAGCGACCAGTCTCTCGCCTCATCATGACAGTCAGTTTTAGCTTTCTCCACTGAGGTGCTTAACCCAGCTCAACCGGGGCACAATCGCAGTGGTTCTCCTAGTGCTACCTTAGCTGATATAGCGGAACGTAAGGCACCAAAACATAGGAGCCGGGCAAACCCAACTATTGACCCAAATCATGATTCGAAGCCGATGCATATAGTGCTATAAGTTCGGGGTGCCGCACTTGTGAAAGTGTACGAACTTCTCACACCATATTAAAGGGTACTTAAGCCCCTGGCGTACTTGCCGTACCACGGTGTACGGGTGCAACATGTCATTAATGAACATATATAAAAGAGAGTAATGCAGAAAATAGACAAAAGCTATGCATTGTTTATAGAGAGGCTATTTATCAAAGCCGAACGATACAAATAGTGCGGTAAGCAAAAGATATTGGACTATTCAGTATGTCCTGACTAGGGGCAGGCCGCGGAATTGTATTTAAAACAGGTATACCGCTCGTAATAGAGACCACCTGGGAGTTCCATAATGCGGCATTGCTTGTCTGCCTCCCTGGATCTTGCATCGTTTGTGCGGTAGTCGAATTGCCGGACAGGTCGTCCGAAGTATGGAGTCCTGGGAGTAAGAAAAAATTAAAAAAAAAGAATCCGGCAGCCCCTAGTACGTTTTAAGCCGTATTTTGGGCGTGCCATTATTGTGCCCCTTCCCCTGTGCCCATGGTATTTCAAGGGCGTAGTTATGTACGCGAGGTACTGGTTTCGCTATGTCGCGAAGGCTGGGGTTGGGCTGCATTGCTACGCTTGCTCAGAGTGTGCCAGGCGGTCCTGCTGTGGGTTACTCCGGGCGTGCTTGGCACTGTCTGACTTTTTAATGGCTGGACTGGAGAATTGCCTGAGAAGGCTACTTTGTACCTCCGCTGCGAGAGCCGCCGTATGCTCCTCCCTACGGAGGGAGCGTTCGGTGTTTCCGTTGACCGTAATTACTCCTCGAGGGCCTGGCATCTTGAGCTTGAGATATGCGTAGTGCGGCACCGCATTGAATTTTGCGAATGCGGTTCGTCAGAGCAAGGCGTGATAGCCACTGCGAAACGGGACTATACCGAAGATTAACTCTTCGCTTCGGAAATTGTCCGGGGATCCGAAGACCACGTCAAGTGTTACTGAGCCTGTACAGTTGGCTTCTACACCTGGTATAACGCCTTTAAAGGTCGTTCTTGTGGGCTTAATCCTTGAGGGATCTATGCCCATTTTCCGCACTGTATCCTGATAAAGCAGGTTCAGGCTATTGCCGCCGTCCATGAGGACTCTTGTGAGATGAAATCCGTCGATGATTGGGTCGAGAACCAATGCGGCGAAGCCACCATGACGGATGCTAATGGGATGGTCCCTTCGATCAAAAGTGATCGGGCAGGAGGACCATGGGTTGAACTTTGGGGCGACTGGCTCCATCGCGTATACGTCCCGTAGCGCACGCTTCCGCTCCCGCTTGGGAATGTGGGTTGCGTATATCATGTTCACCGTCCGCACTTGTGGGGGAAAGCCCTTCTGTCCATTGTTGTTCGGCGGCTTGGGCTCCTCGTCGTCACTGTGGAGCCCCTTGTCTCTGTTTTTAGCCCTTAACTTGCCTGACTGCTTGAACACCCAACAATCCTGTTAGTGTGATTGGCTGGCCTTTCGGGGGTGCCATGTATCTGGCACAAGCGATCGAGTATTCAGTCCAAACTGGACGGGCCCTGAGTATTCTTGTTGAATGGCTTTTCCGCTGACCGGATTTATAGCCTTTGAATCCGGCATTGACTGTCGTGTCTTCATTGCTGTCGCTATTAACACGGCGTTTTTGCTTATTCCGACGTGTCCTGCCACTTTTGTCCTTGGTATCCGAATTACCAGGGTTCTTTGATAAGTTGTTACTGCGAGCTAGCCAGCTGTCTTCTCCCGCGCAGAAGCGGGTCATGAGTGTCGTGAGGGCTGCCATGGATTTCGGCTTTTCCTGTCCCAGGTGTCGGGCAAGCCACTCGTCGCGGATGTTATGCTTGAAGGCTGCTAGGGCCTCTGCGTCCGGACAGTCGACTATCTGGTTTTTCTTTGTTAGGAACCGTGTCCAGAATTGTCTGGCCGATTCTTCTGGCTGCTGAATTATGTGGCTTAAGTCGTCGGCATCCGGCGGTCGCACGTAAGTGCCCTGGAAGTTGTCGAGGAATGCGGCTTCCAGGTCCTCCCCAGAACCGATTGAGTCTGCTGGCAAGCTGTTAAGCCAATGCCGGGCGGTCCTTTAAGTTTGAGCGGGAGGTATTTGATGGCGTGTAGATCATTGTCGTGTGCCATGTGGATGTGAAGGAGATAATCCTCGATCCATACCGCCGGATCTGTTGTGCCATCGTATGATTCGATGTTTACGGGTTTGAAACCCTCTAGGATTTTATGATCCATTACTTCATTCGTGAAGCATAGCGGGTGTGCGGCGCCTCTGTACTGGGCTATATCACGACGCAGCTCGGAAGAGCTATGTCTGTTGTGTTCGGCCCGGCCGGATTTGTTGTATCCGGAGTGAAGATCATTGTCACATGTCGTAGGGCGCCTGCGCGATCCGTAGATCGATCTTGTTTGTCTTGCCTTATCCTCCAGTATGTCTCGCAGGTCGGGCGCATTTTCCCGTGCCTTAGTTGAGCGGCATTGGGGCATGGCTTGGGTGGAGGGCCGAGAGGCCTCTCTGTCACGGCCGCGAGGTGGCCGGTCTGCCATGTCATGCGCTGGTGATGTAGGTGCTTCCTCCTCTGATCGGGGTAGCGGCCTGCGCTTCGGGTAACTCTTGGAGGGGCGTTCGAGTTTATACTCTTCAGCCGCGAGGACTTCAGTCCATCTGTCAGCTAGCAAATCTTGGGCAGCTCTAAGCTGTTGCTGCTTTTTCTTGAGGCTGCTTGCCGTGGCTAAAAGCCTGCGTTTGAAACGCTCTTGTTCGGCGGGGTCTGATGGTATAACGAATTCGTCGTCATCGAGGCTTGCCTCGTCTTCGGAGGGAGGCGTATAGTTATCATCCTCGACCTCTCGGTCTGCTGCTCTCTCATGAGGGCTGGCTTCTCGATGTTCCTGTGCCGAATCTTGCTGAGGTGGGTGTTCCTCGGCGCTATCCGGGGTAGTATTATCTCCCGTGCCGGAACCTCCGTTTTTGTTTTGGCGGGATTTAGAGCGGCGCCGCTGACGCTGGCGCTTTGGCTGTTTCTTGGGGGCGTCATCCCCACTGTTCCATCGCCATCTCCATCTTTTGGAGTGTCCACCATATATATGTCATATGACGCGGTGGCCTTCCAGCGCCCTACAGGTGCTGGTTCCTGTTCGTCTCCTACATTGTCGTCCATGCCGTGGATGTCTTCGGAGCTGAAGTCAAGCATGTCGGTTAGATCGTCGACAGTGGCTACAAAGTGGGTGGTGGGTGGGCTTTGAATTTCCTCATCGTCCGTATTCCACCCTCGCTGACCGTAGTCCGGCCAGGGCTCTCCTGATAAAGAGAGAGACTTAAGAGAATTCAGGATGTCGCCAAAAGGCGAATGCTGAAAGATATCTGCGGCTGTGGACTCCATTATCGGCGCCCAACCGGATTTGATTGGCAGGGGCGCGAGTGTTGGAAATATGCCCTAGAGGCAATAATAAAAGTATTATTATATTTCATTGTTCATGATAATTGTCTTTTATTCATGCTATAACTGTATTATCCGGAAATCGTAATACACGTGTGAATACTTAGACCACACTATGTCCCTGGTAAGCCTCTAGTTGACCAGCTCGTTGTGATCAACAGATAGTCATGGTTTCCTGACTATGGACATTGGATGTCGTTGATAACGGGATCACATCATGAGGAGAATGATGTGATGGACAAGACCCAATCCTAAGCATAGCATAAAAGATCGTGTAGTTCGTTTTGCTAGAGCTTTGCAAGTGTCAAGTATCTCTTCCTTCGACCATGAGATCGTGTAACTCCCGGATACCGTAAGAGTGCATTGGGTGTATCAAACGTCACAACGTAACTGGGTGACTATAAAGGTGCATTACAGGTATCTCCGAAAGTAGCTGTTGGGTTGACACGGATCGAGACTGGGATTTGTCACTCCGTATGACGGAGAGGTATCTCTGGGCCCACTCGGTAATGCATCATCATATTGAGCTCAATGTGACCAAGGTGTTGGACACGGGATCATGCATTACGGTACGAGTAAAGTGACTTGCCGGTAACGAGACTGAACAAGGTATTGGGATACCGACGATCGAGTCTCGGGCAAGTAACGTACCGATTGACAAAGGGAATTGCATACAGGATTTGATCGAATCCTCGACATAGTGGTTCATCCGATGACAACATCGAGGAGCATGTGGGAGCCATCATGGGTATCCAGATCCCGCTGATGGTTATTGACTGAGAGAGTCTCAGTCATGTCTGCATGTCTCCCGAACCCGTAGGGTCTACACACTTAAGGTTCAGTTACGCTAGGGTTATAGGGATATGTATATGCAGTAACCCGAATGTTGTTCGGAGTCCCGGATGAGATCCCGGACGTCACGAGGAGTTCCGGAATGGTCCGGAGGTAAAGATTTATATATGGGAAGTCCTGTTTCGGGCATCGGGACAAATTTCGGGGTTATCGGTATTGTACCGGGACCACCGGAAGGGTCCCGGGGGTCCACCGGGTGGGTCCACCTGTCCCGGGGGGCCACATGGGCTGTAGGGGGGTGCGCCTTGGCCTAATGGGCCAAGGGCACCAGCCCCACATAGGCCCATGCGCCTAGGGTTTAAGGGGGCAAGAGTCCTAGGAGGGTAAGGCACCTCCTAGGTGCCTTGGGGGGAGGGAAAACCCCCCTTGGCCGCCGCACCCCCTAGGAGATTGGATCTCCTAGGGCCGGCCACCCCCCCTTGGCACCCCTATATATAGTGGGGGAGAGGAGGGACTTCATACCTGAACGCCCTGGCCTTTGGTTGCCTCCTTCTCCCTCCCCAACACCTCCTCCACCTCCATAGTGCTTAGCGAAGCTCTGCCGGAGTACTGCAGCTCCATCAACACCATGCCGTCGTGCTGCTGCTGGTGCCATCTCCCTCAACCTCTCCTCCCTTCCTTGCTGGATCAAGAAGGAGGAGACGTGGCTGTTCCGTACGTGTGTTGAACGCGGAGGTGCCGTCCGTTTGGCGCTGGTCATTGGTGATTTGGATCACGTCGAGTACGACTACATCATCACCTTGCAAGCTTCCGCACGCGATCTACAAGTGGTATGTAGATGCAAACTCTCTCCCTAGACTCGTTGCTTAGATGAACTCATAGATGGATCTTGGTGAAACCGTAGGAAAAATTTTAATTTTCTGCAACGTTCCCCAACAGTGGCATCATGAGCTAGGTCTATGCGTAGTTCTCTTTGCACGAGTAGAACACAACTTTGTTGTGGGCGTGGATTTTGTCATCTTACTTGCCTCTACTAGTCTTTTCTTGCTCAACGGTATTGTGGGATGAAGCGGCCCGGACCAACCTTACACGTACTCTTACGTGAGACCGGTTCCACCGACTGACATGCACAAGTTGCATAAGGTGGCTGGCGGGTGTCTGTCTCTCCCACCTTAGTTGGAGCGGAATCGATGAACAGGGCCCTTATGAAGGGTAAATAGAATTTGACAAAATCACGTTGTGGTGATTCGTAGGTAAGAAAACGTTCTTGCTAGAACCCAATTGCAGCCACGTAAAAGATGCAACAACAATTAGAGGACGTCTAACTTGTTTTTGCAGCGATTGATCATGTGATGTGATATGGCCAGAAGTTGTGATGAATGATGAATTGTGATGTATGAGATCATGTTCTTTGTAATAGGATTCACGACTTGCATGTCGATGAGTATGACAACCGGCAGGAGCCATAGGAGTTGTCATTATTTTTTGTATGACCTGCGTGTCATTGAATAACGTCATGTAAACTACTTTACTTTATTGCTAAACGTTAGTCATAGAAGTAGAAGTAGTCGTTGGCGTGACAACTTCATGAAGACACGATGATGGAGATCATGATGATGGAGATCATGGTGTCAAGCCGGTGACAAGATGATCATGGAGCCCCGAAGATGAAGATCAATGGAGCTATATGATATTATAAAATTTCAAGAAGTGTTCTCCCCTAACTGTGCACCGTTGCTACAGTTCGTCGTTTCTAAGCACCACGTGATGATCGGGTGTGATGGATTCTTACGTTCACATACAACGGGTGTAAGACAGTTTTACACAGCGAAAACACTTAGGGTTTACTTGACGAGCCTAGCATGTGCAGACATGGCCTCGGAACACGGAGACCGAAAGGTCGAACACGAGTCGTATGGAAGATACGATCAACATGAAAATGTTCACCGACGATGACTAGTCCGTCTCACGTGATGATCGGACACGGGCTAGTCGACTCGGATCGTGTAACACTTAGATGACTAAAGGGATGTCTAATCTAAGTGGGAGTTCATAATTTGATTAGAACTTTATTATCATGAACTTAGTCTAAAACCTTTGCAAATATGTCTTGTAGATCTATGGCCAACGCTAATGTCAACATGAACTTCAACGCGTTCCTAGAGAAAACCAAGCTGAAAGATGATGGCAGCAACTATACGGACTGGGTCCGGAACCTGAGGATCATCCTCATAGCTGCCAGGAAACAATATGTCCTAGAAGGACCGCTAGGTGACGCTCCCGTCCCAGAGAACCAAGACATTATGAATGCTTGGCAGTCTCGCGCTGATGATTACTCCCTCGTTCAGTGCGGCATGCTTTACAGCTTAGAACCGGGGCTCCAAAAGCGTTTTGAGCATCACGGAGCATATGAGATGTTCGAAGAGCTGAAACTAGTTTTTCAAGCTCATGCCCGGGTCGAGAGATATGATGTCTCTGACAAGTTCTACAGTTGTAAGATGGAGGAAAACAGTTCTGTCAGTGAGCACATCCTAAAGATGTCTGGGTTGCACAACCGTATGACCCAGCTGAACATTAACCTCCCAGATGAGGCGGTTATTGACAGAATCCTCCAGTCGCTCCCACCAAGCTACAAGAGCTTTGTGATGAACTACAACATGCAGGGAATGGAAAAGACCATTCCTGAAGTGTTCTCGATGCTGAAGTCAGCAGAGGCTGAAATCAAGAAAGAACATCAAGTGTTGATGGTCAATAAGACCACTAAGTTCAAGAAGGGCAAGGGTAAGAAGAACTTCAAGAAGGACGGCAAAGATGTTGCCGCGCCTGGTAAGCCAGTTACCGGGAAGAAGTCAAAGAATGGACCCAAGCCTGAGACTGAGTGCTTTTATTGCAAGGGGAAGGGTCACTGGAAGCGGAACTGCCCCAAATACTTAGCGGATAAGAAGGCCGGCAACACCAAAGGTATATTTGATATACATGTGATTGATGTGTACCTTACCAGTACTCGTAGTAACTCCTGGGTATTTGATACCGGTGCCATTGCTCATATTTGTAACTCACAGCAGGAGCTGCGGAATAAACGGAGACTGGCGAAGGACGAGGTGACGATGCGCGTCGGGAATGGTTCCAGAGTCGATGTGATCGCCGTCGGCACGCTGCCTCTACATTTACCTACGGGATTAGTTTTGAACCTTAATAATTGTTATTTAGTGCCAAGTTTGAGCATGAACATTGTATCTGGATCTCATTTAATACGAGATGGCCACTCATTTAAGTCTGAGAATAATGGTTGTTCGATTTATATGAGAGATATGTTTTATGGTCATGCTCCGATGGTCAATGGTTTATTCTTAATGAATCTCGAGCGTAATATTACACATGTTCATAGTGTAGATGCCAAAAGATTTAAAGTTGATAACGATAGTCCCACATACTTGTGGCACTGCCGCCTCGGTCACATTGGTGTCAAGCGCATGAAGAAGCTCCATGCCGATGGACTTTTAGAGTCTCTTGATTATGAATCGTTTGACACGTGCGAACCATGCCTCTTAGGTAAAATGACCAAGACGCCATTCTCCGGAACAATGGAGCGAGCAACCAACTTGTTGGAAATCATACATACCGATGTGTGCGGTCCAATGAGCGTTGAGGCTCGCGGAGGATATCGTTATGTTCTCACTCTCACAGATGACTTGAGTAGATATGGGTATGTCTACTTAATGAAACACAAGTCTGAGACCTTTGAAAAGTTCAAGGAATTTCAGAATGAGGTGGAGAATCAACGTGACCGAAAGATAAAATTCTTACGATCAGATCATGGAGGAGAATACTTAAGTCACGAATTTGGTACACACTTAAAGAAATGTGGAATCGTTTCACAGCTCACGCCGCCTGGAACACCTCAGCGAAACGGTGTGTCCGAACGTCGTAATCGCACTCTATTGGATATGGTGCGGTCTATGATGTCTCTTACCGATTTACCGCTATCATTTTGGGGATACGCTCTAGAGACAGCTACATTCACTTTAAATAGGGCACCGTCTAAATCCGTTGAGACGACACCGTATGAATTATGGTTTGGCAAGAAACCTAAGTTGTCGTTTCTAAAAGTTTGGGGATGCGAAGCTTATGTCAAGAAACTTCAACCTGAAAAGCTCGAACCCAAGTCGGAAAAATGCGTATTCATAGGATACCCTAAGGAAACTATAGGGTATACCTTCTACTTAAGATCCGAAGGCAAGATCTTTGTTGCCAAGAACGGATGCTTTCTGGAAAAAGAGTTTCTCTCGAAAGAAGTAAGTGGGAGGAAAGTAGAACTCGATGAAGTACTACCTCTTGAGCGGGATAGTGACGCAGCACAGGAAACCGTTCCTGTGATGCCCACACCAACTGAAGAGGAAAACCATGATAATGATCAAAGTACTTCGGATCAAGTTACTGCTGAACTTCGTAGGTCCACAAGGACACGTTCCGCACCAGAGTGGTACGGCAACCCTGTCCTGGAAATCATGTTGTTAGATAACAATGAACCTTCGAACTATGAAGAAGCAATGGCGGGCCCGGATTCCAACAAATGGCTTGAAGCCATGAAATCCGAGATAGAATCCATGTATGAAAACAAAGTATGGACTTTGACAGACTTGCCCGATGATCGGCGAGCGATAGAAAACAAATGGATCTTTAAGAAGAAGACGGACGCGGATGGTAATGTTACCATCTATAAAGCTCGAGTTGTCGCTAAGGGTTATCGACAGGTTCAAGGGATTGACTACGACGAGACATTCTCTCCCGTAGCGAAGCTAAAGTCCGTCCGAATCATGTTAGCAATTGCCGCATACTATGATTATGAGATATGGCAGATGGACGTCAAAACAGCATTCCTTAACGGGCATCTTAAGGAAGAACTGTATATGATGCAGCCGGAAGGTTTTGTCGATCCTCGGAACGCTAACAAAGTATGCAAGCTCCAGCGATCCATTTATGGACTGGTGCAAGCATCTCGGAGTTGGAACATTCGCTTTGATGAGATGATCAAAGCGTTTGGGTTTATGCAGACTTATGGAGAAGCCTGCGTTTACAAGAAAGTGAGTGGGAGCTCTGTAGCATTTCTCATATTATATGTAGATGACATACTCCTGAAGGGAAATAATATAGAATTTCTGGACAGCATTAAGGCCTACTTGAATAAGTGTTTTTCAATGAAGGACCTTGGAGAAGCTGCTTATATATTAGGCATCAAGATCTATAGAGATAGATCGAGACGCCTCATAGGTCTTTCACAAAGCACATACCTTGATAAGATTTTGAAGAGATTCAGAATGGATCAGTCCAAGAAGGGGTTCTTGCCTATGTTACAAGGTATGAGACTGAGCTCAGCTCAGTCACCGACCACGGCAAAAGATAAAGAAGAGATGAGTGTCATCCCCTATGCTTCAGCCATAGGATCTATTATGTATGCCATGCTGTGTACCAGACCCGATGTAAACCTTGCCGTAAGTTTGGTAGCAAGATACCAAAGTAATCCCGGCAAGGAACACTGGACAGCGGTCAAGAATATCCTGAAGTACCTGAAAAGGACAAAGGACGTGTTTCTCGTTTATGGAGGAGACGAAGAGCTCGTCGTAAAGGGTTACGTCGATGCTAGCTTCGACTCAGATCTGGATGACTCTAAGTCACAAACCGGATACGTGTATATGTTGAATGGTGGAGCAGTAAGCTGGTGCAGCTGCAAGCAGAGCGTCGTGGCGGGATCTACGTGTGAAGCGGAGTACATGGCAGCCTCGGAGGCAGCACATGAAGCGATTTGGGTGAAGGAGTTCATCACCGACCTAGGAGTCATACCCAATGCGTCGGGGCCGATCAAACTCTTCTTTGACAACACTGGAGCTATTGCCCTCGCGAAGGAGCCCAGGTTTCACAAGAAGACCAGGCACATCAAGCGTCGTTTCAACTCCATCCGTGAAAATGTTCAAGATGGAGACATAGAGATTTGCAAAGTGCACACGGATCTGAATGTCGCAGATCCGCTGACTAAACCTCTCTCGCGTGCAAAACATGATCAACACCAGAACTCTATGGGTGTTCGATTCATCACAATGTAACTAGATTAGTGACTCTAGTGCAAGTGGGAGACTGTTGGAAATATGCCCTAGAGGCAATAATAAAAGTATTATTATATTTCATTGTTCATGATAATTGTCTTTTATTCATGCTATAACTGTATTATCCGGAAATCGTAATACACGTGTGAATACTTAGACCACACAATGTCCCTGGTAAGCCTCTAGTTGACCAGCTTGTTGTGATCAACAGATAGTCATGGTTTCCTGACTATGGACATTGGATGTCATTGATAACGGGATCACATCATTAGGAGAATGATGTGATGGACAAGACCCAATCCTAAGCATAGCATAAAAGATCGTGTAGTTCGTTTTGCTAGAGCTTTGCAAGTGTCAAGTATCTCTTCCTTCGACCATGAGATCGTGTAACTCCCGGATACCGTAAGAATGCCTTGGGTGTACCAAACGTCACAACGTAACTGGGTGACTATAAAGGTACATTACAGGTATCTCCGAAAGTAGCTGTTGGGTTGACACGGATCGAGACTGGGATTTGTCACTCCGTATGACGGAGAGGTATCTCTGGGCCCACTCGGTAATGCATCATCATCATATTGAGCTCAATGTGACCAAGGTGTTGGACACGGGATCATGCATTACGGTACGA
Organism: Triticum dicoccoides; assembly: GCF_002162155.2. Lineage (NCBI taxonomy): Eukaryota > Viridiplantae > Streptophyta > Magnoliopsida > Poales > Poaceae > Triticum > Triticum dicoccoides. Next base: position 358,280,149 of record NC_041392.1, read on the forward strand.
GTAAAGTGACTTGCCGGTAACGAGACCGAACAAGGTATTGGGATACCGACGATCGAGTCTCGGGCAAGTAACGTACCGATTGACAAAGGGAATTGCATACAGGGTTTGATCGAATCCTCGACATAGTGGTTCATCCGATGACAACATCGAGGAGCATGTGGGAGCCATCATGGGTATCCAGATCCCGCTGATGGTTATTGACTGAGATAGTCTCGGTCATGTCTGCATGTCTCCCGAACCCGTAGGGTCTACACACTTAAGGTTCAGTTACGCTAGGGTTATAGGGATATGTATATGCAGTAACCCGAATGTTGTTCGGAGTCCCGGATGAGATCCCGGACGTCACGAGGAGTTCCGGAATGGTCCGGAGGTAAAGATTTATATATGGGAAGTCCTGTTTCGGGCATCGGGACAAGTTTCGGGGTTATCGGTATTGTACCGGGACCACCGGAAGGGTCCCGGGGGTCCACCGGGTGGGTCCACCTGTCCCGGGGGGCCACATGGGCTGTAAGGGGGTGCGCCTTGGCCTAATGGGCCAAGGGCACCAGCCCCACATAGGCCCATGCGCCTAGGGTTCAAGGGGGGCAAGAGTCCTAGGAGGGTAAGGCACCTCCTAGGTGCCTTGGGGGGGAGGGAAAACCCCCCTTGGCCGCCGCACCCCCTAGGAGATTGGATCTCCTAGGGCCGGCCACCCCCCCTTGGCACCCCTATATATAGTGGGGGAGAGGAGGGACTTCATACCTGAACGCCCTGGCCTTTGGTTGCCTCCTTCTCCCTCCCCAACACCTCCTCCACCTCCATAGTGCTTAGCGAAGCTCTGCCGGAGTACTGCAGCTCCATCAACACCACGCCGTCGTGCTGCTGCTGGTGCCATCTCCCTCAACCTCTCCTCCCTTCCTTGCTGGATCAAGAAGGAGGAGACGTGGCTGTTCCGTACGTGTGTTGAACGCGGAGGTGCCGTCCGTTTGGCACTGGTCATCGGTGATTTGGATCACGTCGAGTACGACTACATCATCACCTTGCAAGCTTCCGCACGCGATCTACAAGTGGTATGTAGATGCAAACTCTCTCCCTAGACTCGTTGCTTAGATGAACTCATAGATGGATCTTGGTGAAACCGTAGGAAAAATTTTAATTTTCTGCAACGTTCCCCAACAGCGAGGGGTTCAGAGTCCGGGGAGGAGTCCGGATCCTCGGAGTCACGGGTAGTGCAGAGTGCGGGGCTAGCGTTCGGCTCGATCGCCTCTGAGATCGCAGCCCCTGAGGCAGCGTCCAACCGCTGATCCTCGATTGGCGCAGTAGGCTCTGAATCAATGGTCGAAACCAATGCGTATGCGGCCTCCAAGGTGCTGTTCAGCGGCAGAGCTATATCATGCCCATCGAGACAGTGCGGCGCGCTTGGCTGTGGCTCGAATCCGTCGAAGATCAAGTCCCCGTGGATGTTAGCCGTGTAGTTTAGGCTTCCAAACCTGACCTGATGGCCAGGGGCGTAGCTTTCGATCTGCTCCAGGTGGCCGAGCGAATTGGCCCGCAGAGCGAAGCCGCCAAAGACGAAGATCTGTCCGGGGAGCAAAGTCTCACCCTGGACTGCATCGTCGTTGATGATCAAAGGCGCCATCGGGCCTAAAGGCGACAACACAGAGGAACCCTCAATGAAAGCACCAATGTCGGTGTCAAAACCGGCGGATCTCGGGTAGTGGGTCCCGAACTGTGCGTCTAGGCCGGATGGTAACAGGAGGCAGGGAACACGATGTTTTACCTAGGTTCGGGCCCTCTTGATGGAGGTAAAACCCTACGTCCTGCTTGATTAATATTGATGATATGGGTAGTACAAGAGTAGATCTACCACGAGATTAAGGAGGCTAAACCCTAGAAGCTAGCCTATGGTATGATTATTGTGTATGGAGTTGATTGCCTACGGACTACAACCCTCCGGTTTATATAGACACCGGATAGGGTTAGGGTTACACAGAGTCGGTTACAATGGTAGGAGATCTTGAATATCCGCATCGCCAAGCTTGCCTTCCACGCCAAGGAAAGTCCCATCCGGACACGGGACGAAGTCTTCAATCTTGTATCTTCATAGTCCAGGAGACCGGCTGAAGGTATAGTCCGGCTACCTGAACACCCCCTAATCCAGGACTCCCTCAATCCTCCTCATCATCCGTAGTTCGAACATAAGGAGATAGGTCCCCATAGGTCTTTGGGTCAGCAATGAGATGTGAGACATAGCTCTCTCCGTCGGAGTCTTCAGATGACATCTTGCTCTAATTCTGCTGTAGAAACAACTCAAAACAAAAAACAGTGGATTGTGTCGTGGTATGGTGGTAAAAATCTTCGGGCGATCATATAATGATTTTTTACCGACAAAAAGAAGTATCGTGCAAGAAAACGGAGTCCGGAGGGCACACGAGGTGCCCACGAGGCAGGGGGCGCGCCCAGGGGGTAGGGCGCGCCCTCCACCCTCGTGGATGCCTCGTGTCCTTTCCGGATTACTTCTTATTTTCCTATTTTCTTAAATATTACAAAATGGAGAAAAATTGCTATTAGAATTGTTTTGGAGTCGGTTTACTTACCGTACCACATACTTATTCCTTTTCGTAGTCTGAAATATTCTGGAAAGTGTCCCTTATGTACTCCTCCGGGGTTACGGTATTAATAACAATGGTTTCCACATTTATAGAGTTACCTGAGATATAATGTTTGATTCTTTGACCGTTCACCACCCTCGGATTTGTACCTTCAAAGTTGTTGATTTTTATGGCACCGGAACGATAGACCTCCTCGATAACGTAAGGACCTTCCCATTTAGAGAAGAGTTTTCCTGCAAAAAATCTTAAACGAGAGTTGTATAACAGAACATAATCACCTACATTAAACTCACGCTTTTGTATCCTTTTTCATGCCATCTTTTAACTTTTTCTTTAAACAATTTGGAATTCTCATAGGCCTGGGTTCTCCACTCATCAAGTGAGATAATGTCAAATAGTCTCTTCTCACCGGCAAGTTTGAAATCATAATTGAGCTCTTTAATGGCCCAATATGCCTTATGTTCTAGTTCGAGAGGTAGTGACATGCTTTTCCATAAACCATTTTATATGGAGACATACCCATAGGATTTTTATATGCAGTTCTATAGGCCCATATGCATCATCAAGTTTCTTGGACCAATTCTTTATAGATCTATTAATAGTCTTTTGCAAAATTAATTTAAGCTCTCTATTACTCAGTTCTACTTGACCACTAGACTGTGGGTGGTATGGAGATGCAATTCTATGATTAACATCATACTTAGCAAGCATTTTACGAAAGGCACCATGAATAAAATGTGAACCACCATCAGTCATTAAGTATCTAGGGACTCCAAACCTCGGAAAATAACTTATTTAAGAATCTTAATAGAGGTGTTATGATCAGCACTACTAGTTGGAATAGCTTCTACCCACTTAGTAACGTAATCAACATCAACTAAAATATGTGTATACACATTAGAGGAAGGAAACGGTCCCATATAATCAAAGCCCCAAACATCAAATGGTTCAATAACAAGTGAATAGTTCATAGGCATTTCTTGACGTCTACTAATATTACCAATTCTTTGACATTCATCACAAGACAAGACAAACTTACGAGCATCTTTGAAAAGAGTAGGCCAATAAAAACCGGATTGCAATACCTTATGTGCAGTTCTATCTCCAGCGTGGTGTCCTCCATAAGCCTCGGAGTGACACTTGTGTAGGATCTGTTCCTGTTCATGCTCAATTACACAACGTCTAATAACACCATCTACTCCTTCTTTACAAAGGTGTGGGTCATCCCAGAAGTAATGTCTTAAATCATATAAAAACTTTTTATTTTGCTGGTAAGCGAAACTAGGTGGTATAAATTTAGCAACAATGTAATTACCATAATCAGCATACCATGGAGCAGTACAAGAAGCATTTATGACAGCTAATTGTTCATCAGGAAAGCTATCATCTATAGGTAGTGGGTCATTCAGAACATTCTCTAACCTAGACAAGTTGTCTGCAACGGGGTTCTCAGCTCCCTTTCTATCAATAATATGCAAATTAAATTCTTGTAGCAAGAGAACTCATCTAATAAGTCTAGGTTTAGCATCTTTCTTTTCCATAAGATATTTAATAGCAGCATGATCAGCGTGAATAGTTACTTTACAATCAACAATATAAACTCTGAACTTATCACAAGCAAATACAACTGCTAAAAATTCTTTTTCAGTAGTAGCATAATTTCTCTGGGCAATGTCTAGAGTTTTACTAGCATATTGGATAACATTTAATTTCTTATCAACTCTTTGTCCTAGAATAATACCTACAGCATAATCACTAGCATCACACATAATTTCAAAGGAGAAATTCCAATCAGGTGGCTGAACAAAAGGTGCAGAAATCAAGGCTTTCTTAAGTATTTCAAATGCCTCTACACAATCATCGTCAAACACAAAAGGAACATCTTTTGTAAGAGATTAGTCACAGGCCTAGAAATTTTTGAGAAGTCTTTAATGAACCTCCTATAAAAACCGGCATGACCGAGGAAACTTCTTATACCTTTAATGTCCTGAGGACACGACATCTTTTCAATAGCATCAACTTTAACTTTATCAACTTCAATACCTCTTTCAAAAACTTTATGCCCCAAGACAATACCTTCATTAACCATAAAGTGGCACTTCTCCCAATTCAAGACAAGATTAGTTTCTTCACATCTCAGCAAAACTTGATCAAGGTTGCTTAAGCAATCATCAAAAGAAGTTCCATACATGGAGAAATCATCCATGAGAACCTCAAAAATCTTTTCACAAAGTCAGAGAATATAACAGTCATACATCTTTGAAAGGTAGTAGGTGCATTACATAAACCAAAAGGCATATGTCTATAAGCAAAGGTATTGAAAGGGCAAGTAAAAGTGGTCTTTTCCTGATCCTCTTTCGACACAAGTATTTGGGAGAAACCAGAATAACCATCTAGAAAGAAAAAATGTGTATGTTTGGATAATCTTTCTAGCATTTGATCAATAAAAGGTAAAGGGTAGTGATCCTTTCTAGTAGCTTTATTTAATTTGCAGAAATCAATTGCCATTCTATAACCTATAATAATTCTTTGTGGGATCAATTCATCTTTATCATTAGGAACAATAGTAATACCTCCCTTCTTAGGGACACAATGGACATGACTTACCCACTGACTATCAGCAATAGGATAAATTATAACTGCCTCTAGAAGCTTTAGTATTTCATTTCTTACCACTTCTTTCATCTTAGAATTTAACCGTCGTTGGTGATCAACAACCGGGTTAGCGTCTTTCTCCAATTCTATTTTGTGCTAGCAGAGAGTGGGACTAATGACATTAAGAACATCAAGAGTATATCCAATAGCAGGACGGTGCTTCTTCAGAGTTTTCAATAATTTCTCTTCTTCCTGCTCTGAAAGGTTAGCACTAATAATAACAGGATATATCTTCTCTTCATCAAGATAAGCATATTTAGGAGTATCAGGTAACGATTTAAGCTCAAACACGGGATCACCCTTGGGTGGAGGAGGATACCCTAGAATTTCAACAGGCAAGTTGTGTTTCAAAATAGGTCCCTGTTTAAAGAATACTTCATCTATTTCCCTTCTTTCATTCATAAACATATCATTTCATGGTCTAGCAAATATTGTTCTATAGGATCATTAGGAGGCACATCAATAGAAGCAAGACCAATAATTTCATCTTTACTAGGCAATTCCTTATCATGGGGTTGTCTAAGAAATTTAGCAAAATTAAAATCATGAGACATATCCCCTAAACCAACAGTAACAATATCCTTTTTGCAGTCTATCTTAGCATTAGCAGTATTCAAGAAGGGTCTACCAAATATAATGGGACAGAAGTCATCTTGTGGGGAACCAAGAACAAGAAAATCAGTAGGATATTTAACTTCCCCACACAAGACTTCAACTTCTCTAACAATCCCAACTAGTGAAATAGTAACTCTATTGGCAAGCTTAATTGTAACATCAATACCTTATATCTCAGCAGGTGCAATATCATGCATAATTTCTTCATATAAAGAATGAGGTATTGCACTCGCACTAGCACCCATGTCACATAAGCCATGATAGCAATGATCTCCTATTTTAACGGAAACAACAGGCATGCCTACAACAGGTCTATGTTTATCTTTAGTATCAAGTTTAGCAATTCTAGCAGCTTCATCACATAAATAACATGCCCATCAATATTATCGACCAAGAGATCTTTAACCATAGCAATACTAGGTTCAACTTTAATTTGATCAGGGGGTGTAGGTGTTCTAGCATTATTCTTACGAACCACAGTTGAAGCTTTAGCATGATCCTTTATTCTAACAGGGAAAGGCGGTTTCTCAATATAAACGGTAGGAACAATAGGATCAACATTATAAGTGATAGTCTTTTCTTCAACTTTAATAGGTTCAAGTACTTTTACTTCAATGGGAGGATGATATTTAAACCACTTATCCTTAGGGAGATCAACACAAGTAGCAAATGAGTCAGAGAAAGAAGCTACTATCTTAGAGTCAAATCCATATTTAGTGCTAAATTCACGAAAAGCATCGGTATCCATAAAATATTTAACACAATCAAACTTAGGTGTTGTACCTGACTCCTTACCTTCATCGAGTTCCCAATCTTCAGAGTTGCATTTAATTCTTTTTGATAAATCCCATCTGAATTCAATAGTCTTCATCATAAAAGAATCAGTACAAGAGGTATCGAGCATGGAGCGATTATTGAGAGAAAGCCGAGCGTAAATTTTTTGAATAATAATTTCTCTTGAGAGCTCTTGATTGGGGCACGAATATAACATTGACTTAAGTCTCCCCCAAGCTTGAGCGATACTTTCTCCTTCGCGAGACCAAAAATTATATATATAATTATGATCACGATGAACCAGATGCATAGGATAAAACTGTTGATGAAATTCCAATTTTAATCGGTTGTAGTTCCATGATCCAATATCATCACATAGCCTAAACCATGTCAATGCCTTTCCCTTCAAAGATAAAGGGAAGAACTTCTTCTTGATAACATCCTTGGGCATACCTGCAAGCTTAAATAATCCACAAACTTCATCCACATAGATTAGGTGCATATCGGGATGTAATGTTCCATCTCCTATAAAAGGATTAGTTAGCAATTTCTCTATCATACCCGAAGGAATTTCAAAGTAAACGTTTTCAGTAGGTTCAGTAGGTCGAGGAGCAACTCTTTGCTCTACTGGTCGGGGTGAAGATACCCCTAACAAGCCCCTCAAAGGATTATTTTCCATAGTAACAAGTGACAGTAAATTTCAGCACACTATATAAATTTTTCGTTACCAAATTACACCTACCAAAGGCGCTTCACTCCCCGTCAACGGTGCCGAGTCTTGATGACCCACAAGTATAGGGGATCTATCGTAGTCCTTTCGATAAGTAAGAGTGTCGAACCCAGCGAGGAGCAGAAGGAAATGACAAGCGGTTTTCAGTAAGGTATTCTCTGCAAGCACTAAAATTATCGGTAACAGATAGTTTTGTGATAAGGTAATTCGTAACGGGTAACAAGGAACAAAAGTAAACAAGGTGCAGCAAGGTGGCCCAACCCTTTTTGTAGCAAAGGACAAGTCTGGACAAACTCCTATATAAAGGAAAGCGCTCCCAAGGACACATGGAAATTATTGTCAAGCTAGTTTTCATCATGCTCATATGATTCGCGTTCGTTACTTTGATAATTTGATATGTGGGTGGACCGGTGCTTGGGTACTTCCCTTCCTTGGACAATTATCCCACTTATGATTAACCCCTCTTGCAAGCATCCGGAACTACGAAAGAATAATTAAGGTAAACCTAACCATAGCATGAAACATATGGATCCAAATCAGCCCCTTACGAAGTAACACATAAACTAGGGTTTAAGCTTATGTCACTCTAGCAACCCATCGTCTACATATTACTTCCCAATGCTGTCCCCTAGGCCCAAACAATGGTGAAGTGTCATGTAGTCGACGTTCACATAACACCACTAGAGGAAAGACAACATACATCTCATCAAAATATCGAACGAATACCAAATTCACATGACTACTTATAACAAGACTTCTCCCATGTCCTCAGGAACAAACGTAACTACTCACAAATCATATTAATGTTCATAATCAGAGGAGTATTAATATGCATAAAGGATTTGAACATATAATCTTCCACCAAATAAACCAACTAGCATCAACTACAAGGAGTAATCAACACTACTAGCAACCCACGGGTACCAATCTGAGGTTTTGAGACAAAGATCAGATACAAGATATGAACTAGGGTTTGAGAGGAGATGGTGCTGGTGAAGATGTTGATGAAGATTGACCCCCTCCCGATGATAGGATCGATGGTGATGACGATGGTGATGATTTCCCCCTCCCAGAGGGATGTTTCCCCTGCAGAACAGCTCCGCCGGAGCCCTAGATTGGTTCTGCCCAGGTTCTGCCTCGAGACGGCGGTGCTTCATCCCGAAAGCTTCCTTCTTATTTTTTTCCAGGGCAATAGACACCTTATACCAGAATATGGGCATCGAAGGTCTGCCAGGTGGCCCATGAGGCAGGGGGCGCGCCCGCACCCTCATGGACGGTGGCTGGCCCCCCTCTAGTGCTTTCTTCGCCCAATATTTTTAATATATTCCAAAACTGACTTTCGTGGAGTTTCAGCACTTTTGGAGTTGTGCAGAATAGGTCTCTAATATTTGCTCATTTTCCAGCACAGAATTCCAGTTGCTTGCATTCTCCCTCTTCATGTAGACCTTGTAAAATAAGAGAGAAAAGGCATAAGTATTGTGACATAATGTGTAATAACAGCCCATAATGCAATAAATATTGATATAAAAGCATGATGCAAAATGGACGTATCAGTGACATGCGTGCTGGGCTGCAAGACCTTGCCTAGAAGATGGACCAGGCTACCCCGAGTTCAAAGGAAGAAACAGCTCGATCCAGGGGCAAAGAAGAGATTTGCAGGAGGAGCCAAACCAGAATAGCAACAAGGTGTTTGATGCATGATGTGGTTCACATGTGTGGAGTTAGACTTGGAGCTTTGGCACAACATGATCAATCACTAAGATGATGTTGATTACCAAAAATCATCTTAAGAGGAGAGGTTTAGAGGGTACTTGCTGTAGAAACCACCATAGGGGCCAGATTAAAAGATGATGAAGTAGCACTCACATAGTTGATTGGATTGAGCTAAAAATGGTCATGTTCCAATGATTTAGCATATGAGATGCCCAAAAAGTTTCATGCCATTTGTATTAGCCAAACTAGCACTTGCTTCATATAGCATCTCTTTGGACAGAATTTTGGAAAAATTGCACACGGCAAATGGATTAATGAATTGAGCCAAAACTTGGTGGAGAGAGTTGCTATGGATAGGAGAATTCCCTGGTAAATCTTCAGCTTAAATGAAGCAATATAAAATATGGTTTCTTCACGAACTAAAAATCTGACCAGAAACCAAGATTTGGAGCTGGGCCCACATAGATGAGTTACATGAGCTCAAATTTGGTGGAGAGTCAAGATTTGATCATATGAAGGACCTTGCAAAATTTCAACTCATTTGGATATGCCTAGCTTGTACTTCCTTCACATAAGCTTCCCTTAGACAGGAACTTTCAAAAATTGCTTAGGAATATTTACTAGCCAAATTGAGTAGAATTTTGGCGTGGGGCAAATATATGGACAGGAAAAGATGTCAAAAAGTTTGGGGTCAATCAAGCAAAGATAAATGACACTTCCTTCTCAAAAAGCCACTTAGGGCAGAATCAGAAAAGGAATATTTGTGAATTATCTTTGATTATGCCAAGGAAGGTGTGACGCCCCGAGACCGATGCGCCAGGTGTCTTCCAGTTATTCGTTGTTGTTGCCTTGTCATTTGCTTGCGTGTCACATCTTGTCATGTCATCATGTGCATTGCATCGTCATGTTTTCAAAACTTGCATCCGTCCGGGTTCCCCAGTTTCGTTCGTTGTCTGTTCTGAGCCCAGACACACTTGCACGTGCCCGCGGCACCTCCAAAATATTATTTTATAAGTGGTCGGAAAATGTTCTTGGAATGGGTTGAAAGTTGACATGCGGTGTTTTTATGTTGTCAGTAGGCCGATCGTTTTCCGCGTTGATCCTCCCCGCCTTCGCCACTTGTTGTCGCCGCCGCCACGCCCTTCGGCCTATCCCATGCTGCCACATCGCCCTCCCTGCCGCCCGCAGCCACTTGGGAGCTCCCACGCGTCCCCTGCCTGCTCCCCGCCGCTGCGGGCCAGCCCAGGCCCGTGCGGAGCCCGCGAAGCCCATTCGGGCCCGACCCCGTGCGCCCCTGGCTCCCTCGCCAGCTCAGCCGGTTCCCCACTCGATCTCCTCGCCGCCGCCTCGTCCTTGCGCTCCGGCCACCAGGGGCCTCGCCGGAGCAAGGGCGCCCGACCCGCCGCCTTGCAGCCGCGTCACTGGCGGGCAACCCAGGCCGACCCTGCCTCCTCTCTCCCTGCCCTCCTCCATTTTTCCTCCCTCTCTCTCTCTCTCTCTCTCTCTC
>NC_041392.1:358290879-358294758 GCF_002162155.2 Triticum dicoccoides
TCTCCTGCAGGTACCCGCGCCGCGCTGCCCCTAGCTCGCTGTGCCCCGCCGCTGCGGCCAGATTTGGCGGAGATCCGCCGGATCCGGCCACCCGCGCCCCGTTCCCGGCTTCCTCCGCTCGCCGGAGTCGCGCCGGTGTCGCCGCCCACCTGCCATCGCCGTCCTACCCCCTGCTCGTTTGTGTTTCTGGGCCTGCCAGTTTCGGCCCAGTTCTTGTTTTTTCTGCCAAACGAATTTAGTATTTATTCCAGAGAACGCAGTTTTACAAAAAAGTCCCTAGAGTTCATGCATTTAATAACTCATCAACCGTGCATCATATTAAAATGTTTTATATATGTAACTTGCTTAGAATTTTGTCTAGTTTCATAATATCCAACTTTCATCCATGTTAAAAATGATTAAAATGTTGTTTGTGTTTATTTTGCATAATGTCATGTTAAAATGATTTATTTCATAACTTAATAACCGTAGCTCCATTTTAAATAAACTTTATGTGCAAATGGGGTAGAAAATGCATAGATTAACATGATGTACTTACTTTGCATGTTTAACAACTCTAAAATTATGTTTAGGGCAGAACAGTAGCTAATTTGAAATAGGCATATGAAGATTTTCCGGAATTGTTGCTTGTTGTTCCGGCCTCATTTAAACTTGCCTAGATAGGTAGTTTTATTATGCTTCACCTCTTGCCATGTTTAATAAAATTTAATATTGTTGGGTACATAAACGAGAGAGAACTAAATAATTAATGTGGTGTTTCATCAAATGTAACTCGTTGCATATTGAGCTCCACTTAACATGTAGTTTTGCTTGTGCACTTTGCCATGCCATGTTTCATTAAACCGGACATGCATCATACTTGTTTGCGCATCATGCCATGCTTATGTGATGATTGTTTACTATGTTGTTTGCTTCTTTCCGGGTTGCTTCTCTCATTAGCTTTGGTTTCGTTCCAGAGTTGTGAGGATCCGTTCGACTACGTCCGTTTGTCTTCTTCATGGACTCGTTCTTCTTCCTTGCGAGATCTCAGGCAAGATGACCATACCCTCAATATCACTTCTATCTTTGCTTGCTAGTTGTTCACTCTATCGCTATGTCGCGCTACCTACCACTTGTTATATCATCCCTCCCATATTGCCATGTCAAGCCTCTAGCCCTCCTTCCTAGCAAACCGTTGTTTGGCTAAGTTACCACTTTTGCTCAGCCCCTCTTATAGCGTTGCTAGTTGCAAGTGAAGTTGAAGTTTGTTCCATGTTGGAACATGGATATGTTGGCATATCACAATATATATTATTTAATTAATGCATCTATATACTTGGTAAAGGCTGGAAGGCTCGACCTTATGCCTGGTGTTTTGTTCCACTCTTGCCGCCCTAGTTTCCGTCATACCGGTGTTATGTTCCTTGATTTTTCGTTCCTTACGCGGTTGGGTGTTATAGGAACCCCTTGATCGTTCGCTTTGAATAAAACTCCTCCAGGAAGGCCCAACCTTGGTTATACATTTGCCTAACAACCTATTACCTTTCCCTTGGGTCGGCCAACCCGAGGGTCATCTTTATTTTAACCCCCCCCCCCAGGGCCAGTGCTTCTCTAAGTGTTGGTCCGAACTAGAGTCCTTTGCAGCGCCACCTCGGGGAAACTTGAGGGCTGGTTTTAGTTGTACGGAGTGCTCATCCGGTGTTGCCCTGAGAACGAGATATGTGCAGCTCCTATTGGGATTGTCGGCACATCGGGCAGTCTTGCTGGTCTTGTTTTAGAATTGTCAAAATATCTTGTAACCGGGATTCCGAGACTGATCGGGTTGTTCCGGGAGAAGGAATATCCTTTGTTGACCGTGAGAGCTTGTGATGGGCTAAGTTGGGACACCCCTGCAGGGTATAAACTTTCAAAATCCGTGCCTGCGGTTATGTGGCAGATGGGAATTTGTTAATATCCGGTTGCAGAGAACTTGACACTTGACTTAATTAAAATGCATCAACCGCGTGTGTAGCCGTGATGGTCTCTTTTCGGCGGAGTCCGGGAAGTGAACACGGTCTTGTGTTATGCTTGAACGTAAGTAGTTTCAGGATCACTTCTTGCCCACTTGTAGCTTCACGACTGTTGCGTTGCTTCTCTTCTCGCTCTTATTTGCGTTTGTTAGCCACCATATTTGCTTAGTGCTTGCTGCAGCTCCACCTCATTACCCTATCCTACCCATAAGCTTAAATATTCTTGATCTTGCGGGTGTGAGATTGCTGAGTCCTCGTGACTCAGGGATACTTCCAAAGAGTTGCAGGTGCCGATGATACCAGTGCAGGTGACGCAACCCAGCTCAAGTGGGAGCTCGATGAAGATCTTGATCGTTGTTTTGTGTCTTTTCCAGTTGATCAGTTGTGGAGCCCAGTTGGGATAATCGAGGATCTAACATTTGGGGTGTATCTTCCTTTTTATTCAAATTTGGCCGTAGTCGGTCTTTGAGTGTATTTGGATGATGTATGAATTATTTATGTATTGTGTGAAGTGGCGATTGTAAGCCAACTCTTTATCCCTTTCTTATTCAGTACATGGGATTGTGTGCAGATTACCGCACTTGTGACAAAACTACCATGCGGCTATGCCTCTAAGTCGTGCCCCGACATGTGGGAGATATAGCCGCATTGTGGGTGTTACAAGTTGGTAATCAGAGCCGTCCCCGACTTAGGAGCCCCCTGCTTGATCGAATCGCTGACGTTGTTGAGTCTAGAACAAAAAGTTTTGAGTCTTAGGATTATATATATATATATATATATATATCAGAGAGTAGGATTCTTTTTACTCCTCAGTCCCTTCGTCGCTCTGGTGAGGCCTCCTGACGTAGAAGTTTTGACTCTCCTCTCCTCAAATTTCACAAAAAAAATTAGGATCACGCGGGTATCTTGGAATTGTTCCGATAGTCTTGTGACAAGAACATTGTTCTTGGTGCCTCCTGACATTTAGGGGTTGTGGCAGTTTCCCAGGGATTTGAGCTCCGCGGTGTTGTCGTCACAATTTTATCGTTGCAGTTCTGGAATACCTGAGTTCGCCGACATCGAAAATCTCTTTTATGCAGTTGTTGGTGAGATAACATCGACGCCACCTAGTATTGGGCGGGAGTTCGGGAGTATTTCCATAACTCGTATAACGGATGCTTTACAAAGGTTGAGGTACATGATTTCCGAAGGTTTCTTGGTTATGTGTTGAAGGATGGATACAGCTGGATGTAGGGATTGTTAGTTTGGGTGAGATATTTATGCTTCCCCTGTATCCCCAACACCTGATTGCATAACCAGAAAGTTTTAGGAGTTTATAAGTGGGAATTCAAGTATCACTTAGGATATCCTTCCAACAGACACATGATACTATATGGGGTCTATCATACGTTTGTTTCTGGCTTATTTTGCAAGCGAAATCCTTTGTTTTGTTTTGAGTTGTGGTATTCGAGTTGCTTCAATGTCAAGTGTTGAATCCATACCTTTTCCTAAATGGTGTTCTCATATTTCTATGGGAGTGCTCATCCTTTTTGATCATCGAGATGTCATGCCAATTCTTTTTCAACCGGCATGTTTCTCTTCAAGTGGATCCGGATCATTTTCAATATTTGCTAGATCAATTCTAAGTTTTCTCAACGGTATCCATTCCATCTACCCCAAGTTGCCTTTGTTTTCCCGCCCTCCCACCCTTCCTTTTTCTTCAAGGACTCAGATTTCTTATTCAAGTATCCTTTTATTGATGGGAAGTCTCTCCATTCTTTTCCGTCAATGTTCTTATCCGGTGATTCTCAGGAAGATACTAACGGAGCTTCGAGATTATTATTCTTCGTTCTTTTTTTCTTCTCCGGTGGATTCAATTCAAGCTTTCTCGATCATATCCTTTCCTCGTTTC
>NC_041392.1:358295323-358299526 GCF_002162155.2 Triticum dicoccoides
CCGGCATGTTTCTCTTCAAGTGGATCCGGATCATTTTCAATATTTGCTAGATCAATTCTAAGTTTTCTCAACGGTATCCATTCCATCTACCCCAAGTTGCCTTTGTTTTCCCGCCCTCCCACCCTTCCTTTTTCTTCCAGGACTCAGATTTCTTATTCAAGTATCCTTTTATTGATGGGAAGTCTCTCCATTCTTTTCCGTCAATGTTCTTATCCGGTGATTCTCAGGAAGATACTAACGGAGCTTCGAGATTATTATTCTTCGTTCTTTTTTTCTTCTCCGGTGGATTCAATTCAAGCTTTCTCGATCATATCCTTTCCTCGTTTCAAATGTTGTCTCATGCTGGTGCACCTCTTAATCATCCACTTCTCGCCATTTATTTGTTCTGGACTACTGAAGATATCTCAGGAGATTCGTGTTTTCATTCCTAATTCCATTCAAGCTATCTCGAGGTTGTTATCTCATTCAAGCCATTTAATTCTGCCGGTGCAATCTCTCTTTCCAAGCAATCGGTCAACGGTGTATCTTTTGAGTGGGCCCTAACCCACAGGTCTTTTTTTCAGGATCTTACCTGACTCTTCTAATTCTTTCCAGAGTTATTCTCAAATTCTTTACAAAGTTTGACGTAAGAATAAATTGTCATCAGTCAAATGTCTTTCTCCAAGATCTTTCAAATTCTTTTCATTGTCGGTTCAACATTTCTAATTTTCATCCCGGAGTATACCAACAATTCATGGTGGTGTTTCTTGTCGTCATTCTCTGCATTTGAAGACCGAAGAAGTGCTTCCTCTAAATCTTGGTCCGTTCTCTCTAAGATTCATGGTTCTAGCGTTATGCCATTCTCTCATAATTATTTTCGATTGTGAGAATTCTTCTCACCCGTCCGGAGCAATTCAGGAGTATTTTCAGTTTGATTCTTCGGAGCCCATCATCTCAGAATTATTTATTCCAGCTTTTAGCTCTTGTTCTGCAGATATTGCCGGTGCTTCATTCAAGTATTCTCTAGTCAGCTCGTGATCTCTCCATTCTCTTGTACCTAAATTCTTTTCAAGTATCTTCTTTCATTTTCAATTCTTACAGTGGTTCATTCAAGAGTTCCCTTCCTTGGTTATCATATCAATTCATTCGTTCTTTCCAATCCTACCGGCGGTTCGTTGAAGTCTTTTCTCAAGTTTGCGCTATATCTCTCTTAATCCTTTCTACGAGAATAAGTAGTATGCCAAATCCGTTGCTTGTCATCAATTTAAATTGGTGAAGGATAAGCATAATGTAATTCTTATTCTTGTTTCATCGAGTAAATTCAATTCCTTATTCCGGAGGCTCATCAAATTCTCGGTTTCAATTGTTTCATCTTTTCTTTTCCTAGAGTTCCAAGCTCTCTCAATTATATCATCACGAAGATCCATCTAAATCATTACAAGGCTTCAGCTTGTGTTTTCAACTTCTCTTTCTTTTAATCATCATTTTGTTACCCGATTTCTTCATGGAGGCTCTACATGGTGGTTCATCAAGGATTCCTTTCATTCTTCAATTGTTCGTCAAGATTTCTCCCGAAGCGATGATCCGCCAAGCTATACTTCAAGTATTCTTCATCTTGCATTCCAAAGTGCAATTCTTTCTATCTTATCTTTTGAGGTGGTGTTATGTCATTTTGACAGCTTCCTTCATGTTTCATGATTCACAAGTTGGCCGAAATGACATATTTTAAACCCATCATTTTCAATTCGTTCATTAGATCCTTTGCAACCCATCAATTTCTTCATTGGAGTTATATTGGGTTATATTTCACCTAAAGCTTTCCCTAAGGATTGTTGCTATTTATGGTGCTTATAAATGACCCAAGTTCTTCATTCATCCTCCAGGTGAAATAAGTTTCTCGTCTCCTTGTTGATATCAATCCAATCTATTGTTTTCGTTAGTGGCAGAATTTCACCTCATAGTTTTGGAGATGTTCTCCATAAGACCACTACAAGCTTGTTCTTTTCATTGTTGGTTTTCCAACAACTCCGTTATAACCTTCTTGGAAGGGTGTTTTCCAATCTCATTTGTGGCAGAAGTTGTCATTTTCTTCTCAATTCTTTACTTTCCAATGATTCAACTTCTATTCTTTCGTTCCGGAGGCATAGTGATGTTGCTCTCTTCGCCCATCATCCCATTTTTGTCAAAGATCATGTTATTTCCTTTTGCTTATCCATTCAACCGGAGTGTCGTGTCCTTCATTCAAGTTCTCTCATCTTATCAAGTTTTGCCTCTGTCTCAACTGGAGTGCCGTCTGAAATCTTTCTTACCCCTTGTGCCATTCTTTCAATAGTTCCGGAGGTAGTGTGTTGTTGATTTCATCAAGTATCTTCTCATCTTGTCAAGCTCATCTTCAATTCCTTCCATTTACAGTCGGAGTGTTTTCCAAATTATATCAATTGTATTCCTTCTCTATCTTGTTTTAACCAGAGTGTTGTGAATATCATTCCTCTTCTAACCGGATTCTCATCCAAGTGCTTTCATTTTTTCCAAGTTCATATTCTATGCCTTCCATTTCCAATCGGAGTGTTGTCGTAATTGATCTTTATCGTTCCTTGTACATCTCGTTTCAACCGGAGTGCTTGCATGTACTTCTTATCCATTGCAACCCTTTTCTTATGTCTTTCAACCTACAAGGTTCTAGTAATGTTCCTTGTTCCTCTTTTCTAACGGAGTGTTTTCAACTTTGTTCATCTTCATTGTATTCTTTATTTCAAGTTGTTCAACCTCGCAAGGTTCTTTGGTCTCACTCATTTGTCAAAGAGGCAACTTAGTTTTACCTCTTCTCTTCCTCTTTCGTTTCCCTCTGGTGCCATCCTAGATCTCGGGACGAGATCCTCTTGTAGTGGTGGAGTGTTGTGACACCTCGAGATCGATGTGCCCGGTGTCTTCCAGTTATTCGTTGTTGTTGCCTTGTCATTTGCTTGCCTGTCGCATCTTGCCATGTCATCATGTGCATTGCATCATCATGTTTTCAAAACTTGCATCCGTCCGGGTTCCCCCAGTTCCGTCCGTTGTCTGTCCTGAGCCCAGACACACTTGCACGCGCCCGCGGCACCTCCAAAATATTATTTTATAAGTGGCCGGAAAATGTTCTCGGCATGGGTTGAAAGTTGACATGGGTGTTGTTATGTTGTCAGTAGGCCGCCTGCCAAGTTTCATCGCATTCGGAGTTCGTTTGATGCCCCAACGGATAACTATAGCGACAATATAGCCGGTCATACCTCGGACATTTTCGGTCTCCGAAAATGGTTGTCGGGCTACATTCCTCTTCTCTCCTCTCAGCACAAGGCCTCTTGTGCACAACCACAATCAGCCCACCTAACCCAATTAACCTCCCCCTCGATCGGATCTGTTAGATCGCGATCGCAGGGCTCCGAAAACCCCTCTCCTAGCCCCCTACCTATTTAAACACCCTCCCATGCCCTCTTTGGAACCCTAACCCCCCTCCACCTACCTCTAGCCTCCTCCTCGGGATCCCTGCAGCTGCCAGCCACCTTCCCCATCATTTTTCGCATCGATCCTCCCCGCCTCCGCCACTTGTCGCCGCTGCCGCCACATCGCCCTCCCCGCCGCATGCAGCCACTTGGGAGCTGCCACGTGTCCCCAGCGCGTCCCCTGCCCGCTCCCCGCCACCGCAAGCCTGCCCAGGCCCGCGCAGAGCCCATGGAGCCCATCCGGGCCCGACCCCGTGCGCCCCTGGCTCCCTCGCCCGCTCGCCCGGTTCCCCGCTCGATCTCCTCGCCGTCACCTCATCCTTGCGCTCCGGCCACCAGGGGCCTCGCCGGAGCAAGGGCGCCCGACCGCGCCGCCTTGCAGCCGCGTCGCCGGCAGGCAAACCTAGGCCGACCCTGCCTTCTCCTCATCCTCCTTCGTTTTCCTCTCTCTCTCTCTCTCTTCGATCTCAAGCTCTTTCTCCCTCTCCTATAGGTACCCGTGCCGCGTCGCCCCTAGCTCGCCGTGCCCCGCCACCGCGGCTAGATCCAGTTGAGATCCGCTGGATCCGTCCACCCGCGCCCCGTTCCCGGCTTCCTCCGCTCGCCGGAGTCACGCCGGTGCCGCCGCCCACCTGCCATCGCCTCCCTGCCCCCCTGCTCGTGCGAGCGCACGAGGAAGCCGACCTCCAACCCCATGGGCCACGGCCCAGCGCGCCGGCCTCCAGGCCCAGCCGTCTCCCTCCTCCGA